>NC_064849.1:136789643-137122557 GCF_024139225.1 Suncus etruscus | reverse complement strand
TTGTTGCCATAAATCATAAAAGAAGTGCCACATTCCTAACAGTAACAGTAAATTACTAAAACATTATATAAAATGATAAAAATATAGAATATACATATAATTATATTAAGTAATATAACTGTATAAATATACGTATATATAACTTTTTTAAAATCCCTCATTTCTGCCCAAAGAACTTCCTTTATTGTTTCTGGGCCACACCCAGCAGTGCTCAGCATATACTCCTGGCCTGGTGGCAGAAATTAGTCCTGGTGATATCTGTGGAACCATATGTGAAGCCAGCAATGAAACCTGAGTAAAATGCATACAAGGCAAGTGCCTTCTCTGCTGTTCTATCTCTCTATTCCACCATCCTCAAGGAATTTCCTTAATTCCATTCCAGATACCTTCCCTAGTACCAAGATCCCTGAAGTATTAGCACATAAATCTGCAGTGATTGCCTTAGCAAGGAATCCAAAACTTCCAGTGGATGCCTAAAACCATAAAGCAGGGGTCTCAAACTCAATTTACC
The DNA here is from genome assembly GCF_024139225.1 of Suncus etruscus. Taxonomy (NCBI): domain Eukaryota; kingdom Metazoa; phylum Chordata; class Mammalia; order Eulipotyphla; family Soricidae; genus Suncus; species Suncus etruscus. Next base: position 137,122,046 of record NC_064849.1, on the reverse strand, counting down.
TGGGGGCCGCAGGAGGCAAAGTCAGGGTGATCCTCCTTGAGTGCAAAGTCAGTAGTAAGCCTTAAACATTGGGGGGGGGGTGACCCAAACAACTAAAACAAAACAAAAAAAGATTCCTCTAGGGCAGTGCCACAAAATGTTGTACGGAGGGCCGCAAATGGCCCACGAGCCGCGAGTTTGAGACCCCTGCCATAAAGGGTACAAAACCCTTTCTATTATTATGCTTTTTCTATACAGGTATGCCCATGACAAAGTTTAATTTATAAATTAAACAGAATAAGATATTAACAATAGCTAATAAAATAGATATGTTTAATAATGTACTATAAAGTTATAGAAGGTGATTATTTTTTGTCTCTCAAAAAATATCTCATTGTGCATGAAACTATTTTAATGGACATTACTTGAGAGCACAATTATACTTAGAGGAATTACCTCCCAATTAATATACCAGATTGGGAAAGAGGCCCCAAACCACTAAACTCTGTGCTCAAAAGTACCCCTTGCAGTACCCAGGAGACCACATGTAGAGCCAGAGATTCGAATCAGGATCTCACCACCATAGTCACATACAAGGCAAATGCCTTCTCTCCTATTCTCTTTCCAGCCCTAAATCACATTTTTTAATAAACTACTTTATTTAAAGACCATGTATTACATAGTTATTCATAGCATATTTGTTCAAAGACCAATCCCACCACCAGTGTAAAATTCCCTGAATCACTGTTCCAGGATTCCCACTATTTCCATGCCTATACACCTGGCAAGTACAAAATAATGTATTTTATATTGTTTGCTTACAAAAAACGAGTTTTTTTTAAGTACAGCAATAAGAAAATTTGTAAAAATTAATGTAGCTCACAATGAGATCATTAAGTCACTGTCAGGTGTGCTAAGCTTTTGTTGCTAGTTAATTTTCTGTTACTTGTTTTGATTGTGAACATTAGGTAGTTTTGAATCCATGCTAATATCTAAATTGGTATGTTCCAACTGGGATAAATTTGAAAAAATCTGGAGTCATTGAGTGACTGCATATCCAGCTGCAGGGTCCAAGAATTCTAAGCTCTGTGACTGATACTGCAGCTTTCTGTGGGATGTGGTTCAAATAACATACGCATAAACTTTAACATATTCATAAGACATTTCCCTTTGCTACTTTAAATCAGAGAAATGGTCTACATTGTACCTGTAAAATCTATGATATCAATAGCTCTGTGGATAGGTGACATGGATTAAGGGCATAGCACCTGACCCCCATGATACTGCAATAGGAAACCTTTCATTTGGGAAAGGGGAAAGGATGGGAGACTTTTGAGCCACACCTGGCAGTGCTCAGGTCCTATTGGCTCTGCACTCAGATCATTCCTGGCAGTGTTCAGGAGATTATATTCAGAGCCAGGGATAGAACCTGGTTTGATTGCATGCAAGACAAGCACCTTCCCCTCTGTTCTATCACTGAACCCAAACTATCTTTCTTATCCCTATAACCCAATTCTTATAATATGGTTAAGAGGAAACTTCTAAAAGCAGTAATTTAGGAGCTGAATAGTATAAAATCAACTCTGTACTTTAGAGTGAGTTTCAGGTAAATATAAAATAGCACATTACATAGATCAATGTTTAAAAACAAATAACCTTACTTTATGTAAATAGATCCAACAACCAGAGCCAATTAAAAGTAATTTCAAAAATATGCAATAGTTATGTTAACACCTTAAGAAAAAGGTAAGTAAATGGTTAAGCAAATGTCAAGATAGCACAGTTATACAATCAGAGTAAGGTAATATAGGCAATACACGGATTGTAAATTGAAGCTGACTGCAAAAGAAAAATTAAGATTTCTTATTAGGTAGGGAGTCCTACTTTTGCTTAATTGACAACAGACCAAGGGAGGCTAATTATCTTAAAGCTTAGAAAGACCTTAAAAAGTCTAAAATCTTTTGGTTTGGTTTTGGTGCCATACTCAGTGGTGCTTAGGCCTACTTTCAGCTCAGTACTACAGTGTCATTCCCAACAATACTTGGAGGAACATGTGGTGCTGGGAATCAAATCTGCATGAAAAAAAATGTGTACTAATTCTCTGATCCATCTTGCTGGCCCAAAAGTCTAAAATTTTGAGCACAATTCAGAGAACCATGTAATGAGATAATTTACTTTTAAATTTCCAAAAGGCAAAACCAATAGAATATGACCAACAAATTATATTTATCAAAAGCAGCCATCAATATTCCTAATAACTAATTAAAAATGGGTTTTGATGTGGCCAATTGTCATTTCTCTTTATTATCATTTCCTCCAAATCTAGATAAAAATTCCATAAAAATATTTCAAATATCTAAGGATTTCAAAGAAATCTGAAAATCAATTTGCTATCTATATATATGGTTTTATTCTACTATCTATATACTGTCCACATGAATGATGATCATTTTATACATCTTTTTTATATTATTTTATTTTATTTTTGGTTTTTGGGTCATATCCGGCAGTGCTCAGGAGCTACTCCTGGCTTTACACTCAGAAATCACTCCTGGTAGGCACAGGGGACCATATGGAATGTCGGCATTTGAGCCATCGTCCTTCTGCATGCAAGGCAAACATTCTACCTCCATGCTATCTCTCCGGCCCCCATTTTATACATCTTTAATGTTAAACTCTTAAAACACATAAAAAGAAACTATGTAGATGCAGAAATCTCTATAATAATACAGAGTACCAAGTAGTCATAAAAGATAATTGCAACTGAAGATTTAACATATATTATGAGGAAAATGTTTTCTAATACAAGTACTTAAGAGCATATTTATTGATATTCTGATTACAATTCATACATGATTATAGAGATATTATGAGCATCTATTATTCTTTCTTCATCTACAAAGTACTTACCAAGATTCCAAAGAGAGTGTTCCCTTTTTTTTGGTCTTTAGTATTTTCCTTCTCTTCACAGATACACAGAAGAAAGCCTGTAGAACTATCTGTCATTATCTCATCAACATTTATAGTATCATCCAGCTTGATTAAAGGATTCACATGTAGTAATTGTTAAAGAAAAGCATGTACTACTCTCCTTTATACCATAATAACTATTTTTTTCTCTTTTAAAATGCTGGTTCACTTTCCTAAGGTTTTCCACTTTGTGCAAAACCCCTCTGCTTTCTCTGATTATAGCCGTATGACTTCTATTCACTAAATAAAAGGCTTCTAAGGACACAAAAATACTGTACTCTCACCTCTGATATCATTGAATACTTTAGACCTTCAAGAAGCCCAATACTAAGCCTTTCTTGTGCTTAATGCTGAGATTTGAGTCTGTAACAATCCCATTATTTTAAGTCAAATGTGTGTGTACATATGCATATATATATATATATATAATATAGATAATAGACACACACTTAGAATAATATAAAGTAATCCTTTCTTTAAAGCTCAGAAAAAGCACCACTATTTTTTCAAAGAGTTAAAACAACAAGGATGAAATTAGAAACATCATATGTGTTTGTACGTGTTATACAATAAATCTATGGGTTAAATTCTCTGGGATAAATACTGATTTGGATGAGGTCAGTCTGAGAACAACCTTTCTGGGAATCAGCAAATCTTGTAGCAGTAAGAGCCACAGCAACAAGGAAAGAGAAGCAAGAGGGGTGCTGTGTTACATGTAGATTCAACTAAGAGATTTAAGTTCAGAAAAAAGAAGCAACAAAATTACCAGGTTTTTAGAACCTTATTACTTAGAACACAGATAGTTACTGGTCTGTGACAATATGGGGACAAATATTCCTTATATATAATACCAATAGAATAAAACTGTTTGATAATTTGGGTAGGAATAAAGTTGGTCTCTAAATAAACAGATTGTAACAAATACCACTTTCACATAGTCTAATGTCAGGCCTTATTCCAAAATTCTATTCTTCTGAACCCATTTCATCATAAATATTATCAAATATATTATCATCTCATATGTAATTATCTTAAAATTTTGACAGGAGTTCATGATTTTGCAATTGAAGTCCTTTTGTTGCAAGTAATCCATTTAATTTAGGCGGGATCAAGAATTGTGGGCAACCAATATATATACTGAGAATTCCTGCAGAGAAAGCTTCACTGACAAACCATTTTCATACAATAAAATTTTCATAAACTTCTCAATCAATGAAGCTGCTGACTGTTGTTTTATAAGCAACTAATTGTGTGTTTATTTTGTAGCTTTCTTTTTGCATTTTGAAATTAAATTATTTCACAGGTCTCATTTTAAGATAAGCTTATAAGCCCAAAACACCTACCCACAGTCCACAAAGATGGAAGGAAGATGAAATGTCAAAGACGTGGCTAGCCTGCCATTCTCTTGTATCAGGCACTGGTTTTTGCCTTGTTCTTCAAGTATAATGAACTCACCTTTGTCTGGCATTTGAATATGCTTGTTTCCAGCCATTACTAACCTTTCCTCTGTTACAGAACATTGATCAAAGGTTAGTGCAACCTTACTGCCTTATCTCACAAAAAAGAACAATCCAAAGAATAATTTTTAAAAGAATTACGGTTTAAATAAAGCAAAGGCCTTGTAAAGTTTAAAAGGAAAGGATATCTTCTCCAATAAGTGTAGATTTTGTATAAAGAGCAGTCAATTTCCGAGTAAAGAGGGAACTTTTATTATCCCCGACGGCCTTTAATGCTGCTGTTTCCATCTGTTTCACAACTCCCACCTTCAATAAAAATAAGAAATAGTGAATATCAAATATAAATAAAAACGTTGAGACAAACTAAAAATTTTGAGACAAATTACAAGATTAAATCTATAAATTAAATAGATTAAATCTGAACCATGCTGAACACTTTTTAATTAACCCTAAATTTCTAACATGTTGGTATTCATGAAGCTATCATGATAATTATGATTTTTACATGCCCCAACACTCAAAATTCCAACACAATTTTATATATATATATATATATATATATATATATATATATATATATATATATATATATATATATAAAATCAGTTATTTTTCCAAATATATTTCACCCTGGAAGAAAAACCAATCTTTTACCCCAAGCTCAAGCCAAAACTGACCTTATATCCCTTTGCCACGAGGCGACGAACATGAACAAATAATCTGTGGGTTGGTATGCTGGCTGTCATAAAGTTGTGATCTAAATGGCAATAAATATTAAGCTCCCGAGCGGCAATCTAAGAAAAATCGAGAATATCTATGAATATCTATTTCAAGACTCCCTGGGTGATATTCTTTTACTTTATTAAAAATTCATCATAGTACTAACCACACTATAGGTATACAAGTTTGCGGGCTGATATCACCAGGGCATTTTAAAGCTACTGCAGGCACCCTTCCACCCACCTTCCTTCCTTCTTCCTGGAAGCCTGGCAGCTGTAGTCATGCCCACACATGCAGTGGCCAGGTTCAAACTGGGCCAGCCTCAGAGACTCACTATTTTCTCAAATAAAATGTAAACCAAACTATGAAAGATTGTGGCTACATCAGCCCATGCAACAGAAATCTGGCCAACTTGGGAGGAGAAGGTGGGACAAGCTCCTGCCCTGTCAAAGCCACACTTGCTGTCTCCATCTCCCAGAATCATCATTTACCCAGTAGCCTGCCTCATTACTGACCCCTTACGGTTCACTTAGGAAACACTGATCTGACCACACTTCAGGCACACCAGTGTTTGGGAAAGTATCACAGGGCTTTTTGGACTGAGTGCAGGCACCCTTCCCCTGTATATTCCTTCTTCTAGGAGGCCTGGCAGCTGAGTACTTGCTCCTTAAAAGTGGTCCTATCAGTAATAGTACTTTGAATTCCTGGACTTCACTTGTTTGATGCTCTTACCCCTAAAGGAACAGCCCAATTTAACAGAAGAGACAACTAAAAAGAGCTTACTAAGCCTTCTGCCACTATATTAATGACTTCACTGGAGACACAATAATTTTCACAAATATGCTGCTACTCTATTTTTTCTTTCTCCTTTCTTTTATTTTCTTTTCTTTAATTTTATATTTTTCAATATCTTTGCTTTCACTTATCTGGAAATAAATGTATTATGATAAACTATGTCAACTATGTGATGCATTTTCTTTAAATGAAATGAAATAAATTGATTTTCAGGGCCAGAGAGATAGCACAGCAGTAGGGCGTTTGCCTTAAATGCAGTCGACCCAGGAGGGCCCTGTTCAATTCCTGGCACCCCATATGGTGGTCCCCCAGCCTCCCAGGGGCAATTTCTGAGTGAACACCACTGGGTGTGGCCCAAAAACAACCAATCAAACAACAAATAAAGTTTAAAAAATTAAAAAAAATTTAAAAGGCCAACGCAGTGGCACAAGTGGTAAGGCCTAGGACAGACCAGGGTTCGATCCCCCAGCATCCTGTATGGTCCCCCACGCCAGGCGTAATTTCTGGGAGCACAACCAGGAGTAACCCTGAGCATTACGGGTATGGCCCAAAACAAACAATTTAAAATTAGATTTTCATTTCATTTCTTTAAATAAATAAAAGATATTCATTATATTATAATTTAAATTTTGTACACTTTTCTATAGGAATGGTATATCATTTTATTACTTGAGTCTTCTTTAGGAAACAGATGCAAATTTGACTATGGTTGTCACTAAAATGGATTTACTAAATCAACTTTCCATGAATGAAAGGTACTGGGCTAGCACCCAGTACTGGAGAACTGTCCCATAAAGTCTCCCTCACTGTATTTCGTGAAACTCCAGTATTCACCAAATTTACTGGTGATTATTTTTAGTTTTAATTTTATTTCTGGGGATGTTTTAGGGCAATAATTGGCATTACTAGGGAGCTACTCCAGGCTCTGTGCCTGGGGTCACTCTCAACAGTAGTCAAGGGACATTGTGGTGCTGGGGAAAAAGGAAAAAACTGGGCCTACTACATACAGAGCAGAGGTTTTTCTTGGGCAAGAAAAATATTTTATTTTATTTTATTTTAAAAAATACAATTTTTAAATAATACCTTTATTTAAGCACTATGATTACAAACATGTTTGTAGTTGGATTTCAGTTATAAATGAAAACACTCCCCTTCACCAGTGCAACCTTCCGATGACCAGTGCCTTCCATCTCCCTCCCCCTCCACCCCCTGGCCTGTATTTGAGACAGGAAAAACATCAAAGTATCTGAACAAACAACTTACCTCTGCATCTTCCCCAAAGAATCTATACTTATATCCACATTCCACACACAAAATTGCATCTTTCTGCTGTTGCTTCATTTCTATGTACTGTAATTCTAATGGTGTGTAAATGCTTTTTGTCCGTTTGTTAGGTAGTTTAGAATCAAATGTTTTCTGTGAGTTTTCATGACTGGTATGTGCTGATTCAAAATGACTGAGATCCGAAAGTGTCTTGTCCTGGCAATCAAATAATTATTACAGTTTAAGAAGTATTAACCAGAATAACAGTTCCCAGAGAAAGAGAATTCAAATTTTGATTCAAAACTAACAGGTGAGCCAGAGAGAATGTACAAGGGTAAAGTCCCTTGCCTTGCATAACCCAGTTCAATCCCCAGCACTACATATGGTTCCCCAAGCACCACAAGAAATGATCCCTGATTGATCAATAAATTATTATGCAAGTATGTGTGTGGTGGCCATCTTTATGTTAGCGTAATGTCCGTCTGTACTGTACCCAATGTCTGATGTATTGTACATAGCTCTTCTAACTTTCTCCTCCCCCACCTGAAATTCAACAAAATCCACTACACTCCAGTGAACTACTTTTAAGTATTAAAAGAAAGTAAAGCAAGAGAGATGGTACAGAGCTAATGTTCTTGCCTTGCATGCTGCAAATCCAGGTTAATGTTTCCATTCCTCCCACCTCCCAGCAAGCTAGGAGTGGTCCAAAATCTCTAAGAAAGTAAAAAAAAAATTTTTAAAGAAAACTATTTTCTAGGGCTGGAGCGGTGGCATAAGTGGTAAAGCATCTGCCTTGCCTCTACTAGTCTAGGACTGACTGCAGTTTGATCCTCCATCGTCCCATATGATGCCCCAAGCCAGGAGTGATTTCTGAGCACATAGCCAGGAGTAACCCCTGAGTGTTACCAGGTATAACCCAAAAAACAAGAAGAAAAAAAAATATTTTCCCCATAAGTATCTAGGAAAACCACTGGCTTTTAGGCTAGTTAGGGCAAAGCTCAAGAATCTGGATACTGTGGAAACTTCTAAGAATTAAATATAACTCTATTTTTCTGAGAAAACCATCTATAGCTTTCATTAGATTCATTTTATTTTTATTTATTTATGTTTTGGTTTCTGGGTCACACCTGGCAGCACTCAGGGGTTACTCCTGGCTCTATGCTCAGAAATCGCCCCTGGCAGGCACAGGGGACTATATGGGATGCCGGGATTCGAACCACCATCCTTCTGCATGAAAGGCAAACGCCTTACCTCCATGCTCTCTCTCCGGTGCCCTTTCATTAGATTTAAATGACTCAAAAATCTGCAACAATTTCTCTGCTCCAGTGGTCTTAATTAAACTTTAGGGGGATCTTTAAGGAGTTTTAAGGGGAGAGGATGCCACACCTGGCTGTGCTCAAGGATCACCACTGTCAATATGAGAGACCACTTTTGGTGACAGGATTCAAGCCTGGATTGCAGCCACAAGCCAGGCAAGTGCTTCAATCTCTGTACTATCTCATTGCCCACCTAAAAGAGAACGTTTAAACCATATTCATATCCAGTAATATCCAATATCCAGTGTGATATTGGATTCAGGAAAAAGATTCTTGCTATTAGTAATTCTTTTTTTTTTTTTTTTGGTTTGGTTTTAGGGCCATACCCAGTGACTCTCAGGGGTTACTCCTGGCTCTGCACTCAGAAATTGCTCCTGGTTTGGGGGACCATATGGGATGCCAGGGGATAGAACCACACTCCATCCTAGGTCAGCTTTGTGCAAGGCAAACGCCCTACCACTGCACTACCGCTCTGGCCCCTGCTATTAATAATTCTTTTAAGTTCACTTAATGATTGTAATTTAAAGATGAGCCAAGAACTACTATTATGAAATGGATATTTCAATTCATAAAACAAGTTAAATTTCCTGTTTTTGCAATGACTAAAACATCAACACACAAACAATACAACAGCTCATTAATTTGGTTTACCTTTAAATTTACTTTTATAGTATAGAAGTTTTCATCCAAATATCACATAGTATTTATATAAGTTGTTTGCTGTGATTTTCCAGCCAAATTATAAAATTATAATGAAGACTATATAAATTTGAGCTGGTATTAATTACTAATAAAAAATTCCCACACTGGGGCTGGAGAGATAACATGGAGGTAAGGTGTTTGCCTTGCATGCAGAAGGATGGTGGTTTGAATCCCGGCATCCAATATGGTCCCCTGAGCCTGCCAGGGGTTATTTCTGAGCGTAGAGCCCTGCAGGAGTTAGCCCTGAGTGCTGCTGGGTGTGACCCAAACACCAAAAACAAAAACAAAAAAAAAATAGAATTCCACTCTAATCATCTGGACTATACAGTATTATTTATCAAAACCAACTAAAAAGCTTTCTTTTGTCTCAATACAAACCAATCCTTCTCTCCTGAATAAACAGTAAATCAGATTCTACAGGAAATTAGAAATAAAATGTCAAAATGCCCTCAACTAATTCAGATGACCAGATAAGTTTGGAAAATATTGGCCTAACCAAGAACATACTGGTTCCTTAAAACCTACTACTGCATGTAATTGAATATGCACTCATATAACAGTACCTTTTGGCTAGCAGGTTTGGAATCTTCAGAAGAAACTGCATTTTTTGCACGTAAAAGAGTGATATCATCAAAATCAGTACATTTTGGTAGAAGTGCATATCTTTCCTGAAGAGGTTTTGTCTGAGATCTATTCGGAGGAGGGGCAGAATCACAGCAGAATTCTTTCAATTTTTCCAGAGATTTTAAAACAATTCTGGTCCTTGGGCCTTTCTCTGGCTCTTAGCAAATCAGAAAGGAAAAAAGAAAAGTATTTTGATCTCATTATGTCAATTCACAATCAGCATGAAATTCTTATTTTTTATTTATTTTATTGTTATCAGTTTGGGGACCACACTCACAGTGCTCTGGACTTACTTCTTGCTCTGTGCTTAGGGAATCACTCCTAGTAGGGTTTGGGAACCATATGGGGTGCCATGGATCAAATTTGGGTTGGTTATGCATAAAACAAATGTCCTACCTGCTGTACTCTCTCCAGTCAGCTAATTTTTTATTTGTTTGTTTTTGTTTTTGGGTCACACCTTATGTCCCTCAGGAATTATTCCTGGTTCTGTGCTCAGAAGTTGCTCCTGGCAGGCTTGGGGACCATATGGGATGCCAGGATTTGAACCAGGTCCATCCTGTGTTGGCCTTGAGCAAGGTAAATGCCTTACCGCTGTGCTACCACTCCGGCCCCCCCTCAGCTAATACTTTTATTATCTTTTTTGTTGCAATTTTTTGTTGGGTTGTTTTTGGGGCCACACAGAGTGGCCCTCCGGGGTTACTCCTGGCTCTGAGCTCCAGAATCACTCCTGGCAGGCTCGGGGAACTACATGAGATGCCAGGGATCGAACCTGGGTCAGCCATATTCAAGGCAAATGTCCTACCTGCTGTGCTATGGTTCTGGCATGGTTTGCTTTTGTTTTGGTACCAAGCCTAGCTGTTGTCAGTGTATTCTTGACTTTGTGCTTAAAGAACACACCTGACAGTGCTCAGAGGATCATATGTGGTACAAGACATCTACTATCTCTCTGCTCCATATACCAGAAGACTTTTTAAGGAGTAGCTCCTTACTAAATCTAACTATAATATAAGAAAATAAACATTTAAAACTAGAAAATAAATAACAGCATATTTAATATATTTGATAGCTAAAACATAAGTCAACATTAAGAAAAATCAAGAATAAGTCTTATTTACAAGACAAATGTTTAAAAGACTTGAGAATTATAGTCCTTATGTCAGAAAAGTAAAAGGAATATAGACTTACTGACCAATCTCTTCCCATGTCTCAAAATAGAGTGCTTCTCTCCCAACAAGCTGGGGTGACTAACTCAATGATCAACACCAAAAGATACTGGCAGAAGGGATTCAGCATGAAAATCAAAGCACCACCACAGATACGTATCTGCTTTCCTGCCGCCACATCTTTGTTTATGCTATTATTTGATCTCAAAGTGATCTTGACCCCAATTTCCAAACTGTACTCATACTTAAAAGTCCATCTAGAAACTATTTCACAAACTATTAATTCTTTCATTTTAAAACATTTTTTCTTTCTCTATGTTCCTATACAAAAATCACATCTCTAGCCAAAAGAAAGCATACAACTCAACAACTAAAAACCATCCCTATTCAAAATTGGGCAATGAGCTGAATGGACATTTCTTCATTGACCTATAGATAACCAACATACATAGGAAAAGATGCTCATTACTCATTACTAAAAAAAATCCAAGTTAAAACGATGTTGCTCCTTACCTTTTGGAATAACTTAAACAGCAAACAAAGAGCAAATATTGATAAGGATGTAGATCAGAGGTCTCAAACTCAATTTACCTGCAGGCCGCAGGAGGCAAAGTTGGGGTGATCCTTGAGTGCAAAGTCAGTAGTAAGCCTTGGGGGGTTTGACCCAAACAACTAAAACAAAACAAAACAAAAAAAGATTCCTCTGGGGCAGGGCCACAAAATGTTGTAGGAAGAGCCACAAATAGCCCGCGGGTCGCAAGTTTGAGACCCCTGATGTAGATAAAAAGGAACCTTTGTACATGGTTAGTGAGAATGTAAGGTGGTATAGACATGAAGGAAAACCAGTCTGAAATTCTGTTTATGGAATTTTTTTTTAAAAAATTAGAGCCAAAACCAAGCCTCACAAATGCAATTATTGTGTCGGAATCCAGCCAACTCCATTGCTGAATTTCTATTCTTGAAAAAGATATATACCAGGGGGCCGGAGAGATAGCATGGAGGTAAGACGTTTGCCTTTCATGCAGAAGGTCAGTGGTTCGAATCCCAGTGTCCCATATGGTTGCCTGGGCCTGCCAAGAGCGATTTCTGAGCATAGAGCCAGGAGTAACCCCTGAGCGCTGGCGGGTGTGACCCAAAATCCAAAAACCAAAAAAAAGAAAGAGATATATACCAAACTGTGAAAAATTACTCACCAGCCATTCAGCTGAAAACAGCAATCTCAGGAGAAGGCAAGCCAACCCCTGGATCTGCCGAAGCCATGCCAGCTGCATCCACCACCCACAAACACTACTTCCTCACTACTCAACCACAGAGCTCTGCACAAACGCCAAACCGACCAAAACACCAGGTATTCTTGTATTTGAGCTAACATCTTGAGGACTTTTTTAGAGTGAGTGTAGGTATCCTTCTCTCCCCACCCTCTTGTACTTCCAGAAGTCCTGGGAGCTGAAACCATGCCCTACAAAAGCCACAAAAATCAGCCATAGAACTTGGAATTCCACATATACAGCCAGGCAAAAAGTTCACATTTTTTTTTTCAATACTGTCATCCCAATTTAGATGTCAATGTGGATTCAAAGTCACCTAATGTTCAGAAATAAAAAAAAAAAAGCTAACAAATGACTTAATGATCTCATTAAATACATTAATACATTAATACATTAAATTTCACAAAATTTCTTAATACTCTACTTTTTTAGAAATAATTTTATTTCATAGAGCCGGAGTGGCAGCACAGTGGGTAGGGCATTTGCCTTGCACACAGACAACCTAGGACAGACTCGGGTTTGATTTCCGGCATCCCATATGGTCCCCTAACCCTGCCAAGAGCAACTTCTGTGCACAGAGCCAGGAATAACCCCTGAGTACCCAAGTGTGTGGCCCAAAAACAAACAAAAACAATTTCATTTCTACTTACTTTTAAACAAGCAATATAAAAGACATTATTTCATGCCTACCAAAAGGGCTTGAAAATGAGTGGGAATCTAGGAACAATAGAGGAAGCAATTTTACATTAATGATGGGATCTATCTTTGAACAAATATATTATGAGCAACTATGTAAATAAAGTTTTGTTTTGTTTTTAAATTTCAAACTAATTGAGCCACCAGTCATACTGGAGAGGAATCTGTACTCTTGTCTAGCCCCTCTACATGTCAGACCCATCCCCAACCTGGTCCTTCTCAGTCAAATTTCTGGTTGGTGTTGTAGACAGTAAGATATTTCTATATCCGAGGGCCAAAGCGGTGGGGCAGCGGTGGGGCATTTGCCTTATATGCGGCTTACCTAGGATGGACCGCAGTTCGATCCCCTGATGTACCATATGGTTTCTGAGTGCATAGTCAGGAATAAACCCTGAGCATTACCGGGTGAGGCCCAAAAACAAAAAAAAACAAAAACAAAAACAAAAAACCCTCCATATGTTCCCTGAGCCTTAGGAGAGATCCCTGAGCACAGTCAGGAGTAAGCCCTGAGCACCAATAGTGTGGCAAAAAAAGGAGGGAGGGGACAGAAACCACTCATACCTGTAAAAGCAGTCTAAATGGCATAATCATGAATACGTGGGTGAAGAATAGTTTCCTGGGCCAGAGAGATAGCACAGCAGTAGGGCATTTACCTTGAATGCAGCCAACCTGAGACAGACCCAGATTCAATTTCAGGCATCCCATATGTTCCCCGAGCCTGCCAAAAGCAATTTCTGAGCACAGAGCCAAGAGTAACTGCTCAATACCACTGGGTGTGACCCCACCCCCAAAAAAAAAGAAAGAATAGTTTCCTAGGGCCTCCATTCACTAAAAACAGTGAAGATATCTGTTCCACCAATGTCTTTCATTATGAATGCCAAGCAGAAATAGACAAAGTATTTGAGAACACAGTTTCTACACTAATGGCCTATTCCTACAGGGACATTGGTGACTCTGAAAATCACCAATCTAGAAAATAGCACTAAAGAATAATACCTGAAGGCTCTATACAAAGCAGTGATTCACTGTTTTCACAGTCCAACTAACTTAAGATATATTTTCATTTATGGCTACAGTTCAGTAACTGAGCTCTTTAAGAATAAGAATTCTTGGCCCTGATTCACTTTCACTATGTACCTTAAATTTATAAATATATAAATGTATATATTAAATAATTAAATAATGTGAATCACAATAAAAATTACCAAAAAAAATTTTTTTTAAATTCTCCTGGGGCAGAAAGATAGCATGGAGGTAGAGCATTTGCCTTGCATTCAGAAGGATGGTGGTTTGAATCCTGGCATCCCACAGGGTCCCCCGAGTGTGCCAGGAGTGATTTCTGAGTGTAGAGCCAGAAGTAACTCCTGAGCGCTGTCAGGTGTGACCCAAGAACAAAAAAAAAAAAAAAAAAAAAAAAAAAAAAAAAAAAAAAATTCTCCCTGAAAGAATAAACTTTTAACAAGAAGTATGTCTTTGGAAGCAATGAGTGTTGAATATCTGTACCAAAATGGCAGCATTCACAGGAGTATTAAAGCCTTATTTCCAAATATCCTCATTTCTGATGGTGGTCTCGTGAGACTCTGACCTATTCCATTTGCATAGCTTGGTGAAGTAGAGAGGCAATGAGCTGTGTAAGATTTCCCACAATTCAGCACATCAATATAGCCACGGCTGAGTCTAAAACCAAGTACAGCCTTGTACAAGTACAGCCTTGCTAGTTCCTGAACTCCACAGGAATTACATGGATATGATATAATCAGATTTACACTGTTTGAAAAACAGCATATCAATTGGCCAGTGGGCAGGTACCTTTCCAAAAATATACAGGAATCAGATGCTGCTACAGAAACTGACACCCAAAAAAATCAGTCCACATAAACCACTGAATAGAGTGATTTTTCTCAAGCACAATCAAGAAAGAAAAATTTCATCTAGGTGTAGATTCTAGTACTGGAAAAAGTGTACTTGTCTTCACTGAACTCACACAGTAAATGCAATAGTTTACAAATGCCATCCTCAAGAAGTTTCTGGCTCATACTGAGATCTGGATGCTATTGAGGGCTTGTGATTACCAGGAAGCAGTAGTCCAAGTATTGAAATCTGCCTCTCTTTTTCATCTGTTTGAAGAAAACATGGGACACTAAATTGCTTGCTATTGAACTTTTCTGTGGATCTTTATGCAGACAGAGCTAAACTGAGCTGAAGAAGATACTGAAGAAACTTCTTGAGGAAAAAAAAAAAACGGGATTACATAAAACTAAAAAGCTCTGCACAATCTTGGAATGTGGGTCAGGCAGTAAAAGACATGCCTCACATGTGTGAGACTGCACCATATTGGGTCTGCAGACACTGGCAAGAACAGCCCTGCTGGCTTCTGAGCACCAGAGGTGGGGTCTTTCAGCAATAATAAAAATAAATAAAAAGCTTCTTCACTGTAGTGTATGAGAGGATGTGTGTGTGTGGACAACACACAAATATGTATATATGTTTTGTTTTGTTTTGTTTTGTTTTGTTTTTTTAATTTGGGGGCCACACCCAGCAGTGATCAGGGGTTATACCTAAATCTGTGCTTAGGGATCACTTCTTGTACTACTTAGGGGACCATAATTGGTATTGGAGATCAAACCTGTAACAAATGCATTATCCACTGCTCTATTTCTTCAACCCTAAAGTGATCCACTTTATGAAAAGCTCAATTCGCATAAGGATAGCTTGTGTAAAGTAGCAAATAGTTGAGGCCACAAGTATGGCACACTCAGTTCATTGTTCCAATTTGAACTATTGACTCCACCACACCAGCCGCCACACTCTAATCAGGTCAAGCGCAGAGAGAGAAAATAATGTTATCACCAAAAAGGGAAAATAATAGTAAGGGCACATCTTTTCAGTAACTCTGAAGAATGTAAGAATATCCATAACATGGGAACTCACCACAATTCCCAAACATCAATGAATTATTTCTTTCTTCCTTTTCTTGAACATTCTTTAGTTTCTTTATAACAGGGCCATCATACTCCAGTGGTCTCTTTTTATTTCTTTCATCTTTTGCAATCTACATGAAGGTCAAAAAATGGAATAAGAAAGAGAATATATTCAGTTGTGGAACATTTCCAATGCATCTGAGGTCCTGGGTATATCTCTGCACCACAAAAAGTGTTAGTTCTAATCTCAAACCTTGATGCATGGAAAATAATATAAATCTTGATTCTCTAGGTGGCAAGGTACATGCCATCCACCCATCATAGGTTTATAATCTTTTAGCTCTGGAAGGGCTTCAGAGTTAACTGTTCTTGCCACATCAAAAACAAGGTGTCAACTTTATTTATAATAGAAATGAGGGCTGGAAGGACCAGCCACAATATGAAGCTTACCACAAAGAGTGGTGAGTGCAGTTAGAGAAATAACTATGCTAACAACTATCATGACAATGGTAGTGAGTGAGAGAAGTAGAATGTCTGTCTTGATACAGGCAGGGGGTGGGGGAGGAGGAAAATGGGGAGCACTGGTGGTGGGAAAGTTGCAGTAGTGAATGGGGGGAGTTCTTTTCTTTATAACTGAAACCCAAATACAAACATGTTTGTAGGGGGCCAGAGAGATAGCACAGTGGTAGGATGTTTGCTATGCGCCCAGAAAATCCAGGATGAATGGTGGTTCAAATCCCGGCGTCCCATATGGTCTCCCGAGCCTGCCAGGAATGATTCTGAGCACAGAGCCAGGAGTAACCCGAGTGCCGCTGGGAGTAACCCAAACCCCCCCCCCCAAATATGTTTGTAATCATGGTGCTTAAATAAAGAATATTACGGTATTAAAAAAAAAAAAACAAGGTGTCAAAAAAAAAAAAAGGTGTTGTATATGGGGAGTAAAGGACTCTGATGGACTCTGATTCACTGCTGGTGGGAATGCCATCTAGTCCAGCCTTTCTGGAAAACAATATGGATATTCCTTAAATACTGGAAATAGAGCCTCATTATAATCCAGTAATGCCATTCCTAGGGATATGTCCTAGGAACACAAAAACACAATACAAAAAAGTCCTCTGCACTCCTCTGTTAATCACAGCACTATTTACAATAGCTATAATCTGGAAACAAACCAGGTGCCTGAAAATAGATGAGTAGCTAAAATAAATTGTGGTATATCTACACAATGTAATTCTATGCAACTGTTAGAAAAATGAAGTCATATGTGATGGACATGGGGAGTATTATGCTGAGTAAAATGAATCAGAGGAAGAGAAATATAGAATAATCTCACTTATCTGTGGGATATAAGGATATAAAAATCATTGTGAGAATGATATCCAAAGACAATAAAGATAAGGATTAGGAAGACCAATCCATGGTAGAAGCTTGCCACATAGAACAGAGTGCAGTTAGAGTAAAGAAGGGTCTAATATGAAAGGGGCATTCATGTAAACCCTTCATTATCAGTAGTGCAAACCACATGTCAAAAAGAAAAGAGGGGCCAGAGAGATAGCACAGCAATAGAGCATTTGCCTTGCACGCAGCCAATCCAGGATGGATGGTGGTTCGAATCCTGGCATCCCATATGGTCCCCAAGTCTGCCAGGAGCGACTTCTGAGCATAGAGCCAGGAGTAACCCCTGAGCGCTGCTGGGAGTGACCCAACCCCCCCCCCAAAAAAAGGTTTCAAAAGCCAATCTCAATCTCTTCCTCATTATCAGTTGTGGAATCTCAGCAATATTTCAGAAAAAAAGATGTTCACCCTTAAGATTTCCATTTTGACTTTGTCGATTGTCCTTTAAAGAGGGAAACAACCATTTATTTTATTCATCACTAGTCTTACTTTGTTTTATTTATTTGTGGGGTTATAGCCAGTAGTTAAAAAAGTTTACATCTGGCAATGCTCAAGGAGATATATGCAGTGCTAATATCTACCCCAGGTCTCACATGCAAGACATGCAACTGAACCCTCTATTTGTACAGCTCCTTGCCACTTATTTAATGAACAAGCAACAAGAAAAAAAAAAACCTGATGACTAATCTAACCATCACATCCTAGCATCTAATAAAAAAACATCCAGCTACAATGTGTGAATCCCCATAAATGCTTTTAGTGACAGGTTTCTTCGAGTAGCCTAACCAAATACATATAAATAAGATAAAGTTCCTAGTTCTAGAAGAAAAGATGAAGATCTGAGTCTGTATTCAATGCTCAGTCCCAAGACCTTCATCAGAAGACATCCAGAAAACAAATCCTACATAGATCTGCCCTAAAAATTCGTGCAATCTGGCCCTTAAATCTTTTACCACCTTCAAACTAAGTTAGCACCATATTGATTAAGTGAATATTTTAAATATAATGCTTTAATAATCAATTATTATTTATTTAAATTTAATTGTTAAATTTATTATTAAATTGTTAATAGATTGTTAAATTTAATTCTTTTTCTTTTGGGGGGGGTTTTTTTGGTTTTTGGGCCATACCCGTTTGACGCTCAGGGGTTACTCCTGGCTATGAGCTCAGAAATCGCTCCTGGCTTGGGAAGGACCATATGGGACGCCGGGGGATTGAACCACGGTCCGTCCTATGGTAGCACTTGCAAGGCACCTTACCTCTAGCGCCACCTTCTCGGCCCCTAAATTTAATTCCTAAAATAATTAAATATAATGCTTTAATTAATAGTTTACTATTTTCGCTTTTTTTTTCCTTTTTTGTTTTTTGGGGGCCACACCGGTGACGCTCAGGGGTTACCCCTGGCTATGCGCTGAAGAAATCGCTCCTGGCTTGGGGGGACCATATGGGATGCCAGGGGATTGAATCGCGGTCCGTCCTAGGCTAGCGCCGACAAGGCACACGCCGGTACTTATACTCCACCTAGGCTGACTGGCTTTTCCCGCCTTTTCCCGCCTTTTCTTTCCCGGGTCCAGCCCCGTTCCCAAGGTCTCGGAGATCTCGCAGATTCTCGCGCTGTTTCCGGCTCCTCCAACTCGCCTAACACCCACAAGTCCCGCCCTCCCCTGTAGCCACGCCCCTTCCTGTGGGCCCGCCACCTCGCGAAGCCAACCCACCGAGTGTGGCGGCCTCTGAGCCCGGAGAGTCGCCGCTAGGTGCGCTGTGGAGTCAGCATCGGGCTCAGCCTTCCGAGCTGCACCCGCTGAAGAGGCCGATGTCAAGATTCCCGTGGGCTGGAAGAATCTACTTAGAACCGCTTGCTTGGCCGGAGCCGGGCGGAAGGGAGCGTGCGCACCGCCAGAGGCCGGCTTCGGACGCGGCATCGCAGGGCCGGGAGGAATAAGTGGGACACAGAGTCCTGGCGGTAGCGCGCGCGCGCGGCTTCAGCTCTCGGCGTCAGCGAGCGCGAGCACGTTTTTTAGACTCAGCGGAGCGCCGGAAGGGGCGTGTCATGTGGGGCGTGGCCGCCCTCGTGAGCCAATGAGAGTGAGGGGGCGTGGCCTCGTCTGTTTCGCGCGGAGTTTTGAGTGGCATCTTGGTCTTCCGAGCCAGACGTTCTGCAGGTTGGCCACTTCGGAGATGGTTCCTGCACTCAACTGTATCGTCGCCGTGTCTCAGAACATGGGCATCGGCAAGAACGGGGAGCTACCCTGGCCCCCACTCAGGTATTTGTAAGGCGGGAGCCGGAGGGTGGGATGAGGAGGATGCGGTCCCCAAAAGTAGACCTAGATCGAAATCTACCAATCTCCTGCAAAAAGGGAGTCAGGTAGCATGAAGATAGGGCGTTTGCTTTGCATGCAGAAGGTCGATAATTCGAATCCCGGCATCCCAAAACCTGCCAGGAGCGATTTCTGAATGCAGAGCCAGGAGTAACCCCTGAGCAAAGCCGGGTGTGACCCAAAAAACAAAAAAAGGAGTCAGACCTGCGACCTGAATTGACTGGAGCAGGACTGGGTTTCCTGCAGATTCAGTAGCCCAGAGGCCAAGTTACTTATTTCCCAAACCCCGGGAGGCTTTTACCCACCCTCAGCCGTCTGACCAGAAGCCAAGTTCCAGAGCATGGACTTTCCCCCCCCCCCCCCCACAGCTCTCCCCTACTTTATTTATTTAGCGCGCCCTTTGTCCAGCAAGTGAAAGCTGGAGCCCTAGAGAATGACTTTCTAAGTCACGCTGTTTTCTGACTTGTAGAAATGAATTTATGTATTTCCGAAAGATGACCACCACCTCTTCAGTAGAAGGTAAGGTTGATTTTGTTTTGTTTTGTTTTGTTTTTAAGTGATTGCAATTGGCAACAGATCTTGTGTAAAGATCTACGAAAGCAAATTGTACTTCAAGGAATAGTTTTCCATAATACTGTGGCCATTGATCTCCAATGCAGTTTAAGGTTTATTTTGGGGGGGGGAGGAAACCACACGGTGCTCAGGGGTTACTCCTGGCTCTGCATTCAGGAATCACTCCTGGCAGTGCTCCTAGGAGCATGGGATGCCCGAGATCAAACCCGGGTCAGCCGCATGCAAAGCAAAGGCCCTTCCCTCTCATATACGTTCTTTCTAGTTTGTTTTTCTCCTTGAAGAAAAGGTTCTTTTAAACGTGTTATGTGAGTGCTGGTAGAATTGGTAACTAGGTGGAGGCAGCAGTGGAAGCTCTGAAAAGAGACCAGAAGGGTCTTTTGGGGAGAAACACTGGATGACGCCAACGTAGAAGTGAGCAGTGATATGTAGTAGTACATCATAGACAGTACTTTTTGGAAAGTCAGAAAGTTCTAACAAACAAAAAAAAAAAACAAATAAATAAATTTTAAAAAGTTCTAACAATGCAGACATATCAAGGATGAACTCGAAATTTCAATTTGTTTGAGTCTGGGATTTGGAAAGTAACAGAGTAAAGAACGTTAAGCAAGTGTATTGATAATGGTTTTGAAGTTTTGTGGGATCTTCAAGATAATTTCGAGCACAGGGAAACTAGGTAAATAATGCTGCTGAAGAGAAACTATAACCAATGAAAAAGTATATAGAATAAAGGGAGACCCCATTTAAAATGCAAGACCTTTTTATTTTTTATTAGAAGAGAGAGGCAATAGATTAAAGTAGGAAACAATAGGCAGGAAGGAACACAAGCTGCATGACTTTTAACCAGAGATACACTCTGAGGGTGAGAGGGATAGACATAGAATTATCACACTTATTTGTGGGATATAAAAATATACTATGGTTACCAGCCTGAACGATAGCACAGTGGTAGGGCGTTTGCCTTGCATGCGGCAGATCCAGGACGGACATGGTTTGATCCCCGTGTCCCATATGGTCCCCCTAGATTGGAGCAGTTTCTGAGCACATAGCCAGGAGTAACGCATGAGCACCACCGTGTGTGGTCAAAAAAAAAAAAAAAAAATATATATATATATATATATATATATACTATGGTTAATAATAGCCATGATTATTATTTATCATGAGTAGGAGAAAGCGTCCATGGTAGCAAACTTGCCACAAAGAGCAGGACAGAGAAGAGACCACTTTGACAATAAGTTGGAAATTATCACTCTGAGTATTATCACTGCTGAAAGGAGGTAAAGTGATATGTATGATATTTTTTCAGTAACCATATTGCAAGCTGCAGTGTTTAGAGGGGGGGGGAGAGGGAGAGAGAGAGAGAGAGAGATGTCTGCCATAGAGGTGAGCAGAAAGGAGGGCAAAAAGGAGGAGGGGCACATTCAGGACATTGGTGGCAGGAAATAAATGTGCACTGGTAAAGGAATGGGTATTGTACATTGTATGACTGAAACTCTGTCATGTACAACTTTGTAACTATTTCATGAGGATTCAATTAAAACTTATCTTTTAAAAGAAAATGCGGCCCGGAGAGATAGCACAGCGGCGTTTGCCTTGCAAGCAGCCGATCCAGGACCAAAGGTGGTTGGTTCGAATCCCGGTGTCCCATATGGTCCCCTGTGCCTGCCAGGAGCTATTTCTGAGCAGACAGCCAGGAGAAACCCCTGAGCACCGCCGGGTGTGGCCCAAAAAAC
The DNA here is from genome assembly GCF_024139225.1 of Suncus etruscus. Taxonomy (NCBI): domain Eukaryota; kingdom Metazoa; phylum Chordata; class Mammalia; order Eulipotyphla; family Soricidae; genus Suncus; species Suncus etruscus. Next base: position 137,100,153 of record NC_064849.1, on the reverse strand, counting down.
CAAAAAAAAAAAAAGAAAAGAAAAAAGAAAAAGAAAATGCAGTGCATATGGCATATAGGGTTATTTTTTTGTTTGGTTTGGTTTTGGCTTTGGGGCCATACCAGCTGCACTCAGGGGTTACTCCTGTCTCTGCTTAGAAATTATTTCTGGCAGTCTCGGGACCATATAGACTGCCAGATATAGAACCCAGGTCAGAGGCCAGAGCGATAGCACAGCAGTAGTATATTTGCCTTGCACGTGGCCTACCCAGGACAGACCCAGATTCCGATTCCTAGCATCTCATATGGACCCCCAAGCCAGTCAGGAGTCATTTCTGAGAGCCGCCAGGTGTGACCCCCCAGGTCAGCTGTATACAAGGCAAATGCTTTACCCACAGTGCTATCATTCTGGCCCCAAATATATATAGGGTGTTTTTATGTATGGTTGTTTTACTTATTCTTGAAGGAAAATGTTTTTAAACATTATAGTAATAGTAGTAAAACAAAATGTAAATAATGCTTACTTGAAGTTTTTTATATTTATTTATTTTTAGGTTTTGGGCCCATACCCATTGGTTCTCAGGGGTTACTTCAACTCTAAGAAATTACTCCTAGCAAGTTTAAGGGACCATAAGGAATGCCAGGGATCGATCTTTGATTTAGCCATGTGTAAGACAAACACCCTTCCTGCTATACTGTTATTCCAGCCTCAAAGTTTTTAAATTTAGGAGGGTTTTTTTTGTTGTTGTTTTAATAAATCAAACTAATAGTTTTTTTTTTGGGGGGGGGTGTTTTTGTTTTTTGTTTTTGGGACACACCTGGCAGTGCTCCAGTGTTACCCCTGGCTCTGTACTCAGAAATCACTCCTCACAGTCTCAGGACCATATGGGATACTGGGAATCGAACCGGGGTCCTTTCCAGGTTAGCCATGTGCAAGGCAAATGCCCTACCACTGTACTATTGCTTCCAGCCCCAAATTAATAATTTTTGGAGGTTTTGTTCTTAGAGCCACACCAGCTATGCTCAGGACTAACTATTGGCTCTGAGCTCAGGGATTACTCCTGGCAGTGTTTAAGGACCCTATGTAGTGCCAGAGATTAACTCTTATCAGCTATAAGGAAAACAAGTGTCTTACACACTGTAGTATCTCTCTGACTCCAAAACTAATGTCTTTAGAAAATAAATTGTTTGCCAGAGGGATAGCATGGAGGTAAGGCGTTTGCCTTTCATGCAGAAGGTCATCGGTTTGAATCCCAGCATCCCATATGGTCCCCCGTGCCTGCCAGGAGCAGTTTCTGAGCGTGGAGCCAGGAGTAACCCCTGAGCACTGCTGGGTATGACCCAAAAACCACAAAAATTGTTCAATTGAATCACCATAAGATACACAATTACAAAGTTGTTCATGATTGAGTTTCAGTAATACAGTTACTGAATACAATTTCAGTAATATAATTTTTTTGTAGACACTATGGTTTGTAATACTGTTACTGAAAAGATATCATGCTATCTTTTTACCTCCATTCACTATCCAGTTCTTGTCCAAAGTGCTTGTTTTCAACTATCCTTGTTATAGTGGTCCTTTCTGTCCTAACTGCACTACTCCACTCTTTGTGGCAAGCTACCTACCATGGACTAGTCCTCCTGACCCTCTTCTCTCTTGTCTTTGGATACTAATACCAAACTAATGACTTTTTAAAAAACAGATTCATGAACTCCTTTTGGTAGACAGACAAATCAGTAATCACAAAACTGTGTCTATTTCTTAAATCCTTAGACATTCACACCAAATTAAATAAAACAAAAAGTTGTTTGTTTCCATTTTTTTTTCCTTTTTTTTTTTTTTTTTTTTTTTGGATTTTGGGTCACACCCAGCAGCTCAGGGGCTACTCCTGGCTCTACACTCAGAAATCACTCCTGGCAGGCTCGGGGACCATATGGGATGCTGGTCCTTCTGCATTCAAGGCAAATGCACTACCTCCATGCCATGTCTCCGGCCCCTGTTTTCACATTTTATGGATATATTATATTTGAAAAAAGATAGTGACAATAGTATCAGTTAAAAATCATATGTGGGAAGGCTGGAGTGAGAACACAGCGGCAATGCTTTTGCTTGGCACCCAGCCAACCCGGGACAGACCTGGGTTCAATCCCCTGCATCCCATATGGTCCCTTGAGCCTGCCAGGAGTGATTTCTGAGTGCTGCTGGGTATGTCCCAGAAACCAAAATAAAAATCTTACTGGGGACCAGACCAATTGTGTGGCCATCTACTCTCCACCTGGTCTACCCAGCACCCCTTATGGACCTCCACCCTGGCCAGAAGTGATCCCTGAGTGCAGAGCTAAGAGTACGCCCTGAGTAACACAGGGTATGACCCAAAAAGGAAAATTGCTACTATACATTTCTCAAAGTCTTTATTACCCCAATTCTACTAGTAGAATTTGTTACTTTATAGATATGGAAAGTGAACACTAGAAAATAAGTATGACTTACCTAGTAGGTAGCAAGATACTTTCACTTAAGCATTTTGATTGAGAATCTTCACATTTATTTAATATACATAACTACAACTTAGTAAAACTACATATATAAGGCAGTGGGAAGATAGTTTAATGGGTTGGAGTAAATGTTCTACATGTAGGTGGTTGAGACTCAGTTCCCAGCACTTCATGGTCCCCAAGCACTACCAGGTCTGACCCGGAACACAGAAAAAAAAAAAAAAATGAATAAAGCAGCTATCACCAGAGAGAGAGAGTACAAGATTTAAGGTGCTTTTCTTACATTGTTCACCCCTGATCAGTCCCCTATACCACATGTTCCCCCCACCATCCCTCAGATCCAACCCAGATGAATGTGTGAAGTAAGTGCCCTACATTCTATACTTTATTCTTGTTTGTTTTTGTTTATGTTTTCTGGCCACACTCGGTGATGCTCAAGGGTTGCTCCTGGCTTGGGGGACCATATGGGATGCTGGGGATCGAACCATGTTCGGTCCTAGGTCAGCCACTTGCAAAGCAAATGCCCTAACGCTACACCACCACTCCAGCCCAGTTAAAAATATATATATAGAACGCTTCAAGAATTTGCGTGTCGTCCTTGTGCAGGGGCCATGATAATCTTCTCTTTATTGTTTCGTTTTTAGTATATTTAGTGCTGCCAAAGCGAGCACCCAGGAAAGCCTTTTTAGATCCACTAGGTGTCACTATGACAATCATATGTACATGATAAAAATAGATACAGTTAGTCCCAAAGTATACATAATCTTTTTGGTGATTTTATAGGTAAACAGAATTTGGTGATAATGGGTAGGAAGACGTGGTTCTCCATTCCTGAGAAGAATCGACCTTTAAAGGACAGAATTAATTTAGTTCTCAGTAGAGAACTCAAGTAAGTATTGTATAATATACTACAAGAAAAGTATCATTTCTCATAGTGGGGTCAAAATGTATGAGAAAATGAATGAAGGCAGTTATTGGAAAATCTCCTTGGAGCATAAAAGTGACTCTAAGCAAAGAGTGAGTAATTATGCCACATGACAGTAGCTTACTCTGCTCAAGTGATTGATTTCATCCTACCCCTGGTGGATGTGATCCAGAACACAAATGAAAAAAGCAGCTATCACCAGAGAGATAGTGCAAGGTTTAAGGTGCTTGTCTTAAATCGTTCACCCCTCTATCAGTCCCCTATACCACTCAGGTGAAAAGGGGGGCGAGGGGGAGGCAGCAATGCATCGTCCAGGCAACAACACATCCTCAAGCCCTAGCATTGAATGGCAGTCCAATTGGCTAATAATCTCAGGAAGGGGCCTCAGAGCCTCTTGAGCACTTATTTGAAGACCCCGCTCCTCAAAAAAAAAAAAAAACAACTAAAAAGTTACATTAAATTCAACACAGATAACAAATTTCCAAGTTTTTCTAAACCATTATTTAATAGGCTCCAGTTTAAGTTATGCAATGTGGTAACATTTTTATAGCTTCACATAAAATCAACGTGTATGTATTGGGGCCAGAATGATAAAATAGTGGGCAGGGCATTTGCTTTGCACACAGTCAACCTGTGTTCAAACCCTGGTATCCCATATTGTCCTTCACATGCTGCCAGGAGTGATTTCTCAGTGTAGACTTGGGAGTAAGCCCTAAGCATTGGTGGATGTGGCCCAATAAAACTGAAAAACAAAACAAATGTATGTGTTTTGGAACTTTCCAAGTTGTCCACTTTCTGGATGCAACTCTAAATGTAAAAAAAATTTTAATTTAGGATGAAATAAAAACTAATCATGAGAGAGCACAGCGATGGAGCATTTGCTTTGCATGCAGCTGACCTGGGAGGGACCCTGTTTTATTCCTGCCATCCCATGTGGTCCCCCAGCCCCCCCATGAGCAATTTCTGGGTGCAGAACCCCTGAGCACCACCGAGTGTGGCCCAAAAACCAGTCAATCAATAATTAAATAAAGTGAAAACTAATTACGAGCTAGTATTTATTCCTAGATTTTCAAAATTCCCAAGTAATATTTTGCACTTGTTTTTATACTTACTGCCAGACATTAAAAAATAAATGCCAGGGGCTGGAGAGATAGCACAGCACTGGGACATTTGCCTTGCATGCAGCCTACCTGGGACAGACCTGGTTCAATTCCTAGTATCCCATATGGTCCTCCGAGCTTGCCAGGAGTAATTTCTGAGCACAGAGCCAAGAGTAACCCTTGAGCATTCCTTGGTGTAGCTCAAAAAAAAAAAAACAAAACCAATCAATTAATAAACTGCTTTTAATTAAAAAAAAAAAAAAGCCAACATATTGAACCAAAGTATTAGTACAGCAAGTATATGTTTTGCAAGTCTAAGGCACTAGGTTCAATTCCCTACATCAGAAGAATTTTTTCCCAAAGTATAGAAATAGTCTTTGGTGCTCTGCTAGAAATGTTCCTATTCTCTAATCTAACATTGAAGTAGATAGTTCTTAAAGCTAGGAAATAATCTAAGAAATTGCAATATTTAATAGCTTTAAAACAGCTAAAAAAAATCAACTCCATTGGTTTGTCCTTCCTCTTGACTTCTAAGTAATATATTTTACGTTTTGTGATATGTCATGTTTTTTTTTTATTTTGCTTTCTTTTGTTCACATTGCTCATCACTCACTAAACTTCTTAAGCCTCAGGAAATGGTACTTAAGAGAGATGACCTAAATTAGGTCTTATGTGGAGGTTTGGGATTGACATGATTGTATATCTTAAACCAATAGTTTTTTCTCAAAGATAAAATAGTGGCATTGTTACAAAGGATGCTGCTTGAGAGGGCCCTAACAGTTTGTTCCTATGTGTGTGTTAGTTAAGCACCAGAGAAGCAGTACCAAATAAGCTTGATTGCAAGGAAGTGGCAGTTGTAGGAATTCTGTAGGCAAATTGAAAAAATGTATGTAGCAAAGGCCCACAGTGAGTGGGCAGTCTAGAACACTAATCAAGGATCAGGGCTGAAGCAATTATCTGTTCACAAGAGAAATGTTTTCATCAGGAAATTCACAAATTTGTTCATAAGACCTTTAAGCTGACTGAATCAGGCCACTCAAACTGAGGTTATCAAATTATTGACTTTAAAAACAACTTCAAAATATATCTTCACAGCAACACCTAGCTTAGTACCTGTATAATTGAGAACTATAGCCTAACCAAATAAACAAGCATCTAAGGTGTTCAGGTAATTTATTTTCTGATGACAGGCTAAGGGGATTTGGGGTGACTTGAATTTTTCTCCTAAATTCCTCTTAAAATAGCACAGGGGATGGGGCCAGAGCAGTGGCACAAGCAGTAGGGCATTTGCCTTGCACACTCTAACCTAGGACAGACCACAGTTCAATCCCCCAGCGTCCCATATGGTCCCCAAAGCCAGGAACGATTTCTGAGCACATAGCCAGGAGTAACCCTGGAGCGTCACCTGGTGTGGCCCAAAATCAGAAAAAAAAAAGAAAAGCACATCACAGGGGAAAATATGGAATGATACCAGAATATATATGTGTTATATATTACATAGTAAATATAATATATATTCCCCCTATGGATGATGAGAAGTATGTGGATATACATGTTACCATCTTCCTCGTATTTCATACTGATCACTATCTTCAGGTTATTGGGATATTCTGATTTTAAACTTGATAAAATCTAACTTCAGAGAATGTGTTCTGAATCTTTAATAATATATTCTTGAATACTACTCCAATTTATTTATGGTCAGCTTGAGCTAAAACCAAGCAATCTCAGTGGGGAAGATACTCAGTTGAGCCAGCAAATCTCTTCAAATGATGAGTCTAATTTCATCTTTATGACCACCTGTGGTGAATGTAATTGGCTTTGGTTTTTTTCTTTATGTATATATATAACATTTATTGGTATATTTCACTTTCTGAAACAGAGAGGACATTTTAACTTTATTATCAAGCATGCCAAGGAAAAATGTATACCAGTAAGCAAAAAAAAAAACAAAAAATCAGAGTTGACATTTTTCTTTGTTTGTTTGTTTTGTATTACTACTTGTTCATTTCACACATACCTTCAGTATACCTGTTGTATATCGGACACTATGAGTCTAAATAAAAGAGAAGAGATTATTTATTATAATCATCATTACTTCTATAAGCTTTTAGAAATGCCTAGTTTTGGGGGGTTTCTTTGTAACTAGCATTTTTCTTTTATTAAAATTTTTAAATGTGACATAATTGAGTTAGATCAAATAAAATATAGATTCATAACAAAACAACTAAAATTCGGTTTTGTAAAATAAAAAGGTGTACTGCTGACCTTGGATGGACCTTAGACAGGTTGATCCCTGGCATCCTATATGGTCCCCTGAGAAGTGATTTCTCAGTGCAGAGCCAGGAGTAACCCCTGAGCGCCACCAGGTGTGACTCAAAACCCAAAGAAAAGTACGTATTAGGATCATAAGGCCATTGACGCCCAGTTCTTTTTATCATGATGCCCCAATGTAAGAAGAGATTGAATCCTTTTAGTAATCCCAAAATTTGTGATAGAAATATGGGGGGGGGGGGGCGGAGAGATAGTATGGAGGTAGGATGTTTGCCTTGCATGCAGAAGGATGGTGATTTGAATTTCTGAGTCTCATATGGTCTCCCGAGCCTGCCAGGACCGATTTCTTGAGCATAGAGCCAGGAGTAACCCCTGAGCACTGCTGGGTGTAACCCAAAAACCAAAAAAAAATAAAAGAAATATTTGGGGGTTAATAGCTATTTAATTAAGTGTAGAAGGTAAATCTCTTCCTAAAGCTTTAAAAATGTTGCCCACGTTGAAATCCAACTACAAACATGCTTGTAATCATGGTGCTTAAATAAAGATTTATAAAAAAAAAAAAAATGTGTGTACGTGGCTGGGGAGATTGGTTAGAGGGCTGGAGTGCATGCTTCCCATGTAGGACACTCAAATTTGATCTCCAGCACCACAGGATTTCCTGATCATAGCCAGGAGTAACTCATAAACACCACCAGTTATAAAATGTTACATACAGTACATTTGGAAAACAGATTGGTACTTTCTCAAAATGTATCATAGGCCCCACTGGTTCTATCATTGGTTTATTCCCACGAAAAATGAGGACATGAAATTAAAATGCTCATATGCAAATGTTCACAAAAGTATTGTTTATGGAGTATCATTCATAATAACAAAAAATAGAAATACCCCAAATGTCCCTTAAATTATAATGAATAAACAAACTTTTTTCTATATCTACAGTGTAGTATCATTCCACTATAAAAAGGAATGAAGTGGTGTTACATGCTACAATATAAAAACTTTGACAAAGTCTTCCTTCCCTCCTTCCTGCCTTTCCTTCTTTTCTTCCTTCCTTCCTTCCTTCCTTCCTTCCTTCCTTCCTTCCTTCCTTCCTCCCCTCCTTCCTTCTTCCCCTCCCTTCCTTCCTCCCCCAATATCTCCCTCCCTCTCTCTTTTCCTTCATTCCTTTTCTCCCCTGCTCCCTTCCTGCTAAAGTTTGTGTTTTAGGCTTACAATGTTACTGCATCACCATCACTACCAAACTTCCCCCAAATAAAAAAAAAGAAAAAAACTTTGAAAAAAAAAAAGATACAGGGAGGGACTTCAGAGCATAAAAACCGGCTAACCTTTGCAAAAGCTGGCTCCCTGTGTGTGACACCAGGCGGGGAAAATCCGCTTCGCTACGCGGCCGTGCACTCTTTCTAAGGAAAGAACTCCATTGCAACAAGAAGGAAAAATCACACTAAGAACGGCGCTATATCACAGAAGCAAACATTTCTCTCTGGACTGTCTTCTCTGTTGCATGCTCGGGCCTAAGATTTGACCCAGTGTGAGGCTTCATCCACGGAGGACTCCCCTCCCTTAGAGGCAAGTCAGCCCATCCAGAAAGGAAGGAGCCAGAGGAGTGTGCTGCCTACATCATATAGACAATGAATACCACCACAACACGTAGAAAAACCCACAATACAAGTGTGACAATGGGGAAACAACGCAGGCCAGCATCAGACATAGAGAATGAAGATGACAATTCTGAGGACCAGATAATGACTGAACAACTAATCAACCTCTCAGATAAGGACTTTAGACTAGCAATATGGAAGGTGCTCAACAGACTCCAAGAAACCATGGATCGAGTTGAACAGAACACTAATAAGAACCAAGAAAATATGAAGGCAGAAATGACAAAACTCCAAACTGAAATAACATGTCAACTAACAGGACTGAAAAAGTCAGTAAACGAAGTGAATGACAAAATGGATAAGCTCTGGGACAGGGTATCAGAAGCTGAGAATAGACTTGGTGCTGTGGAAGATGAGATACATAACAATTCCATACAGCAGGAGAGATTGGACAAAAAACTTAAAGCAAATGAGCAGACAATGGAAAAATTAGTCAAAGAATGGGAACAGACGAAAATAGAAGTCTATGATAAGATCAACAGAAACAACTTAAGAATCATTGGAGTCCCAGAGACCCAGGAAGAAAATTTCCAGGAAGAATCAATGGTCAAGAACATCATTAAAGAGAAACTTCCAGAGCTAAAGAATATATGTGATCAAATCCTGCATGCCCGAAGAGTACCAACCAAAAGAGACCCCAGAAAAACCACCCCAAGACACATCCTAGTCACAATGACAAATCCCACAGATAGAGACAGAATTCTGAAAACAGCAAGATCAAAAGGGGAAATCATGTTCAAGCAAGCTTCCCTGAGATTTACAGCAGACCTGTCACCAGAAACGCTCAATGCCAGAAAGCAGTGGTGGGATATTGTGACAAGACTGAATGAAATGAATGCTTCACCCAGAATACTATACCCAGCAAAACTCACTTTCCGGTTTGATGGAAGAATACATGGTTTCACAGACAAAAAACAGCTCAGAAACTTCACAGACACAAAACCAGTCTTAAGAGAAAAACTGAAAGACCTAAGACAAGACTACCCAAAAGACACACCAAATTTTGAAATAAAGATGGCGTTAAATCCCAGGACAATTCTTTCTCTCAACCTCAATGGACTAAATGCACCAGTTAAGAGACACAGAGTGGGGGCCGGGAAGGTGGCGCTAGAGATAAGGTGTCTGCCTTGTAAGTGCTAGCCAAGGAACGGACCGCGGTTCGATCCCCCGGCGTCCCATATGGTCCCCCCAAGCCAGGGGCAATTTCTGAGCACTTAGCCAGGAGTAACCCCTGAGCATCAAACGGGTGTGGCCCAAAAACCAAAAAAAAAAAAAAAAAAAAAAAGAGACACAGAGTGGCTAAATGGATCAAAAAACTCAATCCAACCTTCTGCTGCCTACAAGAAACGCACCTGAATAATCAGAACAAACATAGACTCAAAATAAAAGGCTGGAGAAAAGTTATCCAAGCAAACAACACCCATAAAAAAGCTGGAGTGGCCATACTAATATCAGATAATGCAAACTTTATACTCAGGAAGGTTGTAAGGGACAAAGACGGACATTTTATATTAATCAAGGGGTACGTAGAGCAGGAAGAATTCACTCTCCTAAACATATATGCACCGAATGAGGGGCCAGCAAAATATTTAATACAACTGTTGACAAATCTGAAAAATAATAACAACAACACAATAATTGTGGGGGACCTTAACACGGCTTTGTCAACACTGGACAGGTCAACCAGACTGAAACCCAACAAGAATATACTAGACCTGAGGAGAGAAATGGAAGAAAGAGGCCTAGTGGATATATATAGGACACTCCATCCCCAGAAACCTGGATACACATTCTTCTCCAATGTACATGGGACATTCTCCAGGATAGACTACATGCTGGCACATAAAACATACCTCCATAAGATCAAGAGGATAGAAATTTTGCAGACTACCTTCGCTGACCACAAGGCTCTGAAATTATTTGTGAACTCCAAAGGGACTCAGAAGAAACACTTTAACACCTGGAAGTTAAACAGCCTCATGCTCAATAACCAGTGGGTCCGAGATGAAATCAAGGAGGAAATCAAAAGGTTCCTGGAAACAAATGACAATAAAGACACAAACTCTCAGAACTTATGGGACACAGCAAAAGCAGTACTGAGAGGAAAATTTATAGCTTTGCAAGCACACATCAGGAAGGAAGAAGGAGCTTACCTGAGTAGCTTAATGACACAGCTAATAGAACTAGAAAATGCTCAACAAAAGGACCCAAGAATAGGAAGACAGAAGGAAATAACAAAGCTGAGAGCAGAAATCAACGAAGTGGAAACTCAAAAAACAATCCGAAAGATCAACGAAAGCAGAAGTTGGTTCTTTGAAAAAATAAACAAGATTGATAGACCACTGGCAAACCTAACAAAGAAAGAGAGAGAGAGAAACTTGATAACTCGTATCAGGAATGAAAAAGGAGAGATCACTACTGATATGACAGAGATTCAAAGGGTAATCAGAAACTACTTTGAAAAACTCTACGCCACTAAAAATGAGAACCTGGAAGAAATGGATAAATTCTTGGACTCTTATAATCTTCCACGGTTGAAGGAAGAGGATGTAGCATATCTAAACACCCCCATCACCATTGATGAAATTAAAACAGTAATCAAATGTCTGCCGAAAAACAAAAGCCCAGGTCCAGATGGATTCACTAATGAATTCTATCAAACTTTCCAAGAGGAACTACTGCCAATCTTGGCAAGACTCTTTCATGAAATTGAACAAACAGAAACACTTCCAAATAGCTTTTATGAAGCCAACATCACCTTGATACCTAAACCAGACAGAGACGCTACCAAAAAAGAAAATTACAGACCAATATCACTGATGAATGCAGATGCAAAGATCCTCAACAAAATCCTGGCAAATAGGATTCAATGCCTCGTTAAGAAGATCATCCACTACGATCAAGTAGGTTTCATCCCAGGAATGCAAGGCTGGTTTAACATCCGTAAATCTATCAACATAATACACAACATCAATAACAAGAAAAATAAAAACCACATGATCATATCAATAGATGCAGAGAAAGCATTTGATAAGGTCCAACACCCATTCTTGATCAAAACTCTCAGCAAGATGGGAATGGAGGGAACCTTTCTCAATATAGTGAAGGCCATCTACCACAAGCCAGTGGCAAATATTATCCTCAATGGAGAAAAACTGAAAGCCTTCCCTCTAAATTCTGGCACAAGACAAGGCTGTCCTCTCTCACCACTCCTATTCAACATAGCACTGGAAGTACTTGCTATAGCGATTAGGCAAGAAAAGGATATCAAGGGAATCCAGATAGGAAAGGAAGAAGTCAAGCTCTCACTGTTTGCAGATGACATGATACTCTACTTAGAAAACCCTAAAGACTCTATCAAAAAGCTTCTAGAAACAATAGACTCATATAGCAAGGTGGCAGGCTACAAAATTAACACACAAAAATCAATGGCCTTTCTATATACCAATAGTAATAAGGATGAAATGGACATTAAGAAAACAACCCCATTCACAATAGTACCACACAAACTCAAATATCTTGGAATCAACTTGACTAAATATGTGAAGGACCTATACAAAGAAAACTATAAAACTCTGCTCCAAGAAATAAGAGAGGACACACGGAAATGGAAACACATACCCTGCTCATGGATTGGCAGGATTAACATCATCAAAATGTCAATACTCCCCAAGGCATTATACAGATTTAATGCCATCCCTCTAAAGATACCCATGACATTCTTCAAAGAAGTGGATCACACACTTTTGAAATTCATTTGGAACAATAAACACCCTCGAATAGCTAAAGCAATCATTGGGAAAAAGAATATGGGAGGAATTACTTTTCCCAACTTTAAACTGTACTACAAAGCAACAGTTATCAAAACAGCATGGTATTGGAATAAGGATAGGTCCTCAGATCAGTGGAATAGGCTTGAATACTCAGAAAATGTTCCCCAGAGATACAACCATCTAATTTTTGATAAAGGAGCAGGAAATCCTAAATGGAGCAGGGAAAGCCTCTTCAACAAGTGGTGTTGGCACAATTGGATAGCCACTTGCAAAAAATTAAACTTAGACCCCCAGCTAACATCATGTACAAAGGTAAAATCCAAATGGATTAAAGACCTCGATATCAGCCCCAAAACCATAAGATATATAGAACAGCACATAGGCAAAACACTCCAGGACATTACAGGCATCTTCAAGGAGGAAACTGCACTCTCCAAGCAAGTGAAAGCAGAGATTAACAGATGGGAATATATTAAGCTGAGAAGCTTCTGCACCTCAAAGGAAATAGTGCCCAGGATACAAGAGCCACCCACTGAGTGGGAGAAACTATTCACCCAATACCCATCAGATAAGGGGCTAATCTCCAAAATATACAAGGCACTGACAGAACTTTACAAGAAAAAAACATCTAACCCCATCAAAAAATGGGGAGAAGAAATGAACAGACACTTTGACAAAGAAGAAATACGCATGGCCAAAAGACACATGAAAAAATGTTCCACATCACTAATCATCAGGGAGATGCAAATCAAAACAACGATGAGATACCACCTCACACCCCAGAGAATGGCACACATCACAAAGAATGAGAATAAACAGTGTTGGCGGGGATGTGGAGAGAAAGGAACTCTTATCCACTGCTGGTGGGAATGCTGTCTAGTTCAACCTTTATGGAAAGCGATATGGAGATTCCTCCAAAAACTGGAAATCGAGCTCCCATACGATCCAGCTATACCACTCCTAGGAATATACCCTAGGAACACAAAAATACAATACAAAAACCCCTTCCTTACACCTATATTCATTGCAGCTCTATTTACCATAGCAAGACTCTGGAAACAACCAAGATGACCTTCAACAGACGAATGGCTAAAGAAACTGTGGTACATATACACAATGGAATATTATGCAGCTGTCAGGAGAGATGAAGTCATGAAATTTTCCTATACATGGATGTACATGGAATCTATTATGCTGAGTGAAATAAGTCAGAGAGAGAGAGAGAAAAACGCAGAATGGTCTCACTCATCTATGGGTTTTAAGAAAAATGAAAGACACCCTTGTAATAATAATTTTCAGACACAAAAGAGAAAAGAGCTGGAAGTTCCAGCTCACCTCAGGAAGCTCACCACAAAGAGTGATGAGTTTAGTTAGAGAAATAACTACATTTTGAACTGTCCTAATATTGAGAATGTATGAGGGAAATGTAGAGCCTGTTTAGGGTACAGGCGGGGGTTGGGTGGGGAGGAGGGAGATTTGGGACTTGGGTGATGGGAATGTTGCACTGGTGATGGGTGGTGTTCCTTTTATGACTGAAACCCAAACACAATCATGTATGTAATGAAGGTGTTTAAATAAAAAAAAAATTAAAAAAAAAAAGATACAAAAGATCAAATGATTCAATTTATAGGTAATGTCCAACATAGATAATTCCATAGAAACAGAAGGATTTTACTGGTTGCCTGGGTTATTTATTTGTAGGAAATAAGGAATGACTCATGATGGATTTGGGGTTCTTTTGAGGTTGATAGTCTTAAAAGTAGTGAGTGATTGTTGATTGTACAGATCCTGAATATGTTAAAAGGAAAAATTGATGTGACATTTCTGTAAAGCATTTTTTTAAATCTCTAGAACTAAAAATTAAATAAAGTTTAGTTTACTACGACTGTAGCTTTGACAGCATCTTTAGAATAAACTGCAAAATTGCCTAGGTGATAGAAGATGGTGTGAAACAATTTACACCATCTAACATTTCATGGTATAATGAATGCTTATGGTCTCACTTCTGTATTCTTCACAGTAATTAAAACTTCCGTCTTAGAACGCAGCTCTCTCCATCACTTGGTATAGCAGAGACCCACTGACTTGGTCTTTAACTTTTGCAACATTAGGCATTGCTGATCCTTAATTTGTTTATCTATTAAGTGAGTATAATAATTTGTTTTGGTTTGGTTTTGGATTTTTGAAGGAGTCACATTCGGCGGTACTTAGTGGGTTACTCCTAGCTCTGCACTGAAAAATTGCTCCTGGCATGTTCGCAGGACTATATGGGATGCCGAGAATCAAACCTGGGTCCATCCCAGGTCAGCCTCATGCAAGGCAAATGCCCTACTGTTGTGCCATTTCTCCAGCCCCTAATTATCATTTCTTAATGTAACTTTGAGAATTGAAATGGTATGTCTTTTTTCTGATCCACAGAACATACCTGACATTCGAGAACAGCTCTTAATCTCCCAATTTTTGCTACTTTAATAAGTTAATAAACATTAATAAGATCCCATGAACAAATTTCTAGGTTCATTTTTATCTCACCCTTCTACTTTGCTGTTCCTTAAGAAAATAAAAATAGTTGGGGCCAGAGCGATGGCACACTTGGCTAACCTAGACAGACTGTGGTTTTATCCCCCAACATCCCATATGGTCCCCCAAGCCAGGAGCAATTTCTGAGCGAATAGCCAGGAGTAACACCTGAGCATCACTGGATGTGGGGCTGGAGAAATAGTGCAAGGATTAAGGCAATTGCCTTGTATGTGATCAACTCTACTCTACTCACTGAGTACCACAGGGGTGGCCTAATCCCCTCTTTTCAAAAATTACAAAGGGGGAGGCAATAAAGGGTGAAAATTTCTAAATTGAGTGTTTTGTTATGCTTGTTTGTTTATATTTTTTTGTTTTGTTTTGTTTTCGGACCACACCAGTGGTGTTCAAGGCTTATTCTCGGCTCTGTCAGGAATTACTTCTGGCAGGGAACCATACGGTGTATACCTGAGATGAACCCAATCGGTGACCAGCCTCACAAGGCAAACACCCTACCCGCTGTGCTATCGCTCTGGCTCCAAGTTATGCTTTGTTTTTGTTTTGAGACACACCCAGCAGTGTTCAAGGTCTACTACAGGATTGACGATTGGGGGTTCAGTCTTAGCAGTGCTCGGAGCACTGATATCAGGGAACATGTTGTATTAATTATAGAGTCCTTGTGTGGGTGGGTGGGTGGGTGGATGGATGGATGGATGGATGGATGGGCGGACCTTTCTCAACCCAGCCCATTGGGATATCAGGGAACATGTTGTATTAATTATAGATCCTTGTGTGGGTGGGTGGGTAGGTGGATGGATGGATGGATGGATGGATGGATGGATGGATGGATGGATGGATGGATGGATGGATGGATGGATGGATGGGCGGGCCTTTCTCAACCCAGCCCATTGCCTGCAGCCCCTTCAGCCTGCGGTTGTATAGGTACAGAATAACGGTAAAGAAATGATCCACAGTCAGTCAGATAAAGTTTCAGGAAACATCCAGCTTTTTTACAAGGCCCTAACCGCCATGTCCATATCCCACATGGCTTCTAAGCTAATGCAGCCTCTTTCTTGCTCCTCTGCATCCATCCTGTCTCTGATCTCTCTCCCTGCTGCCTCTGTCCCTCTCCTCCTCCCCACAGGCAACTCTTTTTTTGTTTGTTTGTTTGTTTTTTGTGGTTTTGGGGTCACACCCGGCAGTGCTCAGGGGTTATTCCTGGCTCCATGCTCAGAATTTGCTCCTGGCAGGCACGGGGGACCATATGGGCCACCGGGATTCGAACTGATGACCTTCTGTATGAAAGGCAAATGCCTTACCTCCATGCCATCTCTCCGGCCCCTCACAGGCAACTCTTAACTACCTACCACAGACCCCTCCCAGCTGTGGGAGGGTCTCACCATCCTGATGAGATTAGCATTTGGCTTTGGGGAAAGGTAACAGGAACATTTTAATTCTGATTAAAATATGATTTTTAGCTTAAGGTGTTTTGTTTTTCAGTGTTTTCTGTCCCCAGGAAATTGGGCCATAATGCCCTCAGTCATATCTCCCACTTTGGGTACTACAGAGAAAAGGCATTATATGTTACCTGGAATCATATGTATATGATATCATACATATGTATATGATCATATAAATATATAATATATATATACCAGGAACATAACCTAGGCCACAGGATCCTGTCATCTAAGGGTATCAGAATTCTACAGTCTTGAACTTTATGAACACCAATTGATTCTATAAAAAGTGACTCAGAGTCCAAAGTTAGGTACCTAGAATTCAAAAAACAGGTTCATGATTTCCCGGCTGTGTGATCATTGATAACTTAACCCCCCAGTCTCAATTTGATCCTCTACAAAAGCTAATACTAGGGCCCTTAAGAGATAGTGCAGAAGGTAGGGAGCCTTACAAGTGATTGACCCTAGTTTTATTCCCACTGCCACATATAATCCCAGAGCACTATAGGTGTGACCCCCCCAAAAAAGGCAAAGAAAAAAACAAAAAACAGGCAATACTGGTATCTACATAGGACTTTTGTAACTGTCAAGAATATGATACTTATAAAGCTCTGTCTGACCTCATTGCTTGAAAGTAAGTAAATAGGCACTCAATAAATGTAAAAGATTTCCTCTCTTTGTTTGAGATATGACTTTCCTCGTTGTATTAGTTTAACAATATTTATATTAGGAGAGATAACATGGAGGTAGGGTGCTTGCCTTGCATGCAGAAGGATGGTGGTTCGAATCCTGGCATCCCATATGGTCCCCTGAGCCTGCCAGGAGCAATTTCTGAGCATAGCCAGGAGTAACCCCTGAGTGCTGCTGGGTGGCCCAAATATATATTAAACATTTATGTATTTAATAGTGCTTGACATTTGTATACATAATGAAAAGATTATCATAATCTTTATTTACTGTTGTGGAGATTTTAAATTTGTCTTACAGTATTATTTGACCAACACCATGCTGTGAATTAGATCACCATGGTTTGTTTATCTTATAACTGGAAAATTGTGTCATTAATCTACTTCACGTATTTTCACTTCATGCTTAACCTCCCTACCCACTGTTTTGATTTTATATTCCATAAATAAGTAAAAAGCAGCCTTGTTTGGAATTGGGCTTTCATGGAAAGAGGGAGTATCTGTAACTGGAAGTTCATCCTTTGGGTGTTATTGTTGCTTTAAACTTCATACCAGCCATCTGAGGGACTTAGCAACTCTCAAGTTAGAAACAGAATATCAACATGCTCACACTCTTTGGGAAACAGATTTTTATGTCATCACATACCAGTTCTCCCTTGTCAGAGAGTGAGTGTGGTGTGCACAGGGAAGAAATGTGTATATGAAGCTGACTATGTGCTATTTTTATTGACTGCGCTGAAATAGGCTTGTGAATTCAAAGATCAACTTAGTTTTGCTTATTTTCTACCCATCTAAGTTCCAGGGTTTCCTGAGAAATTGATGACTAAACTGCTAAGTAATAATACTGTATAGAAGCATTTCTTCTGTGATTTGATTACAAACGAAATCTGTACCAAATCCTTAATCTAGCGTTTTCCTTTTCTATACCCATGATAAAGGGATCAAGTAATTTTAACTCTACTCCCTTGAAATACTTTTAAGCCACAGTTCCACAATCTTCACATAATCATTCTCCCCTTTCTTTGAACCCCACACAAATCATCCATAGTGCCTCCTCAATCATTTACTTGTGTGTGCTCCAACGACTTTTAGACTATATGCCAGTTTTCTTCAGATATCAGTTCCTAGATCACTATTTTTTTTCTTTTTTTTTTTTTAAACTTTATGATTGGTTGGTTGGTTGGTTGGCTGGCTGGCTGGTTGGTTGGTTGGTTGGTTGGTTGGTTGGTTGGTTGGTTGGTTTGGGGGCCACACTCAGCAGCACTCAGGCTATTCCTGGCTTCTGCACTCAGAAATCGCCCTCAGCAGGCTGGAGGACTATATGGGATGCTGAGAATCAAACCAGGTCCCCTGCTGGGTCAGCTGCATGCAAGGCAAACACCCTACCGCTATGCTATCTCTGTGGCCCCTAGATACTATTTTTTTATTACTTCATTCATTTAAATTTTGGTATGTTGGTTTACAAGACTATTTATAATTAGGAGTACTATTTACTCTTTTTTTTGTTTGTTTTTGGGCCACACCCGTTTGACGCTCAGGGGTTCCTCCTGGCTATGAGCTCAGAAATCACTCCTGGTTTGGGGGGACCATATGGGACACCGGGGGATCGAACCGCGGTCCGTCCTACGCTAGCGCTTGCAAGGCAGACACCTTCCCTCTAGCGCCACCTTCCCGGCCCCACTATTTACTCTTCATCTAAACATATAACATTGTACCTAGTACAGTAATAAACATTCCACACCATCCATTGGATCATCCCCACCCTTTCAAGTTCTTCCTCCTTCCCCTTGAAACTTTCCTTAGCAATCTTTGGGTTCTTCGTTGTCAGTGCCCAAAAGCTGTTTTCTGTTTTGCTGTTTTGTTTTGTCAGTTTCTGTAGTTTGTTTATATCTAACTTGTTAGTGATATAATCTTTCTCCTTCTGATATTGGGATGAGGGGTTCTTACTCCCAGTTTAGTTCCTGATGGTCACTTTTTGTAGTACTCAGAGTGCCAGCCTCTGTGTACTGCCTCATCCCCTAAACACTACTGCCACCCTTTCCCAAGGCTGTAACCATTGTGACCCCTAATCCCTATTGAAAATGACACCCAGGGCCCAAAGAGATAGCACAGCGGTGTTTGACTTGCAAGCAGCCGATCCAGGACCTAAGGTGGTTGGTTCAAATCCCAGTGTCCCATATGGTCCCCCGTGCCTGCCAAAAGCTATTTCTGAGCAGACAGCCAGGAGTAACCCCTGAGCACTGCCAGGTGTGGCCCAAAAACCAAAAAAAGAAAAAAGAAAATGACACCCCATAAAAATAACTTTCAAATGCACAGGAAGAACTTTATAGTACAAATCTCTATACCCATTGCATGATTTCTTCTATTAACACTTTACAGTTTTGGGGTTTTTTTGTTTGTTTGTTTTTTAGTTTTTGGGCTACATCTGTGACGTTCAGGGGTTTACTCCTTACTCAGGGGACCTTATGGGATGCTGGGGGATTAAACCACAGTCTGTCCAAGACTAGCGCACGCTAGGCAGACGTCTTACTGCTTGTGCCACCGCTCTGGCCCCCACATTACAGTTTTTATCTATTCATCTATCAGTTTGACTTAATCTTTTTCTATCATTCAGAGGAAATTGCAGATGTTAGTATTTTCCTCTTAATACTGCAGTATATCTGTTATTATAGTTAAATATTTCCTTACAGTATTTTTTCCTGTGGGCATAAAGATTGTCAAATTGACAAAAAAGGCACAAAGACAGAATACTTACCAGAAAGTTCCCTTTTGCTCCTTAGTGATTTATTACCCTGTTCCTCCAAGGAATAAATAAATAAATAAATAAATAAATAAATAAATAAATAAATAAATAAATAAATAGCATTATTTACCTCCATAAATCATTAGTAATCAAAAATGGCTCAGGCTTTTAAAATGTTTTGGATCATATATACACAAATGTGGCATAAATTATTAGTCCTAGATTATAATGTTTTTTGTTGAAAGGATTTGTGATTATGATGATAATTTAGTTTCATAATTCCTGCACACCAAGTAATTCATTACTGTGAATGAGTTTTACAGAAATTATTTTTTATTTCTTTTTTAACCTCAGAGAACCTCCATCAGGAGCTCATTTTCTTGCCAAAAGCCTTGATGATGCCTTAAAACTTATCGAGCAACCAGAATTAACAAATAAAGTAGACATGGTCTGGATAGTGGGGGGCAGCTCTGTTTATCAGGTAAGTAGATTTCCCTGTAAGTATCAGAAAGCTCTTCCTTATTGTCTTTCAGCTTCCCTGCCAGCTGACCTATTAAAAAAGCTAAGCATGAGAAAAGGAAGTACATTATCCCCATAGTATGTTAGAAGGTTTATAAATTTTAATTACTTGATACATTTTTAAGTGAGTACTATATTGAACTATTGAAGTAAATCCTGACCAAAATACAGAAATGACTTTCTTTAGAACTTTAAGAAATTTATTCCTATCAAGAGTACCATAGGCGGTAATTAGAAAGTCATTAAAAATATAAGACCAAATATAACCATTAGCCAGGGAAGCAGATTACTTTGCCTGCTGTCTTTGTAATTATCTCTTGAAAAATGGAAGCATTATTAAATTTTATGTAAATGTGTCACATATGGCTTTGAGATTTTATGTCATCTGGATCTCATGAAATTATACTATCTTACTATACAAATGCAAACTTTCCTATAGGAAGTAAATAGAAGATTTGGGGTTCTAATAACCAGAACAAAAAGATAAAAATGAAAAATTGTTCATGCAAGCCAAAAGCCAGAGTTTATATTTAAACTCCCTCTTAGAATTATTGATAACGATTGGTGCCATTCTCAATATAACTAAGGCCTGCTTTGCAGGGCACTAAGCTAAAGAACAGAACGTTTATATAGCAATATTTGGAAGTAATAAGTTATTTAGTACATCTTTAATACTTAGTGAATATTTGATAACTAAAACAAAATTAACAGGATTTCTTTGTCTTTCAATATAGCTCAGTAAGGAAACTGATGTCTTTTTGCTTTATTTCAAAGGAAGTTATGAACAAGCCAGGTCATTTGAGACTATTTGTGACAAGAATCATGCAGGAATTTGAAAGTGACACATTTTTTCCAGAAATTGATTTGGACAAATACAAACTTCTCCCTGAGTAAGTGAAATTTATCAACTGACATAAAATGCTTTGAGATTTCCTACTTAAGAATTGTTTCAAAAAGAGGTGGAGGGCTGGAGAGATAGCGCAGTGGTAGAGTGTTTGTCTTGCAAGCAGCCGACATAGGACCAACGGTGGTTCGAATCCCAGCATCCCACATGGTCCCCCATGCCTGCCAGGAATGATTTCTGAGCAGAGAGCCAGGAATAACCCTGAGTGCTGCCGGGTATGACCCAAAAACCAAAAAAGGAAGAAAAAAAAAAAAAAAAGAGGTTGAAGAGAAGTACAATAGGCAGGGTATTTGCCTTGCTGACCCTGGTTCAATTCCTAGCAACCCTATTGTTCCCCCAAGCTCCCTCAAGAATGACACCTGGGCACAGAGTCAGGTGTATGCCCTGAGCAACACCAAGATGTAAAATAAAAAAAACAAAAGAAAAAGAATTGTGGAATAAATTTTGCGCAGTATGTTTACCGACAGATGCAATGGGGATTTTTAGAAATACTGAGCAGACTTAAAATGCACAGGTTTTAGTGGTCTCACTAAAATCTAGAACACGGTCATCACATCATGCTTCAGAGTCTGTTTATCAGATGCTATTGTCAACACCGAAGAAACTGTTTACCAAGAGAAATGCTTTCTCTGCTGGTCATGTTACATTCTTTGTAGTAAAAGAGGAAAATGGAGACTGATAATAAATGTCAAAAGAAATTGCCTTAAAGAGACTTGAAATACGTGGAAAGTAATTAGAGAAGAGCTCTCAGAAGAGTGATGTCTACACTGAGATCTTAGTGGCAAGAAGCCAGCCATACAGAGAGCAGAGAAAGCCTTTTGTTTGGTTGCTTTGGGGCTACACCTGACAATGATCAGAGGTTACTCAGCCTCTGCACTCAGGAACCACCACCCCTGGCAATGCACTGGGGACCCTCTGGGATGCTGGGGGTTGAACTATGCAAGGCAAGCACCTTACCTGCGGTACTATATCTCTAGCTCCACAGAGGAAAACGTGAAAGCAACCCCATAATAGCCAAAGCCAGAGGCCTGAGAGCAGGAACAAGCTTGTTCATAAACATGATAACCACTGTGGGCTTTGGGAGCAAGGAAAGGATTAACCCAGATCCACCCAGGCCAGGCTTAGAAAGTCCTGAAAAGAAAATGGCATTGTTATAACCATGTCACTTTAATTTGGGGAAGAAAGCTGATAGGATAAGAGTGGAGCAAAAAGATAGCTGTAGATGGTTACAGAGTCTTAGGTGAAAGATAATGGAAAAAATGGGCCCGGAGAGATAGCACAGTGGCGTTTGCCTTGCAAGCAGCCAATCCAGGACCAAAGGTGGTTGGTTCGAATCCCGGTGTCCCATATGGTCCCCCGTGCCTGCCAGGAGCTATTTCTGAGCAGACAGCCAGGAGTCACCCCTGAGCACCACCGGGTGTGGCTCAAAAACCAAAAAAAAAAAAAAAAAAAAAAAAGAAATGGAAAAAAGATAATAAATAGACCTTACTATATATAGTTGTGATTTTCACAACGAATCTGTATTTTCATGTTCAGCACTTTTCAGGGCAGGAGATATATAGCTCAAAGACTTGGAGCCTGCTCAAGTACAGTCCTCAGCAGTGCATGGCCACCCCTCCCTATCCCCTCTTGGCATCCCCAGTTGTGTCCTAGTGGCCCTTAGGACTGAACTAGTCAAGTAGCACTGACTTTGCCAACCCCCAGAATTGCTGGGAAGTCTCCGCCAACAATAAAATATGCACTTTTCAGATGTTCCTTCTGGAGTAAAAGTATAAAATTAATTACATCAACATTTTTAGACTTTTAACATATTCTTTAAAATAGTCTCAGTTTGAATATTGAATATCTAGTCAATATTCTAAGGTGTGACTGTGTTTTTGCAGACATATAAAGGAACATACAGAGCCTTGTTTGGGAAATGGACAGCCGACCTTTAAAATAATCATCGATTACTTTATGATCATATATTGAATCAAATTAAATGTGTGTCTTTCTTGGGCTTTTAAAACTAGCTCCTACATTTGAGCTAGAGAGATAACAGTGGTAGGGCATTTGCCTTGTATACAGTCTACCCAGGAGGGACCCAGTTCAATTCCTGGCACTCATATAGGTCCTCTAGCCTGCCAGAAACAATTTCTTTTCTTTTCTTTTTTTTTTTTAACTTTAGGTGCCATTGGGGATTCACTTTGCCCACTTAAATTTACTATTTTTTCATAGTTATTTTTTATTATGAAATCAAAAATGCAAAGGAAGAGGACAAGGTATAGTTACAGTGGGAAGACAATCACCCATAAACAGAATTCTCAGAAGAAATCCCCTTGCTGACACCTTAATTTTGAACTTCCATCCAAAGAGCATTAAGAAAAATAAAACAAAACCCAATGCACAATTACTTTGTCCCTCAAGCCCCCAGATTGTAGTACATTATAACAATTTCTTAGCAGTACACAAAGCAATCTGAAGCCACAAAATTTATGTAACTCCTTTAACATTGAAGCATAGTTTTTTTAAAACAGTTCCATGCATATGCATATTAGTTTAAGTTAACCTCAATAGTTTAAGTGGTTTTTTAAGGATTAGAGCCCAAGGAGCACAGCTAAAACAGTGTTGGAGTGGCAATTGTTGTTTGCATAAGCCCAGCAAAATATGGGGGACATGGAAAGGAAAAGCCTTGACCTAACTACAAGGAGACCTTAACCCTGAAGTTTTCTGGCATAAGACCAACTCTAGGCTCCAGGCATAGTAGGTTGTCCAACTCAAGTCATTGTCTGTAATGCCAATACACTTTCTTTTTCACACCATCGCAGTTGTTGGTATCAGGTTTCTGTAGTTAAAGATCCTGGAATCTGCATATCCTACGTGGAAGTCAGGATGATGTGGAGCGTCCTCTACTTTTATATTGAAATTAGAGAGCAATGCAGAGAGCCCCGTCCTGAAAGCAGGCCCTTGTTGTTGTTAAGTCTTCTGGGTGTTAAGGGAAGTATCTTTTGAATCGTTTGATGCCAGAGCAGTGGTAGGGTCTTCCCTGGTAGAGGATTGCTTCCAAGTTGATGTACAACCGTGGTTGTTTCGAGGTTGGCATCCCTGGTTCAGGGGTGAATGGAAAATGCCCATTCTTCTGAGGCCTGAGTCAGGTCATTATGACAGTGTTCAGGGTGTAAGGCCCCATTGCATTACAAGATTTGTGTGTTCCTATCTCTGTTAGATAAGAACTTGTTTGTATGTATAGTACTTTCCCATTTTAATGTGCCTATGCAAAAGAAGAACAATGCCACATGGTGTTATTGGTGCATATGGAGGCCGCTAGAACAAGTCCAACAATCCCCGTGACTTGGTTCTAACATAAACTTTAAACTGAGGCACTCTTCTACCAGAATTCCTTATTGAATAGATCACAAAGAGAACAGACAAAAAGTGGGAAAAATCGTCACTGTATAAGAGAATATTTAGTAAGAGTTACAACTGTTAAGGAAATACATATAAAATTTTCAAAAGACATATACATGTCCCTTTTATGTCTTTTGAAATAGTTGGAGGGTGTTAAATCCAGTGTACCACTTTGGCCAGTGATTTGGCCTGTGCAGTACTGAAGGTAAAAAGGGTAAATGTGGAGTAATGATGGTTGGAGGTGAGGGAGTGAAGAAATAGAAATGAATTTTGTAGGGGTGTGAGAAAAGGCAATATATAAGATGAACGTTCTGCATATTCAAAAAAACCTTAATCATAGGAATTACTATTGATAAACACTGTAGCGCCCCCGCACGGTTTTGATAATGTAGACAGGTGAGGAAGAAAAAGTTGCTTGTAACTGCCTCAGCACAGTCCAGCAACCCAGCTAGGCCTGCCTAGCCTCCCCAAACCCCATGCCCGCAAGAGCTAGCCTCCAGATCAAGAAAGGATTCGGTGGAGAACCGGAAGCCAGACATCTGCCCGCCCTCCTCCCTGTGCCCTTCCCCCCAGTGCTGGGCGAAGGGTGGGGATAGCCTGGAGACCCCTGTAAAGTAATCCTCCCGGAACCCACCTTTCTGACCATCTGGGTTGGCACCCAGGGAAGGCCTGGAGATTGGTGCCAGGGGCAATTTCTAAATGCAGAGTCAGGAGTGACCCCTGAGCACCCCTGGGTGTGGCCCAACAATCAATAAATAAATAAGTAAAACTAGCTCGTACAAGTAAAGAAAATTTTAAGAACTCTAAAAATTGGGCCCGGAGAGATAGCACAGCGGCTTTTGCCTTGCAAGCAGCTGATCCAGGACCAAAGGTGGTTGGTTCGAATCCTGGTGTCCCATATGGTCCCCTGTGCCTGCCAGGAGCTATTTCTGAGCAGACAGCCAGGAGTAACCCCTGAGCATCGCCGGGTGTGACCCAAAAACCAAAAAAAAAAAAAAAAAAAAGAACTCTAAAAATTATTCAAAAAATTAAAAGTTGGGCCCGGAGAGATAGCACAGCGGCATTTGCCTTGCAAGCAGCCAATCCAGGACCAAAGGTGGTTGGTTCGAATCCCGGTGTCCCATATGGTCCCCCGTGCCTGCCAGGAGCTATTTCTGAGCAGACAGCCAGGAGTAACCCCTGAGCACCACTGGGTGTGGCCCAAAAACCAAAAAAATGAAAAAAAAAATTAAAAGTTTTGCTTATACTCCAAAATGACTACTTAGAAAAAGTACTTAGTGGGGCCGGAGAGATAGCATGGAAGTAAGGCGTTTGCCTTTCATGCAGAAGGTCATTGGTTCGAATCCCAACATCCCATATGGTCCCCCAAGCCTGCCAGGAGTACCCCCCCCCAAAGAAAGAAAGAGAGAGCACTTAGTGATTTAATACAAAGTTGTATAAAAATATGTTTTTTATTTTTCTTCTGCCTACATTGCTTAGATTGGCATTCTATGAATATTGATCTTTGTTTTTCCTCAGTTCCTATCTTTCTTTTTGCTCTGACCTAAAGGGTAAAGTACTGTGTGAAGCTTTAGAATAAATACCTTCCAAATCATACTACTGTTCATAAAGTCTTTTTCTAAAACCAGATTTTAGGAAGTCTTACAGCTTAAAAACATTTTTGCTATTAGAGGGCAGGGGAGATAGCACCACGGGTAGGGCAATTGTCTTGCATGCAGCTAATCCCCAGTATCCCCATAATATCCCAATCCTACCAGGAGTGATTTCTGAGCTCAGAATCAGAAGTAACTCCTGAGCGCCACCAGATTTGGCTCAAAAACAAAAACAAAAGATAACAAAAAAAATTATATATATAATATAGAGTTTACTTTTAGAAACAAAAATCAATGTATTTACTAAGATATGATTCATACATTGCAAGACTCACCCATTGAATGCTTTTAGTATATTTACAGACTTGGGCAGCCATCACCAAAATCTAAGTTTACAACATTCACCTCACACATAAAGAAGCTATACCTGTTAACAATTACTCTCCATTCCCTTTCCCGCTTCACTCTTAAAACAACCCTCCTTGTTTTCTGTATTTGTAGGTATGCTTTTCTTGACATTTCATAAAAACAGAAAGATAGATGTGGTCTTAGAGTTGACTTCTTTCACTGAGCATATTAATTTCAAGTTTGTCTGTTTAATATCTTTTTTGTTGTTGTTGTTTTGTTTTGGGGCCACACCCAGCATTGCTCAGGGGTTACTCCTGGCTGTCTGCTCAGAAATGTCTCCTGGCAGGCACGGGGGACCATATGGGACACCGGGATTTGAACCAACCACCTTTGGTCCTGGATCGGCTGCTTGCAAGACAAATGCCGCTGTGCTATCTCTCCGGGCCAAGTCTGTTTAATATCTTTATAACAGCTTCACAGATGTGCTCCCATGATCTGAATCATCTTTGTTTTTTGTACTATTTCCAAAACTAAACAAAGATTTTTAATTCTTTAGAAATTTTTCTTTAGAAAATTAGTCATCTAATATTCTGTTGTTTTTGTTTTGTTTTGGAGTCATCCTAGCAGTGCTCACGGGCTATTCCCAGCTCTGTGCTTGGGATCTTGCCTGGCAGTGCTTAGAAAAACTAGTGGTACCAGAGATCCTGCCTGGACCTCCTGCATTCAGAGCACGTACTTGGCCTATTAAACTGTCTCAGGCCATTATGTCACTCAGTTTTCTTTTGACACTTATCTTTTGGTGTCATCAATCACTTGAAAAAAAAAGTCTAATCTAAGCTTGTGTGGAAATTTATTCCTGTGCTTTTCTTCTAAGCATTTTAGAGTTCTAGCTCTTCACGTCTGTTCCACTAAATAAGTTAGAGGTGGTATAAGAAAGGGTTTTAGTTTGGGGAGGTGGGGATTGGGTCTGACCTAGCAGTTCTTGGGGGACTTTATAGGGTACTGTGGATTAAATCCACTGAAAACAAGCACTTTCAACACTGTACTATCTCACTGGCCTACTGTAGTTTGTTCTGTTTAAGGGCTATTCCGTTGTCCTATTACTGTTTTCCTTCACTGAATTTTCTTGGCACGACTTGTTCTAAATATAATATATAAATGGAATATAAATGTGCAACTTTATTTCTCAACTCAATTCTGTTACTTTAATCTATATGCATTCTTACTACATTCAGTACTATACTGTCTTGATTAATGTAGCTATTTATATTTTGAAATCGGGAGTATGAGTGTTTTAGTTAATTTGACTAATCTGGGTCCTTAGTCTTTCTGTTCAAATTTTTTTTTTATTATGAGATCAAAAATGCAAAGAAAGAGGTCAAGGTAAAGTTACTGTGGGAAGACAATCACCCATAAACAGAATTCTCAGAAAAAAATCCCTTGCTGACACCCCAATTTTGAATTTTCAGCCAAAGCACATTAAGAAAAATAAAACAAAACCCATACACAATTACTTTGTCCATCAAGTCCCCAGATTTTGTAGTACTTTATAACATTTCTTAGCAGTACATAAAGCAATCTAAAGCCACAAAATTTATGGAGCTCCTTTAACATTGAAGACATAGTATTTTTTTTTACAGTTTCATGCGCATGCATATTAGTTTAAGTTAACCTCAAAAGTTTAAGTGGTTTGTTTTTTTTAAGGATTAGAGTTAAAGGAGCACAGCCAAAATGGTGTTAGAGTGGCAATTGTTGTCTGCATAGGCCTATCAAAATATGCAAGCATGAAAAGGAAAAGCCTTGGCCTAAATACAAGGAGACCTTAGCCCTGAAGTTTTCTGGCATAAGACCAACTCTAAGCACCAGGCACTCTAGGCTGTCCAACCCAAGTCACTGTCTGCAGTGCCAACACACCTCCACTATTCACACAGTCGCTGCTTTTGGTGTCAGGTTTCTGTAGTTAAAGATCCTGGAATCTGTGCATATCCTACATCGAAGTCGGGTTGCTGTGGAGTGTCCTCTAGCTTCACCTCACAATCAGAGGGCGATGCAGAGAGCCATGTCCTGAAAGCAGGTCATTGTTGTTAAGACTTCTGGGTGTTAAGGGAAGACTCTTTTGAGTAGGTTGATGTGAGAGCAGAGGTAGTGTCTTTCCTGGAAGAGTATTGCTCCCAGGTGATGTTATAGACAGCCTTGGTTGTTTCGTAGATGACATCCCTGGTTCAAGGGTGAATGGAGAATGCCCATTCTTCTGAGGCCTGAACCAGGTCATTATGACAATGTTCAGGGTGTAAGGTCCCATTGCATTACAAGATTTGTGTGTTCCTATCTCTGTTAGATAAGAACTTGTTTGTACCAATAATATTTTCCCATTTTAATGTGCCTATGCAAAAAAGGCACAATGCCACGTGGCGTTATTGGTGCATATGGGGCTGCTAAAACAAGTCCAACTATCATCGTGACTTGGTTCAAATATAAACTTTTTTTTTTTTTTTTTTTTTTTGGTTTCTTGGGCCACACCCAGCGGTGCTCAGGGGTGCTCCTGGCTGTCTGCTCAGAAATAGCTCTTGGCAGGCACGGGGGACCATATGGGACACCGGGATTCGAACCAACCACCTTTGGTCCTGGATCGGCTGCTTGCAAGGCAAACACCGGTATGCTATCTCTCCGGGCCCCAAACATAAACTTTAAACTGAGAGACTCTTCTACCAAAATTCCTTATTGAACAGATCACAAAGGGAAGAACAGTCTGTTCAAATTTAATAATCAGGAGCCAGAGCGATAGCACAGCAGGTAGGGTGTTTGCCTTGCACACAGCCGACCTGAGTAAGATCCCTGACATCCCATATGGTCCCCTAAGTCTTCCAGGAGTAATTTCTTAGTGAAGAGCCAGGAGTAACCATAGTGCTTCTGGGTATGACCCAAAAACAAAAAATACAACAACAAATCTTACAATCAACTTGATTCTGCCAAAAAGTTCATTTAGGGATTGTGTGGAATCTGTAGATTATTTTGGTAATCTTATTTCCCAAACCATAAATGTATGATACCTTTCTACTTATTTAGGTCTCCTTTCATTTCTTTCAGCAATGTTTTAAAGCTTTCAATATACAAATCCTTCAGTTCATTGTTAGAAATTGTTAGTTATTCTTTTGTGTGGGGAATAGGGCCACAACCATTGATGCTCAGAGTTTATTCCTGGCTCTGGGCTTAGGGAGCATAACAAGTGCCACAAATCAAACCTGGATCAGCTGCATGTAAGGCAAGCACACTACCCACTCTACTCTCTCTGGCCTTGTTAGATTTATTTTCTTTTTGGGGGGGTTACACCCGGCAACACTCCTGGCTCTGCACTCAGAAGTCGCTCCTGGCAGGTGTAGAGGACCATATGGAATGCTGGGGATCGAAACCAGATCCATCCCAGGTCAGCAGCGTGCAAGGCAAATGTCCTACCACTGTGCTATCGCTCTGGTCCCAGATTTATTCTTTAGTATTTTTTTTGTAAATGAAAACATTTTTTTTTTTTTTGGTTTTTGGGTCACACCAGGCAGTGCTCAGGGGTTATTCCAGGCTCAGAAATTGCTCCTGGCAGGCACGGGGGACCATATGGGACGCCGGGATTCGAACAGATGACCTCCTGCATGAAAGGCAAACGCTTTACCTCCATGCTATCTCTCCGGCCCCAAAACATTTTTATATTTATATTTTAGTATATGTTTTCCCAAAACAAGCACCATTATTTTTGGGGTTTTTTGTTTTTGTTTTTGTGTTTTCAACCATACCCAGTTGTGTTCAGGAATTACTCCTGGAAGACTCAGGGGATGGGATATAGGATGCTAAGGATCAAACCCAGGTCAGCTCTTGCAAAGCAAATGTCCTACCTGTTGTGCTATTGCTCTGGTCCCCTATAATTCTATTTTCGATTGCTCGTTGGTCTGAAATTGACTAGAAAAACAAGTGATTTTTATTTATTTGGTCTTACATTCTGCAACCTTATTGAGCACATTAATTCATTCTGTTAATAGATTCTCAGCATTTCCTCAATACATATTTATCATTTGCAAATAGAGATGGTTCTACTTCTTTCTTTCTAATCTAAATTATTTTTTCTCTTGCCTTGGCAGCTACCTCCAATACAGAGTTAATGTGCACCCTTGTCTTGTCTTATTTTTAATAATATAGTGAAAGCATAGAATATTTTACCATTTGCTATCATAATTATGGGGGTTTTTTTATATGTAGCAATTAGTACACTGAAGAAATCTTCAATTTCTGGTTCATTGAGTATTAGTATGAGAGACTAAATTTGGGGTTGCTTATTTTTTTTTATATTTTAATAGCTTTATTTAAGTACTGTGGTTGCAAATTTGTTCATTGTTAGATTTAAGTCATACAGTGTAAACCATCCTTTACCAGTGCACCCTTCCCATCACCATCACTGTTGTTTCCCATTCCATTTCCACTCTCTGCCCCCACCCCTGCCTTGCTCTAGGCCAGGCAAATTGCTCTCTCTCTCTCTCTCTCTCTCTCTCTCTCTCTCTCTCTCTCTCCCCCAACCCCCCACCCCTTTCCTTTTTGATACTGTAGTTTGCACTATTGCTAATGGAAGAGTCCCTTACCTGTTAGTTTCTCCCCTTTCAGCACCAAGTTCTTGTCTGGAGTAATCAGTTCCATCATTGTCCTAGTAGACCCTTCTCTACTCTAGCTACACTTCACTGCTCTTTGTGGCAAGCTTTATACCCTAGGATGGACCTTCTGACCTTTGTCTGTTATCTTTAGGCATCATGACCATACAATCTCTTGTTTTTCTTACATCTCACAAATGAGTGAGATTATTCTGTCTATCCCTCTCCCTCTGACTCATTTCACTTAGCATAATAGGAGAGACTCGATTTTGTCAAATGTTTTTTTCTGAGTCTATTGATGTGATTTTGTGATTTCGTTTTATAAGACAAAATATACTGGGCTAGAGAAATAATACAGGGCTTAAGGTGTTTGCTTGTATCTCACCAATCCCAATTGAACCCTGGTACTTTAAGTGGTCCCCAATATCACCAGGGTTCACTCCTGAGCCCAGAGCCAAGAATAGCCCCTGAGCTCTGCTGGATGTGGACCAGAAACAGTGATGACAAAATATGCTAAATAATGCTTATTATACTATAAATATGTCTGTTGCATTAGTGGGTGGGTGTATGGGCCACACCTGGCAGTGTTATTCCTGGTTGTACTCAGAAGTGACCTTATATGGTGCTGGGTATTGAACCAGCATTGGCACATCCAAAATATGCCTTTTCCTTTTATACCATCTCTTTGACCCTTCAGTATTGTTTTTGTTTGTTGTTTTTTTTTTGCTGGGTGGGGCATTTGGCCCACACCCAGTTGTGCTCAGCAATCACTCCTGGAGGACTCAGTGAATTATAAGGAATGCTGGACATCAAACCCAGGTCAGCAAGGCAAGATCATGGAAGGCAAGCACCTATATACTATCACTGCAGTCCCCAACTTTGTAATTTTTTGTTTGTTTGTTTGATTGGTTGGTTTTGGGTTT
The DNA here is from genome assembly GCF_024139225.1 of Suncus etruscus. Classification (NCBI taxonomy): domain Eukaryota; kingdom Metazoa; phylum Chordata; class Mammalia; order Eulipotyphla; family Soricidae; genus Suncus; species Suncus etruscus. The sequence goes on along the minus strand of NC_064849.1, from coordinate 137,068,242 downwards.
TGGTCATACCTGGCAGCACTCAGGGTTTACTCCTGGCTCTATGCTCAGATATCGCTCCTGGCAGGCCCAAGGGACCATATGGGATGCCGGAATTCGAACCACTGTCCTTCTGCATGAAAGGCAAAAGCCTTACCTCCATGCTATCTCTCCAGCTCACCCACCTTAATAATTTTTATGATAAAAATTGGATATATGGGAAAAATCTACTTGGTATTAATATGTTATCATGTTTATTAATACTTAATTGACAATTTTTATTTATAAAGAATATAGAAAGCAAATTTTTCCTTTTTTGTTGTTGTTGTTTTGGGGTCACACCCAGCAGCGCTCAGGGGTTACTCCTGGCATTATGCTCAGAAATTGCCCCTAGCAGGTACGGGGGACCATATGGGATGCCAGGATTCGAACCACCGTCATCCTGCATGAAAGGCAAACGCCTTACCTCCATGCTATCTCTCCAGACCCTCCTTTTTTTTTTTTTTTTTTAAATGTCTTATTGGGATAATACCAGCCTTAAGTGTGACTTAGCAAATTCTCTTACTTTTGGGGGGATTTTTTGTTTTGACTTTTTTGGGGGGGCACACCCGGTGATGCTCAGGGGTTACTCTGGGCTATGAGCTCAGAAATCACTTCTGGCTTGGGGAACCATATGGACGCCAGGGATCAAACCGCAGTCTGTCCTGAGTCAGCCACATGCAAAGGAAATGCCCTACCGCTGCGCTATTGCTCCGGCCCCTACTCTTACATATTTTTAGGAGACTTCATAGAGCATTGGTGTTATCCTTTCAGTGTCTTAGAAAATCTTAATGGTGAATACATGAAAATAGGAAATTCTGTGCAAAGGCAAATTCAAGAATATTAGTCTGATATGGACATTTTTCCAAGGTTATAGAAAAAAATATACAGCCTTTCTTTTCATTACAGCTTTTTATTTCTTTTTTTTTTTTTTTTTTTGGTTTTGGTTTTGGGGTAACACCTGGCTATGCACTCAGAAATTGCTCCTGGCTTAGGGGACCATTTGGGACGCCAGAGGACAGATCCGCATCAATCCTAAGTTAGCACGCATAAGGCAAGCGCTCTGCCGCTTGCGTCCCTGCTTCGGTCCCCATTACAGCTTTTAATAATCAGCCAGCTTTCTACTCGGCAGCAACATAGTAGACTTTTTAACCTGAGCAGAAGGGGATCCCCTCAGAGAGCTCTGGAGTCCTTCCATCTTTGATGAAGTAGGCAAGGAAGGAAAGTTCAAAGACAAACAGAGAATGTAGTTTGTCTCTGCTTGTCTGTATGTATCAACGCTCAGTGCTTAAGCTGCTTCTCCTTTCCGCCCTGCCATCCCCCCCCACCAGTGTGTACGTGGAGGAACTTAGAATTGCTCCTTACTGCCTGGTAATGAACTCTGATCATTCCTTACTCCAGCTTCTTTCCATCCAGCTACCACTTGCTTGGTTTAGACTGTTATCTCCGCTCTCATTGGACCTCTATAATCACATCAGTTTCTGTTGAAACACTATATCTTTCAGTTATATCATATTTCTTGATCATAAGAGAGATGAAAGAGAACTGGTATGAAGAAAATAAAAGTAAAATGTAGATGAAGCCTCAAGTGACAGAAGCTTCAAAGCAGAAACAAATACTAAGACAGTAAGATGGCTTCGCTTTGGGTCTATCTCTTTTCACCAAGCCCAGTTCTCTGTGATTGTTCTTTGCACAGCACCACACCAGTCTGCCCACTGAGGCGCTGCTCTTATTCATCTTCACTGGAAGAAATCTTGCTCTCAGACTGTTTCAAATTGGACTCCAGCCAAATCAGCAGGTTCCAGTATTTGATAGCAGCACATTTCTACTTAATGAGCCCCCAGACAGGCTTCTTTTCTAATTAACCTTCCATGTGACCACGGAGTCAGAGAGGACATAGACCACAAGAGACCTCGGAGGCAGGAGTTGGCTCCAGAGCTGGGCCTGATGCCCTTCAGTGGGCAGCTTGAAGCAGGTCTGCCAGGTATAGATGGCCTCCTGAGTGTCTGGCACATTGTCCTCATTACCTGGACATCTCTCTTCTTGGAGCCTGTGCTGTTTATAGAATCTTCATTTTATCTTGGGTTGTGATTTGTTTTGTACAGGCAACTATTTTAAGAATTCTGTTTACCTTTTCTTAGATATATTCCTGCTGCTTCTGAAATATAAATTATTCAAGGGGGGAAAAATACCTTTTCCCTTTTATGTTATTGTTACTTCCTGTTTCTAATTATGTTTTCCATCAAGATGACATAATCTTTAGTCAACAAAGGGTTAACACCTAATCATTTTCTTTTAAAAATAGGAAACTGACAGTGTTGCTTGAACCAGCTCTAGGAGCCTGATGACATTGTGCTTAGACTTGACAGCGCATGAGGGCCACCAGGACCAGAGCTGGCCTTAACTTGGGGCCTAGCTTGAAAGTGGGGCCTTGCATGTGCTCTATCACTTGGACTGTTTCCACCCCACTTATCTATTATTTAAAGGAAGAGATATTGGGGGAACAAGGGTGACTCAAGGGAAGGCCAGAGCAGGAGCCCATCAGTGATTCTCTGCTAACAGCTTTGCAGTATAAAATAATGCCCCTGCAGTGTGAGGGATGTCTGGGCCACAGCTAATGTGACTTTCCTCTATTCCGAGGACAGTGTTACATGGTAGGTCTCTAGAATTTATACATCTTGTATAACTAAAGCTTTATTCCCTTGAATAAAGGTATAAAGATTTTTTCCATATCATTCCCCCTGCCTCTAACCAGATACCTGTGTCTCCAACATTTTGACACTTACATATCTCATAGAAGTACAATCCCAAGGAACATGGTTGTCCATGACTGACAATTCTTTTAGCATGATGCTCTTCATGTTTGTGTTGCATATGACAGAATATTCTCTTTATGGCAGAGTAATACTCCATTTATAGTGGAGTATATACCACGTTTTGTTTCTCTCATCATCTGTTAGTGAACTTAGGTAGCTTTTACTTCTTAGCTAAGGTGAATATGGCTGCAGTAAACACAACATGTTTCTTTTCAGTTAAGAATAAACAAAAAGGGCCAAAAAGATAGTAAAAGGAGAAAGGCTTGTGCTTGCATACAACTGACCCAAGTTCAGTCCCCAGCACAGCCTTTGTTCCTTCAATCCCTGCCAAGAGTGATTCGTGAGCACATCCAGGAGTAAACCCTGAGCAGAGCCAGGTGGGCCCCAAACTCACTCCCTCCCCAAAAAGATACATGTGTTTGTGGAGAAACTAGAACTCATGTACAATGTTGATAGGAATGTAAAATGTTAAAGCATTTCTGGAAAACAGTAAAATGGTGTGATGATTCCTAAAAGGAAATTCTAAACAGAATTACTGTATGATCCAGCAACCCCATTTCTTCAAAGGAGAGTCTGGATTTTGAAGGCCAATGAATGATACACAAACCAACATAAGAGAATTAAAAATGATCGGATAAACAGTAACTTTAGGAAACGGATTGCAATAAACCCATGTTGAGAAGCTGGAACAGTGTGCTTCTATTGATTAAGCAGAAATCAAAATTGATCCTGTGAAGTCCATAACCAGTACCGTTATAAATAACTAAAGAGTACAGTTATTTTACTCAGAAGACAATTTATAATCAAGTATAAAACTTTCAAGATGTTCTTAACAAGATGACAGATTAGACAGATAAGAGAAATTGCAGGGAACAGAACAATAGTACAGTTGTTCGAGCATTTGGCTTGCACCTAGTACTCCCAGATTTGATCACTAACATCCCATAAGGTCTCCTGAGCCCAGGAGAAGTAAGCCCTGAGCTTTAATAAAAAAAAAAAAGTTGCTAATAGGTTATTTTGGGGGAGAAGGATAGTCAGAAGAAAAGAAGGGGGTCCAGAGTGATCACACGCCGATACAGCATTTGCCTTGCACGCAGCCGACCTGGGTTTGAGTTCCAACATTCCATATGCTCCCCCAAGCCTGCCAGGGATGATTTCTGAGCACAGAGTCAGGAGTAACCCTTGAGTACCACCAGTTGTAGCTCAAAAACAAAAAATGAAAAGAAGGGTAATTTCTGATATTTCCTTTCTGTATGATAAAATATATTATTTTTGCTTTTTGTTTTAGGGATTTTTTTCTTTTTTGGTTTTTGTTTTGTTTTGTTTTTGGGTCACACCTGGTGACATTCAGTGGGTACTTCTGGCTATGCACTCAGAAATCGCTCCTGGCCTGGGGGACCATATGGAACACCAGAGATAAAAACTGGGTCAGCTGTGTTCAAGGCAAATGCCCTACATTACACTATCTCGCCAGCCCCTATTATTTTTATATTTATTTTTTATTATATTGTATTGTAAACAGTACAATATTTATCCAATTTAATAGTGATGTGCAGCTCAGAAGAAATAAAGAAGGGAAACTATACATTGTTCATGTTTTTTTCACCTGTTTTATTTGGTTTTGGGAGCCACACCCTACTGTGTCCTGGCAGGCTCAGAGGACCATATGGGATGCCAAGGATCAAACCCAAATTACCCATGTGCCCTACTCAGGTGGCCCATCACTCTGGCCCAGCATTATTTCATCTTTTTTAACAGAGACCCAGGGAAGTGTTCTCTTAACTGACATATTGATTGTACATACTTTTCTTTTACAGATACCCGGGGGTTCCTTCTGATGTCCAGGAAGAGAAAGGCATTAAGTACAAATTTGAAGTATATGAAAGGAAAACTCAATAATGAGATGTTTCCTGAATTATTTAACAATGCTATCCTCTGAAAATAATGTATTTTGATATAAAAAAGATTTGTTCACTTAAAATCTATAAAAAATTTTGTAAAAGTGCATTCTTATTCTTTATTACTCTTAACCAGTTATCACCATCTTAATCAGTTATCACCTGTGAAACATTTCTTACTGTAACTTCTAGATAATCTACCAAAGGAATTGGATTAGTCCTACCATATGCCTGGATTAACATATCTCCCAAGGCAGTCCCTGGTGAATGGGTTTACTGATAACATGAGTTGAACCAGGGCCTATAAAGATAGGAACTGGGCAAACTAGATAAACAGTCAAAAATGGATTGTAAACAACAGGAGTTAGGGCTTAGATATTAAAAGAAAATTAAACCAAAATATGATGTATAATCACTTTTGAAAAAAGTTCTGCTCCAAGGCCAGAGCGATAGTGCAGCAGTAGGGCATTTGCCTTGCATGCGGCTGATCCAGGATGGACCTCGGTTCGATCCCCTGGCGTCCCATATGGTCCCCCAAGCCAGGAGCGATTTCTGAGCACATAGCCAGGAGTAACCTCTGAGCATCACTGGTGTGGCCCCCCCAAAAATGTTCTACTCCAGTAATTAGTTGAGATTTTAGTATATGCAATAGGGATGGTAAAGAAGCAGGTAAGAAACTACCTTTGGGGGGCCGGGCGGTGGCGCTGGAGGTAAGGTGCCTGCCTTGCCTGCGCTAGCCTAGGACGGACCGCGGTTCGATCCCCCGGTGCCCCATATGGTCCCCCAAGAAGCCAGGAGCAACTTCTGAGCGCATAGCCAGGAGTAACCCCTGAGCGTCACAGGGTGTGGCCCAAAAACCAAAAAAAAAAAAAAAGAAACTACCTTTGATAGTTCAAAAAGGTCTGAAACTTATAAAAATTCTAATTTTCAGTGAGATTCCATGGATGTTACGTAGGACAAGAATAAGGTAGGGTCAAAGAGATAGTACAGCAGGTAATGGATTTAATGTACCTGGTTTGCACAGAGCCAATCTGAGTTCAATCCCCAGGATTCCATCTGTGGCCTGATGGCCCCCAGCACAGCTAGGCTCTAGCATTAAACTGTACAAGGTTGACTGAGGATCACCAGTGTACCCAAACTTATAGGACACACCCAGCTTTTCCCAAAACAGTGACAGCCCTAGCTTTCTCTTCTTTTGAGATGTAAAGACCCACCTAGTGTGTGTGTGTGTGTGTGTGTGTGTGTGTGTGTGTGTGTGTGTGTGTGTGTGTGCGCGCGCGCACGCACGCACGAGCGTGTGTGTTTCCACCTATTTCCTCCTTGTTCTTAGTCCTTGCTGCGCTTCTGCTTCTGATCTATTCACCCGGGGTTGGATTATGGCAGGTGGGGCCTCTACAACCAAGAGTGGCTAAGTACCCAAGTGCCTGAGTACTGCTTAAGCGAAACACACCGCCAAAAAATTCAAAGCAATAATGAATTTCCAATGTTAAGTTAGAAACTAAACTTAATAGAAATTTTAAAATTAAAACACGTTTAGGGAGAGATATTACAAGGGTTAAGATGCTTGCCTACCTTACATATGGCCAAGTCCTGCATCACATGACCTCCCAGGTACAGATTTAGGATACCACCAAGTACTGCCAAAGTGGTTCAAACTATTTCTTAAGATAAAAACATGTATATCCAACTTGTTAGAGATTTAAATTATTATATGCCTAAAAAATAGTTCTTTCTACCCTGTAAAATTGGTATAACTGTTATAAGTTAGCAATTGAGAGTATTCTAGATTTGGACCCAGAATTTCAGTTTCAAGAAATATCCCTCCTGAACAGAGATGAACTCAAGCATCTTTGTTACAGGCCTTTGTTCTGCTTGAAAAGCACTCATGTCAGTCAATAAAGAACTATGTGATAAACCTATAAAAGCTAACATTCTGAGGGCCGAGGGATAACTCATGACTAAGGTGCTGCCTCATGCATACGGTGGGATGAGTACAAACCCAGTTTCAACCCACACAATGCAGAGTTCAGTTCTGGTTACTCTGCTGTCTGATCATTGGCAACCAAGGAAATCACAAAGGGATTTCCAGTTGTGCCTTAGCCAGGTGCATATGGGTACCAAAACTAAAAGCTGTGACACTTCTAGTGGGCCCACAGCTAAAAGAAGATGCCTGACATTCACCCCAGTAAATTGTTTATCTTCAGACTAAAACTGTTCAAAGATCGCAAAAAGATCTTTGAACACAAAACCAAATCTCACCAAATAGGAAAGGAAAAGGGCAAATATAAGGAAGAAACAATTGAAAAGATGCAGGAATGAAGTTTATATATATGTGTGTGTCTGTGTATATATATATATATATATATGTATATATGTATATATATGTATATATATGTATATATAACTGATTAAAAACTGAAAGAATAAAAAAAGATGCCTGAGTCCCTAGACCAAGAGTATCACCTCCCAGTAATAACAAACAAAACTGGGCAAAAGTATTCCAACTAAATGTATGTGTGCAGCTCCAGGCCATCAAAACAACAATAGAGAAGAGGTAGAAAAGCAATCTTTTAAAAGACAAGAGTCTTAGGGCCAGAGCAGTGGTGCAACTGGTAAGGCATCTGTCTGTCTTGCCTGCGATAGCCTAGAACAGACCCGGGTTCTATCCCCCTGGCATCCCAAGAGCAATTTCTGAGTGCATAGCCAGGAGTAACCCATGAGCGTCACCAGGTGTGGCCCCCCCCCCCAAAAAAAAAAGTCAAGGCCTGAGCTAGTACCGTGAGTATGGTGCCTATCTTAGACACTGCCCATTTTGGTTTGATCCCCGATATTCTATATCGTCCCCCAGGCCTACCAGGAGTGATTCCTGAGTGCAGAGCCAGGAGTAAGCCCTGAGCACCCCTGGGTATGCCCCCAAAACTAAATACATAGAGTCTTTAAAATAATAAATGACTGGGCCGGAGAGATAGCATGGAGGTAAGGTGTTTGTTGCATGCAGAAGGACAGTGGTTCAAATCCCAGCATCCCATATGGTGCCTGCCAGGGGTGATTTCTGAGCATAGAGCCAGGAGTAACCACTGAGCACTGCCGGTGTGACCCAAAAATACCAAAAAATAAAATAATAAATGACCACTGTAATAGTTCAAATAATGTACTGCTAGAAAAAATACCCCCAAAATTAATAAGTCAGAAAGCAAATCATGTATAATATTAAAATTTTTGTACATTAATAGGTATAGGAAGAGATATGCAGCAAGCTATTGCTAGTTTGAAGAGTTTTATTTATTAGCTTTGCTGAGGGCTACTTCAACCTCAGTGTTAAGGGGTATTTTAAGCTCAGGAGTCTTTCTGCAGTATTTAGTGAGCCCCACTGGGTTGTCCCAGCACTGCAGGGCCTGAGCAGCACCACATCCTCGGGCCTTCACATTGAACTGTTGGGCTAACTGGCTGAGAATTCCTAAGAGGAAACCCCAGATTTCATATGTACCATTTGGTGAAATTTCAAGATAAAAAAGATTCTATTTTCTATAACCAATAAAGAATTTTTCAATGATAGAAAATCTGATTGACAGAGACCTAAACAAATTGAGATTCCCTGACTCTCTGATTCTTTTAACTTCCCCTCAAAATTATTAAAACATCAGAAATCTAAACTATGTTCACAGCAAGAAGAGAGGGCACACTGTTGAACATCTTTTCCTTTGATAGTAAAGCACATCCCTCCTCTACCCCCATCCCCTTTGAGAATTAAAGTTTTACCATTGGCTTAAAACCAATCGTGATCTATCATTTGGTTCTAGCATGTGGTCCCTCCCCCAACCCAGCCAGGTTAGATATCTTGGCAAGGACAAAAGGACGATAGATGTGAGAATAAAGTTAATGCTGTTTATTACATTTGTTTCTACCAGCTCTTGTTTCAAGGGAGAACTGGATGTTTCTCAACCTCCAGGTATCTAAGACCTCAAAAATGTTAGATGAATTTTGATGGGTGGGTGATTACATAGGTAGGAAGGTAAATCTTTGAGCAGAACACTAGGACAATATAGCAGAACACTGATATACTAGAGTAGATGTCATCACAGTTGTCATCCAGATGTCATCACAGTATCTGCCACCAGAACAGAAGTCCAGGCACTTCTGCCTCTGCAGCTGTACATCAGTCACCAAAGAAACTGCAAATGTAGTCAGCTGCTTGTTAGTAAACAGTGCTTTGCTCACAGAAAAAAGACAGAACAAGGTCAATTCCAAGATCAGTTCCCACAGCTAGTGACTCTCCCAGCAGTCAACAAAATCCTGACTTACAGCCCTTAAAGTCTGAAATGCTACAAGATGGTCATGAGCTCATGAAAAACAAAAGGACAGACTTTGGGCCTGGAATTGGGCAAGATAATCCTGTTCATGGAGATAAAGTAGGCAGGTCTGTGGGTATTCATCTGTTGCTATGGAAGCACTCCAAACTCAAGGTTTATTTGGCTCGAGCAGGGGGTCAGATTCTATGCTTTACAGTAAGTTATTTGGATTAATAGGTTTGGTTTGCTACTGCTTTTGATATTGCTTTTCCCAACCTAGATCAATTGAGAGGTAAAATAAATGTATTAAAATTAGTATCATAATTGGCATCTCACAACCTTTTTGGCTCAATCTATAAGAAAATCAGTTTCGGGTTTTGTTTTTGGTGGTCAAGGAAAATGAGTGGCACACAAATGAGATGCTCACGGTCTACTGCTGGTTTTGTACTTAGGGGTCCCTGTGTATGCAAGGAATGTGTTCTAACCTCTGTACTAGCTCTGTGGCAACCAATTTACAAATACCGACTTGAAAAACCACTGAAAGGAGTCAGCACTTGGCACTTATAAATGCATTGTTGTTCTTTCGTTGACTTTATTCTATAAACTAAAGAAAAAACAACATGCTAGCTTCTCTTTTATTCACTAAATCTCTAGTGAGTGTAATCTTTGTGTTAATAACCAGTTTCCCATGATCCTGGTCCCCCAGCATCTTCTTTCCTCACAGATCATCAATAACTTCAGTCTTGACCTACACTTTATCATATCCAGATCATACAACCATAAAGGCTCACAACATAATAACAATGTCTGTTGGGATGAAGATGGCAGGATTCTGACATCTAGATTTAAAATGCTATTAAGGGCTGGAGAGATAGCATGGAGGTAGGGAGTTTGCCTTGCATGCAGAAGCATGGTGATTTGAATCCTGGCATCCCATATAGTCCCCAGAGCCTGCCAGGTGTGATTTCTGAGCGTAGAGTCAGAAGTAACATCTGAGCACTGCCTGGTGTGACCTCCCAAAAAATGCCATTGAATTTAGTAGAGAAGTCATGTAATTTACATTCGAATCAATAGATTAAATAGATCTGATGTGCATTTTCCCTAAATACATTTAAAAAAAAATGTGCTGCAAGCCCTTAACTCCTGTTTCTAGCCCTCCCTATTATTTTTTTTCAATTGTTTGCATCACTATTCCAAGATTTGAAGAGTTGAGTAGATTAATTAGAAGTGTCTTATTTCTAGTAGTGATCCTTGCGTTCTTTCCAGAAAACTACAGTAAATTAAAACTAATTGGGGGGGCTGGAGAGATAGCATGGAGGTAAGGCGTTTGCCTTACATGCAGAAGGACGTTGATTCGAATCCCAGCATCCCATATGGTCCCCGAGCCTGCCAGGAGCAATTTCTGAGTGTAGAGTCAGGAGTAACCCCTGAGCACTGCCAGGTGTGACCCAAAAAACAAACAAAAAAAAAAATTAAAACTAATTGTCCTCTAAAGGATGTAAGACTTTACAGATTTCAGATCTTTTTAGGAAAGAACTCGTGAGCTAACCTCAGAGATAGATCATCAGTCTAGAGAAAGAGGATGCTGGGTAGAGCTTTTTGTTCACACTGGGCAGGAAAATGGTGCACTCATTCTGGAGAACCATCTTGACTACGTTGTCACAAGAAGCAGCTCACAGAATAAGAGAACAAGAAAAGTTTTTCGACATGAACACGGTGGGTATCAGGGAAGCCGGAAACTTCTATTGTGGCCTGACCGTCTGATTCATATTCCCATGTCCTCTTGTGTCACAAACCAGTTAGTAGCTATTTCTGTCTTTGTAAATCTAAGAAAGATTTTTACTTAATGGGTCTAATTATGCTGTATAGAGTTACTGAAGATGACAGGATAAGGAAAATGGAATATTTTTATATTCAGATAAGGATGGTTTGGGCTCCCACCTGACAATATTTGGAGGTGGGGGGAATTTCTCCTGACAATACTTGGGAAGTCTTGTGGCTCATGGAATTAAACATGTATTTGAAGCATCTGTTCAGCCCATGTTTAACTTTAGCCAGGTCCACCTGTGCTAGCTCAGCAGCCCTTATCCAGAGTAGTTTGCTTGGTCTCATTTATTGATATTTCAGTTCTTAGCTCCTTTAGGGATGGTTTCACTTATTTTAAGTGGCTTCATTTCATGGGAAAAAGGAGAAATAAAGGGATACTGTGGAGGGAAGAGGGCAGGCTGTGACAGGTTTGGTACTGGAACAATGCATGCATGAACAGTACAATTAACAGTATTATAAATCCTAATACCTCTATAAAAATGGTTTAAAAATCTAAATAAAATATAAAGCCATTTTCGTTTGTTTTTGTTTTGTTTTGTTTTGTTTTTTGGGTCACACCCGGCAGCACTCAGGGGTTACTCCTGGCTCTACGCTCAGAAATCGCTCCTGGCAGGCTCGGGGGACCATATGGGATGCCAGGATTCGAACCATTGACCTGCATGCAAGGCAAATGCTTTACCTCCATGCTATCTCTCTGGCCCCAAGCCATTTTCATTGTAAACTTCAAAGAAAATATAGAAATATAATTTAACAGTCAGGGAATGGGAAGTGGGGAGGGGGGCTGTGGGGGGGTTATGTTACACTGGTGAAGAGGGATGTTCTGTTTGTGACTGTAACCCAACTATAATCATGTTTTTAATCATGGTGCTTAAATAAAAAAATAAAATAAATATAATATTAAACACTATATACCAATTATACAAAAATATGAATAAGGAATAATGAATACCCAAAGACAATGAAAACAAACCAAGATTGTAGGAACTGGTATTTAGTAGGTAATAAGCCCCATGGGGTGTGCTCGGTGATAGGATGGGTGGTTCAACAAGGAGGAAGAGGTGATGCTAAAAGTGATAAAATGTTATTTATGAAACCCTATCAATAACAATACTGTAAGCCACAGTGCAAAAATGTGTATACAGGGGCCGGAGAGATAGCACAGCAGTAGGGCATTTGCCTTGCAAGCAGCTGACCCGGGACCAATGGTTCAAATCCTGGCATCCTATATGCCTGCCAAGAGCAATTTCTGAGCAGAAAATCAGGAGTAACCCCTGAACGTCACAGGGTGTGACCCAAAAACCAAAAACCAAAACAAAACAAAGAAACAAAACAATATGTATACATATATAAAATGACCTCTCAGAAACAGACTGGAGGGAGAGCATTAATGGAGGGAAGTGGACACTGGTGAAGTAATTAATGTTGAAACATTGTATTCCTACAACGCAATCCTGCATAACTTTGTAATTTCATGGTTAGTCTATAAAAAATGAAAAAATTTTTTCAATATGAATAAGTAAACTTATTTCTAGTATGAATAAGTAAACTATTTCCAGAATAACAATATATTTCAAGTATTATCTCTAAAGACTCCATTAAAATTGATATTTTTTTAAAACATGGTCAAAATAGGTCTAGTAACATATACACTTGCATAGAAAAGCTCAATTTCATTATCAATAAATGCAATTAAAATGAAAAGAAAGAAATTAAGTGATTCGGGGCAGAGAGATCGTACAGGGAACAAGGCTTTTACTTTACTGCAGTTAAACCAGGTTCACTCCCCAATACTACATATGTTTCTATAAGCACCATCAGGAATGATCCCTTGCAGAAAATCAGGAGTAAACCCTATGAGGTTCCAGGAAATTAAGGAAAATTCCATATTATTTAGATAATAATAAAAACACCTCAGAGTTTTCCGTAACAGATCAAAATATATTAAACTTTTTTTTTTTTTTTTACATTTAAAGGATTTGGCACATACTTTTATGAGGACTGGCAAATCTAAGATTTGTGGGCTGATCAGCTACAGAGAAAATTAAATGAGAAGTTGATGCTATAAATTCAGGCAGAATTTCTCCTTTAGGAAACTTGGTTTTTACTCTTATAGCTTTCAACAAATTAGATTAGATTCACTCAATGTCAAGGGCAATCTCCTTTACTTGGTCAACTGGTTGTAGGTATTAGCTATGTCCACAAAATTTCTTCCTAGCAATCAGTGTCTGATTTATCACTAAGTATTGTAGCCAAATTAACACAGAAAAACTGTCATAGTAATCAGAGGAATTAAAATGTGATTGTCCTATCTGCTTCTTTAGAGTTATTTCATCTTATATCAAAAAGCTTGAGGGTGGGGCTATAACACTTAAACACTGACATTATATTTACACACCTATCAGGTTACTTTTATTTGTGGGTTGAAGAGATGGACCATACCCAGAAATGTTCAAGGGCTATTCCTGGTTCTGCACTCTGAGTGATCCCTGAGGACCAAAGGTGATATCATAGAGCTAATAAAGGTCAACTGCATGCAAGGCAAATGTCTTAATCCCTGGCCTATTTCTCCATCCCTGTTGGGCTATTTCCTGAATGGCTTTGTGGTCCAGTGTAAACCAGTTTTTCCCCAATTGCCTTATCCCAAGAACAACAGTGAATCAATCCAGGGAGTTAGTGGTAGCCACAGGTAGCCCTATAATGGGAGGACACTATCTGTTATTTGCTTAAAGATAATAGATTTATGGGAGATATTGATTTTTTTTCTGCAAAGGCGGTTGTAAACCATGCAAATTTGGAAAACTCTGATCTAAATCAAACATTAGAAACATGAGTGGCTTTTGATTTTTAAATGGGTCTTAGTTCCTTCCCAATTCAGTGAATCTTCATGCTTAACTTTAAAATAAAAAGTGAGGGGCTGAAGTATTAGCACAGTGCTAGGGCATTTGCCTTGCATGCGGCTGACCCAGGACAGACACAGGTTCAATCCCCAGCATCCCATATGGTCCCCTGAGCCAGTAGTGATTTCTGAGTGCAAAGCAAGGAGTAACTCCTGAGCACCACTGGGCCTGACTCAAAATCAAAACAAAACAACAGGGGCCGGAGAGATAGCACAGCGTAAGGTGTTTGCCTTGCATGCAGAAGGACGGTGGTTTGAATCCCGGCATCCCATAGGGTCCCCCGAGCCTGCCGGGGGCGACTTCTGAGTGTACAGCCAGGAGTAGCCCCTGAGCTCTGTCACATGTGATCCCTCAAAAAAAAAAAAAAAAAAGCAAATAAAATAAAAAGTTAGGACTGGAAATGATAATACAATAGAATAGTATTGCCTTGCACATGGCCAACCTGGGTTTGTTCTCCAGCATATGGTCCCCAAGTACCACTGAGAATAATTTCTGAATGGGCCCGGAGAGATAGCACAACGCCGTTTGCCTTGCAAGCAGCCGATCCAGAACCAAAGGTGGTTGGTTCAAATCCCGGTGTCCCATATGGTCCCCCGTGCCTGCCAGGAGCTATTTCAGAGCAGACAGCCAGGAGTAACCCCTGAGCAACGCCGGGTGTGGCCCAAAAACCAAAAAAAAAAAAAAAAAAAAAAAAGAATAATTTCTGAATGCAGAATCCGAAGTAACCCCTGAGCAGTGCTGGGTTTTGTGCCCCCCCCCTCAAAATAGAATGAAGAATGATCTCAAACTTTTAAAAATGGTCTTCCCCCAAGCCCCGAAATTTCATCTCAAATAGTGCATCTCACTGTTGCGTTATTTATTAAACAGCTTTGCTCAGTCTTTGCAGCTTCAACAAGCATTCCTTTAGAAAGTCAACCCTGAACAGATTCAAAGGGTGGCCTTCAGCTCTGCAAACTTCTGACAATACTGTACACATAATGCACTTTGTCAGAATCTGGTTCTTTTCATAGCTTGTGGAGTGTAAGCAATTTCTGGGAACTGATTATTTTAAGATAAGTTCTTCTAGCCCCTTTCAAAAGGTGACCTGCCAGGTAGATAATTGTCAAGCAGAGGCATCTTTTCAGAGAAATGAGGGGATGAGCAAGCCCTTTGGGGCCTCCATTGTCACTGCCCAACTGTCAAAAATATGCCCATTGAGCCCATGAAAAGCAACTCGGAGCTGGTTGCACCCAGAGGCAGGTGCGTGGGGTGGGATGATGATAACTTCCACGTGTGTGTTTTAACTTTGCAGCACAAAACTCTAAGGGGTCTCAAACTCGCGGCCTACAGGCTGCAAATGGCCCTCCGTACAACATTTTGTGGCCCTGCCCTAAAGGAATCTTTTTTTGTTTGTTTTGTTTTAGTTGTTTGGGTCACACCCCCAATGTTCAAGGCTTTGCACTCAAGGATCACCCCGACTTTGCCTCCTGCGGCCCACAGGTAAATTGAGTTTGAAACCCCTGAATTAGCCTAGGGAGAGCATAAAAGAGCTGGACATCAACAGAATCCAGAAACCAGTCCTTGAACATTAAGTGGAACTGGATCATGGAGGAGAGCAGCTTCTGAGATAATGATTCGATTCTGATTTGTATCTGGAATATATTCAGTATATGTTCACATGTGTCAAAAGGCCACATGTGAATAGAACCATGATCTTGGCATTCTTTGCATTCTGCAGTTTTGAGATCTGGAAGGGCAGACACCAAATGACCAGGTGGGAGGAGGCAGCTGAAGTCCTATGGAATCGTGTGAATGAAAGAAGAAGGCGGATGCCTTGTGCACATAAGCACTCCAGTGGGGGTCTATTTTAGGTTTCTTGGGACTCTCCTACTGGTCTAGCTTAAATTGAGAGGGGATTTAGTTTGCCTCACTGGCTGTTTTCTCCCACTCATATTCACAATTACAGCTTTTCCCATTGTCATTAAAATGCATTTAATATGCAGTGTTTTTACACAGCCCTCTGCCAAAGTCTGCACAAAGACTATGTTACTAGGCCAGAAATTGTGGAAAGAGATATGGACTCAGAGAAAAAGACCTGATTTTTTTCTTGGGTCCACCCTAGAAGTATTCATTGAAATTCTTAGGTGCCGGGGCCGGGCGGTGGCGCTCGAGGTAAGGTGCCTGCCTTACCTGCGCTAGCTAGGAGACGGACCGCGGTTCGATCCCCTCGGCGTCCCATATGGTCCCCAAGCCAGGAGCGACTTCTGAGCGCATAGCCAGGAGTACCCTGAGCGTCACCGGGTGTGGCCCAAAAACCAAAAAAAAAAAAAAAAAAAAAGAAATTCTTAGGTGCCAAGAACAAATCCTCACTAGAAATTTCTCACTGGATCGGTAAGACAGGATGTTGAATAGAAGACACAAAAAATTGACACTGCTGAGGCCGAGAGATAGTATGGCGGTAAAGCATTTGCCTTGCATGCACAAGGACAGTTCGAATTCGGAATACCATATGGTCCTCCAAGCCTGCCAGGAAGTTGATTTCTGAGTGTAGCCAGGAGTAACCCCTGAGCACTGCTGGGTGTAGAAGAAAGAAAGAAAGAAAGAAGAAAGAAAAGAAAGAAGAAAGAAAGAAAGAAAGATAAGAAAGAAAGAAAGAAAGAAAGAAAGAAGAAAGAAGAAAAAAGAAAGAAAGAAGAAAGAAAGAAAGAAAGAAAGAAAGAAAGAAAGAAAGAGAGAAGAGAGGAGAAAGAGAGAAAGAGAGAGGAGAGAGGAGAGAGAGAGAGAGAGAGAGAGAGAGAGGGGAGAGGGAGAGAGAGGGAGGGAGGGAGGGAGGGAGGGAGGGAGGGAGGAAAGAAAGAAAGAAAGAAAGAAAGAAAGAAAGAAAGAAAGAAAAGAAAGAAAGAAAGAAAAAGAAAGAAAGAAAGAAAGAAAAGAAAGAAAGAAAGAAAGAAAATAAGAAAGAAAGAAAGAAAGAGAGAAAGAGAGAAAGAGAGAGAGAGAGAGAGAGAGGGAGGGAGAGAGGGAGGGAGGGGGAGGAAAGAAAGAAAGAAAGAAAGAAAGAAAAAGAAAGAAGAAAAAGAAAGAAAGAAAGAAAGAAAGAAAGAAAGAAAGAAAGAAAGAAAGAAAGAAAGAAAGAAAGAAAAGAAAGAAAGAAAGAAAGAAAGAAAGAAAAAAAGAAGAAAGAAAGAAGAAAGAAAGAAAAAGAAGAAAGAAAGAAGAGAAAGAAAGAAAGAAAGAAAAAAGAAAAGAAAGAAAGAAAGAAGAAAGAAAAAGAAAGAAAGAAAGAAAGAAAGAAAGAAAGAAAGAAAGAAAGAAAGAAAGAAAGAAAGAAAGAAAGAAAGAAAGAAAGAAAGAAAAGAAAGAAATTGACACTACACACTGTCTGAAGCCAGACCCTAAGAGCCCTCTAAGGAAAGGCTGCCTGCCCATTGAGCAGGGTAGCAGCTTTCTTCTTGGTCCCTAGAAGCTTGCTCAGCTCCTTCTCAATCAGCTGTCAATCAAGTCCAAAGAACTATTAAGCAATCCACTGTCCTTCTAAAAGGAGTGTGAAGAGCCAGACCTCCCATGGCTTGGCTTGGCTTGGCCAATTGTGGCAAAACCAATAATCTTGAGCAGGTTAACTCATTGACTCCGTTTCTTCCGACTGTATTATAATGATGGCACCATCTCCAGTCTACAGAGTTATCATCCATGCACTCAAAAAGCATTAATTGTGGGGGTCGGAGAGATAGCATGGAAGGACATTTGCTTTGCATGCAGGACAGTGGTTCAAATCCTGACATCCCACATGGTCCCCAGAACCTACCAGAAGCGATATCTATTTGGGGGGGGTATTTTGGGTCACACCCAGCAGTGCCCAGGGGTTACTCCTGGCTCTTTAGTCAGAAACCACTCCTGGCAGGCTCGGGGGACCACATGGGATGCTGGGATTTGAACCACCGTTCTTCTGCATGCAAGGCAAATGCCTTACCTCCATGCTATCTCTCAGGCCACAGGACCAATTTCTGATCATAGAGCTAGAAATAACACCTGAGCGCTGCTGGGTGTGACCCAAAAACCAAAAATAAATAAATAAATAAAAAGCATTAACTGTGTATTCAGTACTTTTATCAAGTACTTCAAGTCATTATGTTCAACAATGAGAAGCACATAAAACCATTACAAATTCTGCCTTCAAAGAGTTGATAGTCCAGAATAAACTAAGATCAAGTCTGTAAAAAAACAGTCCCCACCTAGAGTTTCCTCTGCAACTCAGTGCCCAGATCCCTTCATCCATTCATGAAGAATTTTTTAGAGGCTAGAGTGGTGATACAGCGGGTAGGACACCCTATATTGTTTCCTGAGACTTTCAGGAGTGACACAAGTGTACAGAGCCTAGTAAGCTGAGAAGAGCCAAGTGTAGCAAAACAAGCAAACAAACAAGCAAGCAAAATAAGGTTTTCTGAAGATTTTACTCAAGTCACATTAGCCCTAGGAACTTAAAGGTAAATTAGACACAATTTCTGATCTCAAAAAAGTCGTGGTCTATTTTAATAAACAAACATGCAAGCACACAATAGTTTGCAATAACACAATATATATGGTTGAATAGGGAGAGGGAACTTCAGCTTGGTTACAGGCATCAAAGAAGACTTCCCAGAGGAGGTGAAATTGATTTAAGAGTTAAAGTATTAGATAGAGTTTTATCAGGTATTTAAGCAATGGAGTGGGATTCAGATATGAAGAACTAAGAACCTTACATGCAAAAAATATATATATATTCAAAGCATAGAGGTTAGAGATTATGAGGAGTTGCAAGACAAAAGAAACACTAGGAATTTTGGAAAAAAAAATTTAAGGAGTTTGGCAAAAATGAAGCTAGGACTGTAGAAGGTAAATAGGACCTTGGCTCTGGTTTTTGTTTTTTTTCTTTTGTTTCTTGTTTTTTATCTTTATTTAAGCACCTTATTACAAGGCTAATTATTGTAGTTGGGTTTCAGTCATATAAAAAACACCGCCCTTCACCAGTGCACCATTCTCATCACTAATGCCCCCCTACCTGTATTCGAGACAGGCATTCTACATCTCACACTCATTAACATTGTTGTGATAGTTGTTAGTGTAGTTATTTCTCTAACTGCACTCACCACTCTTTGTGGTGAGCTTCATAGCGTGTGCCGGGCCTTCCAGCCCTCATCTCTATTATCTCTGGGCATTATTACAATAATGTCTTTTATTTTTCTTTTCTTATTTTTTTCCATTTCTTCCAGTATCTCATGTTTCATGGCATAGAGTTTCTCAAAGTAGTTTCTGATTACCCTTTGGATTTCTGTATTATCTGGAATAATCTCCCCATTTCATTTCTAATCCAGTTTATTAAGTTTCTCTCTTTCCCTTTCTTTGTGATTTTTGCTAGTGGTTTATCAATCTTGCTTATTTTTTTCAAAGAACCAACTTTCGCTGTCGTTGATCTTTCATATTGTTCTTTGGGTTTCCATTTTATTAATTTCTGCTCTAAGGTTTGTTATTTCCTTCTGCTTACTTATTTTGGGTTCAGTTAGGTGATCGTTTTCTAATTTTATAAACTGTGTCATTCATAAGCTATTTAAGTAGGCCCCTTCTTACTTCCTGATGTGTGCTTGCAACTTTGATTTTGAGTCTGTGTTTGTTCTGACTATTCAGATGTGTTTCTTGTAGGCAGCAGAATGTTGGATTCAGTTTTTTGACCCATTTTTCCACTTTGTGTCTCCTAACTGGTGCAATTGGCCCATTGACGTTGAGAGAGATAATTGTCATAAATTTAGAGCCATCTTCATGTAGAAGTTTGGTGTGTCTTTAGGCCTGTCTTGTCTTAAAGAAGACTTTTTGGTTTATCTTATTGGGGGGGGGGGGGGTTGTTTGGGATTTTGGGTCTCACACCTGGTGGCGCTCAAGGGTTATTCCTGGCTCTGTGCTCAGAAATCGCTCCTGGCAGGCACAGGGACCATATGGGATGCCGGGATTCAAACCACCATCCATCCTGGATTGGCTGCTGCAAGGCAAATGTCCTACCAGTGTGCTATCTCTCTGGCCCCTCAGTTTATCTTTTTTTTGGGGGGTTGGGTCACACCCAGTGACGCTCAGGGGTCAGGGGTTACTCCTGGCTATGCGCTCAGACATTGCTTCTGGCTCGGGGACCATATGGGACTTCAGGGCTCGAACCCAGGTCTGTTCTGGATCGGCCACATGTAAGGCAAATGCCCTACCACTGTGCTATCTCTCCGCCCTTCAGTTTAACTTTTTGTTTTCTTTCTTTCTTTTTTCTTTATCTTTATCTTTTTTTTTTTTTTTTTTTGGTGTTTTTGGGTCATACCTGGCAGCGCTCGGAGGTTACTTCTGGGAACCATATGGGACGCCAGGATTCCAACCACCATCCTCTACATGTGAGGCAAACGCCCTACTTCCATGCTATCTTTCGGGCTCCCTGTCCTTCAACTGGGACATCAGTTTCAAATTGGAACTAAAATATCAGTTTCTTCATTGCTCTTAAATTTGCAGGCTTTTTTTTTTGGTGGGGGGTGTCACACCCAGCAGCGCTCAGTGGCTACTCTTGGCTGTACACTCAGAAGTCGCCCCCGGCAGGCTCTGGGGACCATATGGGATGCCAGGATTTGAACCACCGTCCTTCTGCATGCAAGGCTAACACCTTATCGCTGTGCTATCTCTCCGGCCCCAAATTTGCAGACTTTTGAAAAGAAAAATGTTATTCGTTTATCTGGTTCTTATGCCTTTGAAATATATAAGGATGTAGAGATGTCATTGCAATAATCCTTCAAATTTTCTACACATTTGAAAATATGTGATGGGGACAGAAACATAGTACAGTTGACCCGGGTTTGATTCTGGCACCCATTCTGGTCACCCAGTACTACTAGGAGTGATCCCTGAACACAGAGCCAGGGATAAGCCCTGGCCACTGTTGGATGTGCCCCCCCCACACACAAAGAAAAAGAAAATGTGTGAAATAAAAATTGAGCACAATTTTCTGAATTTTGGAATATTAAGAGGTAATTAGTGACCGAGAGTCACTGAACTTTCACTCTCCTTTATTTTCAACCTTCCCCTTTTCCTTTGTTAGTGAACAATACTTGGTTTAATATGAGACTTTAAAACACGCAATAGACACTGTAGTTAAAGATAAATAATAAACTGACTCATTTTTGTACAGATTTATGCTCTATAAACATCACACTGAAAAAGTTTGGCCTTAACCTTTGTTCTGCAAATACTTCAGATTTTTTTCTACTAGCACATTGCAAGATAAATGTCAATGCAAAATGAAGGCTTTTCTGTAGAACTCAGCAACTTCACAGATGGCCCCTAATTCATAGTCAGAAAAAATAAGATGCAATTTTTGGTTTAAGGTAATTTCAAAAGTTTTCCTTGAGTTTTAATTTTTTGTTTTGGTTTGTTTGAGGGCCACACTCGGTGATGCTCAGGGGTTACTCCTGGCTATGCGCTCATAAATCGCTCCTGGCTTGGGGGAACCACATGGGATGCTGGGGATCAAACCACAGTCCATCCTAGGTTAGTGCATGCAAGGCAGGTGCCCTACCACTTGCAACACTGCTCTAGCCTCTCAAAAGTTTTTCTTAGGTCCCCACCAGAACATAAATGCCACTCTGAGTGTTCTGTCAGGTCAGTCCAATCAGCACAATACCTTTCTCCTGAAGTATTTAACCAAACTAAGAAAATTACATGAAAGCAGGAGTTTACCTAGTATTAATCTTGTATTTACCTAGTATTAATAATTACCTGTATTAATCTAATCACTTTTTCCTGGAGACTTCAATAATTACATAGAACCAAATAACTGGCCCTGGGTTGCTTTCTCTCATGTAACCTGATGAATAATCTCACACAGAAAGAGAACAATGTTAGCCAGAGCCAAAGATTGGAGCCCAGCCTCAAATTCATTTTCTAAAACATAGTCCAAGCAAACCTACAAATAGGGCAATATTTGGGGGATTCTTCCTAAGAAGTTTATAGGGGCCCCAGGGCCACTCCTAGTCAACTGGGCTGACAATTTGGCACTAGGGATGGAGGACCCGGCTCTGCTCAGGCCCTGTGGTGCCAGGACCACCAAGGCCATACCTGACGGTGTTTTAAAGTCCAGATGGTACAGGGGAGAAAATCCGGACCTCTAGCCATAGGTCAGATGCATTTCTTTGTTGTTGGTTTTTTGTTTGTTTGGGTTTTTTGTTTTTTTGTTTTTTTGCTTTTTGCGGGGCCACACTGGCGGTGCTCCGGAGTTGCTCCTGGAAGTTTTGGGGACCATATGGGATGCCAGGCATCAAACTCGGGTCCGTCCCTGGTTGACAGTGTGCAAGGTAAATGCCCTACCACTGTGCTATTGCTCGTCCCCAGCAGATACATTTCTTTTTTTTTTTTTGTGGTTTTTTGGGGTCACACCCGGCAGTGCTCAGGGGTTATTCCTGGCTCCAGGCTCAGAAATTGCTCCTGGCAGGCACGGGGGACCATATGGGATGCGGGGATTCGAACCGATGACCTCCAGCATGAAATGCAAATGCCTTACCTCCATGCTATCTCTCCGGCCCCAGATACATTTCTAAAGCTGTCCTGCCTCAGACTAGACAAGTAGTTCATCGCTAGGCTGCACATCTGAATTACCAGGAAAAGCTTTAAAAAAAAAAAGAAAGTAAAACTAAACAAAACAAAATGAACTATTCATTCTTTATTTTCCATGCTCCCACCCCAAGAAGTCCTACTTGGTTTGTTCCCTGGATATCAGTTTCCCTAGTGATTTGTTGTTGTTGTTGGGTCACGCCTGCTCAGGTGTTACTCCTAGCTTTGCACTCAGAAATCTCTCCTGGCAGACTGGGGAGACCTTATAGGATGCCTGGGATTTTAATCCTGGTTGGTCAAGTGCAAGGCAAACACCCTACCCGCTATCTCGCTCTGGCCCAATTCCCCTAGTGATTCTAATGTGTAAGAAATTACTGCACTAAAATTAATATTGAGTGAATAAATAAATTCTGTGTATTCTTCAATTACTTCCAGAAATGAGTTGGGCCCAAGTTAAAAGTAAAAAATGAAAGTCTTCTCTACTCTAGGCACTTCATGCTGGACTATGCTCAAAAATAGTAGAGGGGAAAAAGCAAGGGTCTGATATAAATAATTCAGAATGATGTCAGGTTAACAGTAGCTTTAGCATAATGTGCTGCTGAGTCACAAAAAAAAAAAAAAAATTTCCAGGATGAGGATAAATAGCTGCTTCCATCTGACTTAGAGATGTGCCCACTGATAAGGTAAGGGTAATGTGTAATAGTTAAAGAAAACTTAACAGGGTGGGGCCAGGGAGATAGCACAGTGGTAGAGTGTTTGCCTTACAAGCAGCTAACCCATGACTAATGGTGGTTTGAATCCTGGCGTCCCATACGGTCCCCTGAACCTGCCAGGAGCAGAAAGCCAGGAGTTACCCCTGACCACCGCTGGGTGTGGCACAAAAACAAAAACAAAAAGAAAACTTAACAGGGGCAGAAGTTGGAGAGATAGTACAGGGAATAAGGCCCACCCCTTTGCATGCAGCTAACCCTTGTTTGATTCCCTGCACTACTGTGGTGAAAAACATAGGGAGTTGCCCCTAGGGCCCTTGAGCACTACAAGTCAGGTCAATAATCTTTTTTAAAGGAAAATTTGTGGAGTAATGGAGCAGAGCAGTTAGGGTAGGAGAAGAGAAAAAAAGAAAGAAGAAAGAAAGAAAGAAAGAAAGAAAGAAAAGAAAGAAAAGAAAGAAAGAAAGAAAAGAAAGAAAGAAAGAAAAGAAAGAAGAAAGAAAAGAAAGAAAGAAAGAAAGAAAGAAAGAAAGAAAGGAGGGAGGGAGGGAGGGAGGGAGGGAGGGGGGAGGGAGGGGGAGGGAGGGAGGGAGAGAGAGAGAGAGAAGAAGAAAGAGAGAAAGAAAGAAAAGAAAGAGAAAGAAAGAAAGAAAGAAAAGAAAGAAGAAAGAAAGAAAGAAAGAAAGAAAGAAAAGAAAGAAAGAAAGAAAGAAAGAAGGGAGGGAGGGAGGGAGGGAGGGAGGGAGGGAGGGAGGGAGGGAGGGAGGAGAGAGAGAGAGAGAGAGAGAAAGAAAAAAGAAAGAAAGAAAGAAAGAAAGAAAGAAAGAAAGAAAGAAAAGAAGAAAGAAAGAAAGAAAGAAAGAAAGAAAGAAAGAAAGAAAGAAAGAAAAGAAAGAAAGAAGAAAGAAGAGAAGAGAAAGAAAGAAAAGAAGAAAGAAAGAAAGAAAGAAAGAAAGAAAGAAAGAAAGAAAGAAAGAAAGAAAGAAAGAAAGAAAGAAAGAAAGAAAGGAAGGAAGGAAGGAAGGAAGAAGGAAGGAAGGAAGGAAGGAAGGAAGGGGGAGAGAGAGAGAGAAAGAAAGAAAGAAAGAAAGAGAGAAGAAAGAAAGAGAAGGAAGAAAAGAAAGAAATAAAGAAGGAAAGGAGGAAAGAATGAAAGAAAAAGAGAAAAAGAAAGAAAGAGAAGAAAAAGAAAGAAAGAAAGAGGAAAAGAAGGAGGAAGGAAGGAAGGAAGGAAGGAAGGAAGGAAGGAAGGAAGGAAGGAAGGAAGAGAAAGGAAGAACGAGAAAGAAAAAAGAAGAAAGGAAGGAAGGAAGAAAGGAAGGAAGAGAAAGAAAGGAAGAACGAGAAAGAAAAAAGAAGAAAGGAAGGAAGGAAGAAAGGAAGAAAAAAGAGAAAGAAAGAAGAAAGGAAGAAAGAAAAGAGAAAGAGAGAAGAAAGGGAAAAAGAAAGAATACCTTGCATGAGACCTACCCATGTTTAATCCTTGACATCCCATATAGTCACATGAGCGCTGCCAAGAATGATCCCTAAGTTTAGAGCCAGGAGTAACTTTTTTACACAGCCACATGTGGCCCAAAACAATTTAAAAAAAACAACTTGATTTTACCAGAAGACTTTCGACAAAAACATGCTGTCCAGGAATAGAACAGTTTGCCCTGAAATGCTCAGTAATTAGAATATGCAGAAATTCAAACATGAATTTTTTTTAACTCAAGGCCAGGTTATTGAAGAGAAAGCCCCTTTACATAGTGCTCCTTTAATGTAACTATTACATTTTGCCTCTTTACTACCCCTTTGCTCTTCTACTAACAGTGTCTTGCTTATCTTTGAATATCTATGGAGCTGACTCTGTTTAGTTTGAAGGGTCATATAACAATGTAGGGGGTATGAAAACAAGAAGTTTTTTTACAAGGTTTCCAGATACACAAAAGCCAATTTTTAATTCAAAATTGAATGCACACTGAATCTTATCCCT
Source organism: Suncus etruscus (assembly GCF_024139225.1). Lineage (NCBI taxonomy): Eukaryota > Metazoa > Chordata > Mammalia > Eulipotyphla > Soricidae > Suncus > Suncus etruscus. Next base: position 137,043,232 of record NC_064849.1, on the reverse strand, counting down.
GTTGCATCTCTAGGACTAAAAAGGGTCACACGTGGAAAGTTTTAAAAATTCCTACTTTATGAAAAGAATATTGATCTATTTCTAAGCAACCAAAAGCTTGGATCTCTACAGAGTAACTGCTTCCAAAAATAAGGGCAAATTACTTGAGCTGAGATAATCTGAGCCAGTAAAATTAATTATACTCTGGGATTTTTGCTTACATTTTTGAAGATGTTTTTTATTAGATTTTAAAACAGGAGAATGTGAATTGGAAAATATAAATTCAGAAATAATAAAAAGAAAATAAATTCAAAATTATCTTATTAACAGTTTAGATTTAAGAAAACCATCTATGGGGCTGGAGAGATGGCATGGAGGTAGGGCTTTGCCTTGCATGCAGAAGGACGGTGGTTTGAATCCCAGCATCCCATATGGTTCCCCCAGCCTACCAGGAGTGATTTCTGAGCAGAGAGCTAGGAGTAACCCCTGAGCGCTGCTGAGTGTGACCCAAAAACCAAAAATGAAAAAAGAAAAGAAAACCATCTAGGGGCCAGAGCGGGTAGAGCATTTGCCTTGCACATGGCCAACCTGGGTTTGATTCCCAGCATCCCATATGGTCCCCTGCCAGGAGCACTTTCTGAGCACTGAGCCAAGAGTGCTGCTGGATGTGACCACTCCCCGCCCCCCAAAAAAAAACAAAAGCAAAAACAAAGTAAGATACCTAGAGTGGTCTAGAGGAATAAAAGAGAGGTTAAAGCACTTGCTTTGCATGTGGCCTACTCCAATTTTATCTCTGGCACTACTTGTCATCCCTGAATGCCACCAGAAGCGAACTAAGCACAAACCCTAGATTGGCACTGAGTACCACTGGGTTTGGCCAAAAATCCAAGGGGATAAAATTATAGTTATTGATCATTAATTATATATTGTTAGTTTTCACCAAAAACAAAATTCATTTGTACAAAGCCTGTGTTCCAGTATTAGCAGCATATGCTACTCAATAAACTGATAAGTCTCCTTTTATTGTTCCATTGAGTTACCAGAATTCTTCTAGTCATATATACATAAAGCAGTCAGTCAGAAAAGCCTGAAAAATTAAAATAAATTTTTATTTGTATGTTTGTATTAATAATATTTTTATTCACTCAAAATGTTTAATTTTTATAACCAATATTTGAAACCCTTTTCTTTAAAATAGTTGGCCCCAATTACAAAATGACAGCTTTTATTCATTTTGTTTACCCTCATGACATGTTGCAAGATAATTTTTGAAGACCTAAGTGCTCCATTTAGTATTAGGCAAAGTAAAATGTTAAAGTCAGTGAGGTTTAAAAGAGTAGCATTTGAGCTACAGGAAATAATTACAGATCACTGAGGATCAGAACAAGATGTACCCAATGCCACCTCTTCATCCTTAGCTGAGAGCAAAGTGCTTCCATGAGATATGAGATTAATAAAATATGAAAGAAAAATTCTCAAAAAATAAAATCTTCCTAGTTAGATTTATCAGAGCTTGAAGAATTATTAATCAAAATGTAACAAAAATTAGTACCAACGAATGAACTTAAATCTGTGCTACCTGTTTTAATTTTATTAAACTTGCCTTTTATTCACATCTTCTCGTTTTCCAGAAACATAGAATAAAATATGCCATTTAAATTTGGGAGTTCCAGCCTAAGATAAGACACTTAAGGCATTTAAGCTGCCTTGCGTGCAGCTGACCCTAGTTAGATCCCCAGCACTATCAAAGGTCTCTGAGCATCTTCCAAGTTTACTCCTGAGTGTTCTGTGCTCAGAAATTACTCCTGGCAGGCTCAAGGGACCATATGGGATGCTGGGGAACAAAGCCAACTGGGCCATGTTCAAGGCAAATGCCCTACCCAGAAACAATTTGGCCACATCCAAAGCAAATATCCTGCCAGAAGTAATTTCTGAGCATAAAGCCAGGAGTAAGCCCTGAGCATCAATGCATATGGCTCAAAAGCAAACAAGCAAACAAAAATAACTATCTCATGTTAGGTGATGACAACAGGGTATTTATTATGAGACCACAGGGATATAGCTCATGGATCCCACCATGAACATCTGGTTGAATTTGGACGTAGTGATTTGTGCTGTCGCTCCAGCCTCAAACCCTGTTTTTTCTTTAAAAAACAAAGCAACTCAAAAACAAAGGCTGCTCCTAAGACAGAGCCAGGAATGACCCTGGCTATGAACAAATATTCTAACTTATGACTATCTCTGTCTTACTCAAGTTCCCTAATATCAATCAACCCTAAATATCAATCTAGATCATGTTTACTTTAGGAGCATGTAGTTTATTTGGGATCCAAATCTAGTTAGCAGGCATGATTAGGTTTGGCTAGAAAAAAGGAAATCCTTAAAAGATGTATTCTCAAGGTCACTCTTAGGTAACAGGAGCCTGACTGAAAAGAAAGATGGTCCAAAGGATGTGGTATGGGGTACAAAATGCATGTCTTAGCCTCACCTGGAATTTTGTCCTATGTTCCAAAGACTAAGTTTTCTGAACACTTTGATTCATTCTAGTGACCCCAATGCATGCTGCTTAATCAGATCATATGGAAAATTGTTTATTTTCTTCAAATTCCTAAAATGCCATTTATTTGATCAGGTTCACTTGTCATTGGAGCAAGGAATAAAAACTATCTCATGTGGGCCAGAATGATAGTGCAGTGGGTAAGGCATTTGCCTCGCACTTGGCTGACCTGGGTTCGTTTCTCAGCATTTCATATGGTGCCCCAAGCCTGCCAGAAGTAATTTCTGAGCACAAAGCCAGAAGTAAGCCCTGAGCATCAATGCATATGGCTCAAAAGCAAACAAGCAAACAAAAATAATTATCTCATGTTAGGCGGTGACAATAGGGTATTTATTATGAGGCCACAGGGATATAGCTCATGGATCCCACCACGAACATCTGGTTAAATTTGGACTTGTGATCTAATGCCAGCTCCAGTCTCTGTATGCTGTTTGTTTCTGTCTGAAAAAGTTTTTGTTGTTGTTGTTGTTTTGCTTTTTTTTGTTTGGGGTCCACAGCTGGCAGAGCACTGGCTCTGTTCTCAGGGATCGATCACTCCTGGTGGGCAAGCGGGGAACCATCTGCGATGTTGATATCAACCCAGGGTTTGCTATGTGCAAGACATACTTGCTGTACTACCGCTCTGGCCCCTAATTCAAGTTTGATCCCCCAGGATCCCATTTGGTTCCTTGATCCTCACCAGAAGTAATGCCTGAGTGCATATCTAGGAGCAATCCCTAAACACCACCAACTGTGGCCCCAAACAAAATTTTTTGAGCCAGCAGAGTGGAGCAATCCATCAACAATTAATGCTATTGCTTGTGCTGAGGTTGCACTATCAGCAAATCAGTTGAAGATTTCCACAGGACCTCAAAGATATTAGATTTTTTTTTTTCTAGAAGGCAAAACACATGAAATAATTCACATAAAGGTAAAGCGAATGAGGCCGGAGCAATAGCACAGCAGTAGGGCATTTGCCTTGCACACAGCTAACCCAGGACAGACTTGGTCCCATATGGTTCCCTAAGCCAAGAGCAATTTCTGAGGGCATAGCCAGGAGTAACCCTTGAGTGTCACCAGGTGTGCCTCCCCCCCCAAAAAAAAAACAAAAACAAAAAAAAACAAAAAAAGTCAAAGCCCAAATGACTTCTATTATATGTGCTTTTGTAGTTCACAAAAAGAATATAAACCACAGTGGTTGAAATGGCCAAGAAAGTTTTTCACAGGAGGGAAATTGATTTTCAAGGAGGTGTGTGATTTAAAAAAGTAGAGAGGCAGAGAAGGGACAAGAACAAGAGGAAGGAATGTGTCTGGTCCATTTGCAAGTAATGAGCAATTAAAGCAGTACCTCCACCCACACTGATTAACTTCCCCACTGAGTGATAAGCAACCAGCACCTATTTTGAAAATATCTTTCAGTTCTTTTTCTTTTTTTCATTTTTCTTTTTCTGGGAGTACAGTCAGTGATGCTTCAGGGGTTACTCCTGGCCCTTTATTCAGGAATGGCAAGCTTAGGGGACCATCTGAGATGCTGGGAGTGGAACCTGGGTAAGCTGTATTCAAATTCCTAAATGCTTTTCAATTTGATCAGATTAAGCACCCTACCTGCTGTACTATTTCTCTGACTTTTTCTAGTTCTCTTTAATTATTGCCTTATCTTACCTTTCATAGGAAGGTCCTAAAAATGTCTGCTTCGAATATGGCTTCAGGAATATACTGAGTGAGTTCTTTTACTGTATCTCAAGCTTAGTCTTAATTAGGATGAATAAATAGTTAAAACTTAGCCAACAGAAAGGGGTTCTATTTTCCCAAAAGACAGCTTTCCTTTTCAAGAAGCCTTCACACATAGATATTTTTCCACTAAACTTGTGAAATATGAATTCAATTGCATTAGTAGGGAGTCCTCATAATCCATTTTAATATTTCATGCTTAAAATGATTTCCCTTGAGTTGGAAGCAAAACTGAAACTGACATTAATTCTTAGTTAATTTTCTCATTCTTAACCTCCCTTTCTCTTAGAAAGAGAATATTGTTGATTTTAATGAATAACTATCAAATTGCCTGTTGTATGATGATTAATTATCATTATTTAAACATTATTTTGCAGAGGAGCATATCTGTTACCGAGTGGCTACTGTGCTCAGGAGACCATACAGTGCTGGTCCTGAATCTAGTTTCGTGCCTTAAAGAATGTGCTCAGTCCTTTGAGCAATCTTTCTGACCCCCCTACTCATTGCTATTTGATATAACCATTATATTCACACACTAATTCTCACCAAATATCTTCAAAGTTTTTCATTTACATATTTTTAAATAATTCATCTTAATTCTTGACTATTTCTTTTGTTTGTTTTGTCTTGTTTTTGTTTTTGCTTTGTTTGTGTTTGTTTTTGGATCACATCTGGCAGCGCTCAGGATTTACTCCTGGCTCTGTACTCAGAAATGGCTCCTGGCAGGCTCGGGAACCATATGGGATGCCAGGATTCTGTTCTGTGCAAGGCAAACGCCTTACTGCTGTGCTATCGCTCTGGCCCTTTGTTTTTGTTTTAATCCCGGCGGTGCTCAGGGGTTACTCCTGGCTCTAAGCTCAGAAATCGCTTGTAGCAGGCTCACGGATCATATGGGGATCAAACCCGGGTTCATCCCGGGTGAGCAGCTTGCAAGGCAAACAAGCCCTACTGCTATGCTATCACTCCGGCCCCTAATTCTTGACCATTTCTTAGCTTATTTTATTCTTCATGCTAAATAGGAGCTATAACCTCACTCCCATTGCTTGTTTGAACTCTTTTGTTGTGTGTTGGATAAGATATAGTGAACTTACCCCTCTCTGTGGTGCTCCTTTTTTCGAGATTTGCTCATCCTTTCAGTCCTGGAGTACTAGTCACCAGCCTAGATTAGAGACCATTTTTTTCCCTCATAGATCCTTTGCTCATCAAGCAGCACTGCCTGAAAACTAGAAAGAAAATCTGTATCGGGCACAATCAAATGATAGACAACTGGAATGGCAATAGCTTGAGGGGAGGGAAATTATCCAGAAGCGCTTGAGTTCCTACCACAGCTTCTGCTTGTCAATGGAGAGTGAAGCCCTTAGTGTGTGTTGGCAGTGCCTGAGGAAGCATTTTGACTTAAACTCTTTTGTAATGGAGGTAGCAGGTGTTGAGTCACATTTTATGATACTGACATTCCTGACTCTGCTCAGGAATAACCCCTGGTGGTACTTTTAAGGACCATATGCATATAAGGACCGAATCATATTTGGCTGCATGTGAAGTAAGGACCTTACTCCCTGTACTATCTCTCTGGTCCCTAACCATCTATTTTTATGCCTAAATGAGCCCAATTCCATTATTCTAATGGGTTGTATTATTTCTTTGTCAGTTGGGAGGTCCCCATAATTGATATCTGCCCAATAAGTAATACAAATCCCCTGAACTGAAAGAAAAGCACCATGTCATATTCTGTTACTGCCTGATCCTACTGAGCATGCCAATATTCAGACCAGAGGAAGAGAATATTTAAATTTCAGAAGGTCTAGAGAGATTCAGGAGAACTTTAGTAAGGTAATTATTTCCAACAGCGATGGTTTGTTGTTGTTTGCTTGTTTGTTTGTTTGTTTTTGGAAGGGGAGAGAATTTTTGGACCATACCCAGAAGTGCTCAGAAGCTCTGCCTGGCTCAGTATGAACGGTTCACTCTTATGAACCCTCAGTGCTGGAGAACACAATGTGGTGTCAGGAATTCAAACTAGGGGGGCTGGAATGATATCACAGTACTAGAATGTTTTTCTTGCACGCAGTCTACCCAGGTTCAATTCCTGGCATCCCATATGGTCTCCCAAGCCTGCCAGGAGTGATTTCTGAGCTCAGAGCCAGGAGTAACTAACCCCTGAGTGCTGCCGGGTGTGGGCCCCCCCCCCAAAAAAAAAAAAGAAAAAGAAAAAAATTTTAATTAGGGATGCAGCCACTGCAGCTGCATGAAAGACAAGTGACTTATCTCCTGTACTATTTCTCTGATCCTTTCCTACAGAAAATTTTTCAAAGAGAGGGTGGAGTCAGGGAGATAATACCAGGATGCTCCTGATTCCTATTTGATCTTTAGAATCTTACTTATGCTTCCCTTATGCTTCCCAACTCCCTACAACTCAACATCCATCCTTGAGTGTAGCCCTGGAATATCCAAGTTTGCTGGGTATGGCCCTGGTTTTTCCTGAGCACCACTTGGGTGGTCCTGGAAGTCCCTGAGCAGCACAATATCCTCAGGCTCTAACAATCATTTATCTTGCCAGGTTGGTTGAGAATCTTCTCTGGGAGTGCACCCTGATTGCTTCTTGGGAGGTCCAAAAACTGGGGTGCAGGGAAATATGTTTAGACCCGTAGGCTCTTTGTCTGTATATTGTGGGAACATGATTTGGAATTCAGGTTTGGCCTGGGTTCTGAGATGCATCTGCTCTTAGCCAGCCTAGCATTCTACAAAGGCCATCTGCTTTGCCTCCCTGAGCTGCTATCTGCCTCGTGACCTCTTGCTGAGTCGGTTCTCATCTCAGAAGGAAATGGACACCTTTTCATCTCAGTTCTGCAAAGCAGACACCTGTCTTTGCCACTCCCTCTCCCACACTGTCTGTCTTTCCTGCCAAACTATTCAAGTCCCAGGAATAGAGTCTGATTATAATTCCTGTTCTTCCACTAATACAATTTAGAGTAAATCATTTAGGCAGTCTGAGTCTCAATTTTCTTATTTGTAAAATGAAGGGTTTGAATTAGATGGTTTCAAAGGTCCCTTTGAATTCTAAGATCTCATTGCCTTTCTGTTAGGCTCTGGGAGACTCTGGTCTGTCCCTGATTAGTCCTTTGTCTGTTGAAAAGAGGAGTAGCAATTAAACGTGCACAATGTTCTTTGGAAAATATATGTTCTCCTGTCAGATGGACTTTGAAAGGAACCATATTTTAAAAATAATTTTTCCTGTCCTTGAGTTGGACCAGGTACTAGAATAATGCCATGCATTGTATTCTCAGAGCAGGAAACAGTCAGTGCTTCTACAAGTAATAAAGCCAGCACCAGCTTATGCAGAAATGAAATTTATTAAAAGGATACTTGACTGCCTCAAAGAATTCTCAAAGATTGGAGAATTCGCCTTGGAAACAAGAACTCAGGGGTGGATGGCACAGTCGAAATCCTGCAGAGACTCAGTCAGAGGTTCAGGAATGGGTGTTGGGCTGACACCACCATGTTATGGACTCTTGTCCCATTCCTAGAATTTTCAATGAATCCAGAGCTTGCTGTCTTTGGACTCCCTACAAATCCAAAAACCTGGAAAAGAGCCTCATATTGGCTGAGACGTAGTCAAAGATACACACACACACACACACACACACACACACACACACACACACAAACACACACACATCCCAGGGTTATCTAACCTGGTGTTATCTGCTCCCTCTATCTTCTAGAGTAGGAACCAGATCCTGGCCTCTATACATCTTGAGTTTGCCAATACAGAAAGAGATTCTGAAAACTGACAACTGAAAATGTTAAATAATCACTGTACAATTTTCGTATTTATAATTACAGACATAATGAAATATGGAAAGATTTGCAGCTGATCGATGATTCCCAGCATGACTTCAACTCTTTATTGATTTATATGGCTCAGTCAGTGAAAACACACTCGAGTGTATACTGATTCACTTACTGGCCTGGCTTTCTGTTTACATGGCTCCTCAGCAGGATAAAGTGAGTACTTAAATGAGTAATGAATCACCAGAAGCAAAAAAGATATGTGCATTCTCATGACAGGCTGTTATTGAATTGAAAAATGAAAACAATACAGCTTTCCCTGATTTCTGAAATTAAATAGGTAACCTTTTGTAAACTCAATGGTATAATGCAATTAAGCAATTAATTTACATTGTATCTCCCAACTAACACAGAAAGCCTGAAATTATACTCACATTCATATGCTCATATAATAAAAGCAGAAATTAGAACAATTTGTATGTTGCCTCCCAACCAACACATAAGACCTGAAATTACACTCACATATAGTGAAGGCAGGAATGAGCAAAATCTACAGCCTAAAGAAAGGACTTCCCACTGCAATGTGGTGGCTACTATATATAAATAATGCTGCAAAACAAGTGCTGAATGCAATTCTTACTTCTTATCCATCATTGTCGTTAAAGTGAAAAATCCTTTCAGGTAATGAAAAAGGGTCCTGGTGTTAATAATAAGTGGTGAAATGTGGACTTTGAAAAAAAAAAAGAAATAAAAAGGATATTGGTATCTAGTCTAAGGATCAGTCAATGTCAATTTTCCAAAGACTTGGTTGGTCCATAAACAACTTGGGGTGCCTGAATTACCTGGAATTTAGGTGACACAATTCAGAAGAAACACTTTGAGCTCTGTCCTCTCAAGCTCTTCCTAGAACAAATCCACTGAGTCTTGGAAACAATTCTTTCACTTTGCAAACCAGAGTCTTGAGGAAGCTGGGGGATTGCTGCAGTTGGGCTCTTCCCTAGTGGAGATAATAGAAGGGAGTTTTGTTAAAGAGCTCAAAGATACAGCAAGCTTCCAGAATAAACAACAAGCTCACACTCAGAGGAACCTGTCTGAGGAAGTGCAGTGAGATTAACATAAAACAAGCCTTTGATGTTTGTTGTTTTTATTTTCACTGGCCAACCAAAGAACCCTCAAAAACAAGTAATAAGTCATTAGCACCCCAAGTACTCTCTCCTGGAACAGAAAGCTCCTTCCCACACTGCTCTGACTTCTAGTCCCATTGAGAAGAGTTTACTACTTAGTAAAAACAAAACAAAACAAAACATTGTGCTACCAAAAAACATATTGATTATAAAAATGTAGATGCATGTAATAGAGACTTTCACAAAGCAATGACTCAAGTCTGATGCTCTCTGAGTATTTGTGCTCCCTCTTCCCAGAGCACCTTCTTACTTCTCTATGAAAACCATGATCTCACAACATAAAATGGGTTAGTTCATTCTCATCCCCTCCCCTTAACCCCCACGTTAGAATTAGTCACATAAAGCCAATGACTGTGCTGGTCTTCCTCATCACCTTACCTCCAAAGTACATCTTATCACCTCCACTAACATCATGGTACAGATTGGAAGCATGTACTTTAATGCATATTTGTTGACTACTCTTGAGAGTCATAAATACAATTATTTCTGGCTCACCGCACGTAGAACACTTGTTCAGGGAAATTTTCAACATAGTAAAACAGTATAAGTAACAGAGCCAAACAAGTGATATAGTAATATTTAAGACCCTGCAAATTTAAAAGAAAATAAGAACAATTTTTTTTTGGGGTGGGGGGGTCTTTGGATCACACCAGCAGTGCTCAGGGGTTACTCCTGGAGTAGTCTATGCTCAGAAATCGCTCCTGGCAGGCGTGGGAACCATATGGGATGCCGGGACTTCGAACCACCATCCTTCTGCATACAAGGCAAACACTGTAACTCCATGCTATTTCTTCGGCCCCAAGAACAAATATTTCTATTTAAAAGACCTTAGTTCTAGAGTCAGATTGACAAACTTTCTGCAACAATAAATATTTTAGGCTTTGTGGAATAGATGATCCCTGTTGCAACTACTCAATTCTGCCTGGGGAGTGGAAGACAGCATCACAATATGTAAACTGTGCTGGATTCCAATAAAACTTTATTTATGAACACTGAAAGTTTGTTGTCATATACATTGTCATATATTGTAAAGTGGTCTTCTTGTGATTGCTTTAAACCAGTTTTTGGACCACACCCGGTGACGCTCAGGGGTTACTCCTGGCTATGCGCTCAGAAGTCGCTCCTGGCTTGGGGGACCAAATGGGACACCTGGGGATCCAACCGCGGTCCGTTCTGGGCTAGCGCTGGCAAGGCAGACACCTTACCTCTAGTGCCACCGCGCCGGCCCCTGCTTTAAACCATTTCAAAACAATGTGAATGTAATTCTTAGTTTGCAAGCCTTTCAAAAAAAGAAGCTAAATTTGTCAAGGAGATCTCTCGTCAGAGAGCACATTTCTTTTTAAATTACTTTATTTAAACACCATAGTTACAAAGTTGTTCACAATACAGTGTTCCCCCCCCCAAATACAAAGTTATTCATGATTGAGTATAACACCCTTCACCAGTGCATATTTCCCACCACCAATGTCCTTAGTTTTCCTCCTGCCCTCTTCCCCCTTTCTTTTTTTTTTTTTTTGGTTTTTGGGTCACACCCAGCAGCGCTCAGGGGTTACTCCTGATTTTATGCTGAGAAATCGCCCCTGGCAGGTTCGGGGGACCATATGGGATGTTGGGATTCAAACCATCATCCTTCTGCATGCAGGGCAAATGCCCTACCTCCATGCTATCTTTCCGGCCCCTTTCTCTTGCTTTCTTTCTTCTTTTCTTCTTTTCTTCCTTTCTTTCTTTTCCTTCTTCCTTCTTTCTTTCCTTCTTTCTTTCTTTCTTTCTTCTTTCTTCTTTCTCTTTCTTTCCTTCTTCTTTCTTTCCATTCTCCTTCCTTCCTTCTTCCTTCCTTCCTTCTTCCTTCCTTCTTTCCTTCCTCTTCTTTCTTTCTTTTTCTTCTTTCTTTCTTTCTTTCTTTCTTTCTTTTCTTTCTTTTTTTTTGTGTTACATGAAAGTTTAGTCTTAAATTTTGAGGCATCTCAAATCTCCATACTATTTTTCTTTCTTTCTTTCTTTCTTTTCTTTCTTTCTTTCTTTCTTTCTTTCTTTCTTTCTTTCTTTCTTTCTTTCTTTTTTTTAATTTTTATTTTTAATTATGAGAAACAAGGGTTGTAAAGAAAGAGGACAAGGTAAAGTTACAGTGGAAGGACAATCACCCATAACATAATTCTCAGAAGTCCCCTTGCTGATATCTTAACTTTGAAATTTCAGCCAAAGAACATTAAGATAAATAAGACAGAATCCATGTACAATTACTTTGTCCCTCAAGTCCCCAGATTGTAACACATTATATTTCTTAACAGTACACAAAGCAATCTAAAGCCATAAAACTTACGTAACTCCTTAAACATTACAGGCATAGTATTTTCTTACATTTCCATATACATGCATATTAGCTTACGTTAACCTCAAATTTTAAGTGAGTTATTTTTAAGGATTAGAGTCAAAGGAGCACAGTAAAAATGGTGTTAGAGTGGCAATTGTTGTTTGCATAGGCCCACCAAAATATGAGGGACATGGAAAGAAATAACCTTGGCCTAAGTACAAAGAGACCCGACCCCTGAAGTTTCCTGGCACAAGACCAAGTCTAGGCTCCAGGCAAGCTAGATCGTCCAATCCAATACATTGTCTGTAGTGCCAACACACTTTTATTTTTCACACAGTCTCTGTTGTTGGTATCATGTTTCTGTATTAAAGATCCTGGAATTTGCATATCTTACATTGAAGTCAGGATGTGGAGCATCCTCTCCTTTCACCTCACAATCAAAGGGCAATGCAGGGAGCCCTGTCCTGTAAGCAGGTCGTTGTTGTTGTTAAGTCTTCTCAGTGTTAAGGGAAGTCTCATTTGAGCAGGTCAAAGTCTGAGCAGTGTAGGTCTTCCGTGGTAGAGGATTGCTTCCAGGTGATGTTATAGACCAGCCTGGATGTTTCGTGGATGGCTTCCCTGGTTCAGGGGAGAATGGATTATTCCCTTTCTTCTGAGGTCTGTGCCAGGTCGTTATGTCAATGTTCAGGGTGTAAGGTCCCTCTGCACTACAAGATTTGTGTGTTCCAATCTCTATTAGATAGGATCTTATTTGTATGTATAGTATTTTCCCATTTTAATGTGCCTATGCAAATAAGAAGCAATGCCACGTGGTGTTATTGGCACATATGGGGGCCATAAGAACAATTCCAATGATTCCCATGACATGGTTCAATCACAAGCATTAAACTGGGGGACTCTTCCACCAAAATTCCTTGTTAAACAGCTCAAAAAAAGAGGATAAAAAGTGGTTAGAATCATCACTGTATAAGACAAAATTTAGTAAGAATTATAGCTGTCCGAAAAAAACCACAAAATATTCTAAAGAAATACGTGTCCATTTTATGTATCTTGAAACAGTTTGGGGTTGTCACACACAATGCACAGCTTTGGACTGTGATTAGGATTGTACACTACTGAAGTTAAAAAGAGTAATGTAGGTTAGTGATGTTTGAGAGGGGGTTAGAGAGTTAAGGAGTAAAAAAGAGCTTTGTATGGGTGTGGGAAAGGGCAGAATACAAAATGAACATTCTGTATATGCAAAACATAACATAAGAATAAGGAATATTCTGAATACATGAAATACATGAAGTATGCGCGGGGCGTGAGCCCTTTCTTTCTTTCTTTCTTTCTTTCTTTCTTTCTTTCTTTCTTTCTTTCTTTCTTTCTTTCTTATCTCCCCTTTTAAGACACTCTGGTTTGCAATTTGTTACTAAGGGGTATCATGTCTATCACTTTAACTCCTTTTAGCACCCAGTTTTTGTCTTGTGTAAACATTTCCAAGAGAGCACATTTTTGACAAAGACAGATCTCCAACTTTTTTTTAAGCTCCTCTAGGAATTTAGTGCAATTCACGTTTGCAAATACCATCTGTGTGCCCAGTACGAGACCAAAACTCAGAGTGGCAATTATGGTTTAGAACTATTCTCTGCTTCAAAGACCATGTGACAAGGACTTAAATCACTGTGATGTAAGGCTGCAAATGAGAAACCACAAACTGGTCACAGGCTCTGGTGGAACAGGGAAGGAACTTCATGACAGGATGACCTGTGACTGGTGAGCGGTGCCCATGTGTACCCCCAAGCCAGCTGCATTGGGCCTAACCCTGATGAAGTCCATAATGATTCCTGGGCAATGAGGCTGATACCCTGAGTCAGACAGGTACAGACCCTCAGGGTCAACTTAAATCTGGAGAACATGATAGGCAGGAAAATGAAATGGCTGTCAACAGCATAGCAGATTATTATTATTATTATTATTATTATTATTATTATTATTTCCAGATTTTCACCTGATCATTCTCCTGAGAAAATGCATTAAATTCAAAAAGTTTGGGAGATGGAGATGTCAGTAATGTGCTACAACAAGAAGGGTTAATGTTAGTCCACAGTCTAAGAAGAAAAAAAAAACATAAAGTAAGCAACACTCGTGAGATTTTAGGGAAATTTTGAATTAACAGTTGTATGTTTTCATCCTTAGCTTCATGTTAAATAAGAAATTTTCAGGTAGGAGAGATAGTAAAGGGGGTAAAAAACACTTGTGTCCACCAAGACTCTGGTTTGAATATCTGGCATCATATGTGGTCCCCTGAGCATTGCTAGGGGTCACTCCTGAGCACAGAGTCAAGAGAATACTGACCTATGTAGCCCCTGAAAATTTTGTTCTTAAGGAGAAAGTCAATATTTTACTGTACATTTCTTTCTTTTGGCTTTGAAACAGAGGTCTCAAATCATGAATAGGGAAATAATAAACCACTTTTATGCTAACATAAGGGCATGGAGATAATTCAAAGGGTAGGAGCAGGTTATTTCAGTGCCCCTTAGATCCCAGGAATCTCGTGTTCCCTCAACACCATCCAGAGTGTCCCTTGAGCCTAGCTGAATATTGTAAAAAAAAATTAATATGAAAGGAAAAAATCAATTCAATTTTCTAGGATTAAAATTGGATTTTATATCATTGGTTACACAACACTGCACTGCTCATCAGAGCAATACAAACTTCAGGAGCTTTGAAGTGCCTTCTATTAAAAAGCTCTACTTGGGACAGAAGAGCCCCAGGAAGCATAATCTAAGGTGAAATGAAATGTCCAAGTCCCAGGGCTCTGCAGAGCTGACCTGAGTAGAGACAACTTTGCTCTGTCTTCTGGTCAGGAACTCACTGGCCACTCTTGCTGCCAACTCTACCCAACCACCTCCTCCTTCCCCTGGTTAGATGACTGGAAAGGGGCTTGGTGGTAGGCTAAATGCCAATGCAAACTGAAGGGCAACAGCTGTTCCAATGAATATTTATATGAATTGTTCAAGTAAATCACATTTCTCAGGTTTAAATATCACACTTACAAATAGATATGGAGAAAAAAAGGGTCCTCTCTCCCACCATATCATTCAATAACTCCATGCCCCTATGTCCCCTTCCAGAAATGTTTTATGCATATTATAAGCAAATGTGCTATTGCTGTTGTTTTGGGACCACACCAGCAATGCTGGAGACTGTTTGCATGCTCTCACTCTAGAATATGCTGGGAAACCATGCAGTGTTAAGGGTCTTCCTCTCCCTTTCTCTCTCTGATTTTCCCTTTTTTCCTCTATCTTTGTCAGTCTCTGTTTGTCTGTCTCTCTATCTTTCTTGGCAAAAAGCAAGTAGTTTTCTTTTAGACACATTTTTCTTTTGCTTGCTCCCTGTGGGCAAAGGTTCTCTGGCCAACAAGCTGCAGAGATTCGAGGAAATGTTGTTTTCTCCCAGCTGCCTCTCTGCTACCACCTCTGGATTCATCAAAAAGCCTAGCTGCTGCCCTCTAAAAACCACTACAGTGCTGTGCCAAGTAAAGGCTGCAGGCTTTAATTTCTTGAAGTACAGCTCTTAGCAAATTGTACTATTCAATAATGTATTACTGCAGCAGAGAATTAACATGCAGAAACACCATTTTTGTGGTAGGCCCTGCTCACTACCCAGCCAGCAAACGCTTTTCTTTTATTAATATATTTAACCAGCACATTAATAGTTTAATGTTACATGTGTTTTACTAAAGAAATAGCTCATTGAATCTTCTAAGTCATCATCTAAAATAGAAACCTTTAGGTTCCAGTACCCAGCTTAGAGATGAGAAAATGAGGCACAGAGAAATTAATTCACTGTCTAAGGTCACAGCTAAAAACTAAGCTAGTTCGTTCTCCCTCTTAAAACTAAAAACAAACAAACAAACAAACAAAAAAATTAAAAAACTCCAATTTTATTTTAATTGTAAGCTCAGTTTTTAAAAAATAATCTGGTGTCTCAGAGAGGACCAGTTACATTAGCAGTCCAGGGGGCAAAGGAGGGAGATATGGGATGTATGCTGGGAACAAGGGTGGAGGGAGGACAACACTGGTAATGAAAATGCCCCTGATTCATTGTCACTATGGACCGTAAATATTACTGTGAAAGATTTGTAATCCACTTTGTTCACACAAAAAAATTTTTTTAATCTGGTGTCTGAGTTTGAAGAAATAGCATAGCAGGTAGGACATTTGTCTTTCATGTAGCCAACTCAGGTTCAATCCCTGGCGTCCTGTATGGTCTCCCAAGCCTGCCAGGAGTATTTTCTTTCTTTTCTTTTCTTTTTTTTTTTTTTGGCCACACCCGGTGATGCTCAGGAGTGACTCCTGGCTATGCACTCAGAAATTGCTCCTGGCTTGGAGGATCATATGGGACGCTGGGAATAGAACCAAGGTCCTTCCTGGGTCAGCCATGTGCAAGGCAAGTGCCCTACCGCTCCGGCCCATTTTTTTGGTTTGTTTTTGTTTTTGCACCACATCTGATGGTGCTCAGGGGTTACTCTTTGCTATGCACTCAGAAATTGCTCCTGGCAGGCTGGGGGGCCATATGGGATGCCGGGGATTGAACCTGGGTCAGTCTCAAGTCGTCCATGTACAAGACAAACACCCTACTACTGTACTATCACTCCAGCCCCAAGGAGTAATTGTTGAGCACAGAACAAGGCGTAGCCCCTGAACATGACTAGGTCTGCCCTAAACATCATCATCATTATAATTATCTTCATCTTCATCATCATCATCATCATCATCATAGTCTGGCTGGGTTCAGAGGAAAAGTACAGTGGCATATAGTACTTGTTTTACAAGTATATAGTCATATAGCTAAAAGCTGGCAATCTCAAAAAAAAATAAAAGGGCAGGCTAAGTCCCCACCCTGCTAAAGCCACATATACTATACCCATTATCCACAGTCACCACTTCAAATAATGGCCTTGTTTCACCTCTCCTCTATAGCTCTCTACAGAGATACCAATTTGACCAAAACTCCAGGTATTTGAGCTGACACCACCAGAGCTATTTTTGGAGAGAGTAAAGGTACCCCCCCACGTGGCCCTGCCCTCTCATACTTCAAAAAGCCATGACAACCAAAACCACTCCCCACAAAAGCCACAGTCTCAGCAATAACTTAAAGAGTATAGCCCTAAAGGGCTGGAGAAATAATATAGAGGTTATGACATTTGCCTTGCATGTGCCAAGTTAGTTTGATCCCTGGCACTGTATATGGCCTTTTAAGCAATTCCCGGAGTGATCTCTAAGCACAGAGTCAGGAGCACTTCCAGGTGTGGCTCAAACATCAAAAACAAGTAACACTCTCCTCACTAAAGCTCTACCACCACAAAAGTATTCTCATGATATTAAATTCCTGGTGTCACTCGTGGGTGAAGTGGAATCTTGGTAGCTCTGTTGTCTTCCATCCATTGTGCTGAAACTAAATTCCAGCTAAGCTACAACTAAAGAGGTGTGGGAGCATTCAACCAGGAAGTACCTTCCCTGGCAGGCATCTCATAGGCATCACCCTATCTAAGAGTGTGGCCCCTGTGGAAGTGTTCACTCTCACTTTCTACTTTGTTTATTTGGTGGGTGGTTGGAGACACATTTAGCATTTTTCAGGGCTTACTCCTGCTAGGCTCTGTGCTTAGAAATTGCTCCTGGAGGGGCCGGAGAGATAGCATTGAGGTAAGGTGTTTGCCTTGCATGCAGAAGGTCAGTGGTTTGAATCCCAGCATCCCATATGGTCCCCCAAGCCTACCCGGAGTGATTTCTGAGCGTAGAGCCAGGAGTAAACCCTGAGCACTGCCGGTGTGACCCAAAAGACAAAAAAAGAAAAAACGAAATTGCTCCTGGCAGTGCTAAGGGAACAGTATATAGTGCTGGCATTTGAACCAAGGTTAGTTGCATGCAAAGCAAGTGCCTTAATCTATGTACTATACCTCTAGTTTCCTCATTTTTTTATCTTTACAGCAGATCAGAGGTATTTGCTTTCCTTCCCAAAACAGGAAAGAAATTTTAGACCATAAAAGAACTAGAAAATTGCTGGCACCATAAAAACACTTTTTTTTACCCGGAGCTGCTAAGAGCCAGAAGATGTTGAGCAAAGGCTCAAAATTACACTAGGGCAATGTAGAGTAAGAGGTAGCCTTGAGGAGAGAAACCAGAGGAAGAAAACAGCTTGTTTTGCTCCATGTGATCACCTTTTCTGTCACACTGAATTCATGTAAATGGAAGGCCTTGAAAAGTGTACTTGCATCACAAGAGCTGAGACTTAAACTTGTCCTATATTTTAAGAGAAGATCAAGGACTGTGGACAGTGAGGGCTGCTGCTAGCCATGAGCACAGCCACTCTAGTTTGTCAAGAATGTCCTAGAAGACCAAGGTTCCTTTCACTCCAGGCTTTCCAGAGTGAGCCTGCCATGTGCTGGTATCTGTTGCAGTTGCTCTGGGTCATGCCACTTAAGATTTTTACCCCATGCTGGAACCTTCTCCCTAGCCTGGGGAGTGCTGGGAGGCTTGGCAGGCCCCCAGCCGTCCTTGTCTTTTTTCCCTGACTCCAGATCTTCCCTAGGTTCTAGCTCAGATGGCCAGAAGTGGTTCAGGTGGACTCTTTGGGATCCTCAGGCTTCCCTCCTCCCTCCGTACTCCAGGGGAGAGTACATGGGGAGGAGGTTGGGCAGATATATGGCTTCCGGTTTCCTCTTTGATTCTGGAGACCAGCTCTTGCCAGGTATGGGGTTTGGGGAGGCCCCATGCTAGAACCTTCTCCCTAGCCTGGGGAGTGCTGGGAGGCTTGGCAGGCCCCCAGCCATCCCCCTCTTTTTCCCCTGGACTCCAGGCCCTCCCTGGGTGCTGGCTCAGATGGCCAGAAGTGGTTTCAGGTGGATTCTTAGGGGTCCTCAGGCTTTCCCCCTCCCTCCGTACTCCAGGGGGGAGGTGCATGGGGAGGAGGTTGGGCATATATCTGGCTTCCGGTTTCCTCTTTGATTCTGGAAACCAGCTCTTGCCAGGTATGGGGTTTGGGGAGGCCCCATGCTAGAACCTTCTCCCTAGCCTGGGGAGTGCTGGGATGCTTGGCAGGCTCCCATCCATCCCTCTCTTTTTCCCCTGACTCCAGGCCTTCCCTGGGCGCCGGTCCAGGTGGGCTTTATAGGGGTCATCAGGCTTTCCCCCTACCTCGCCCTACAGTAATGGGAATGTGCTTTGGGAGGAGGGCGGGTCGTTCTAGCACTGGTTTATTATGGGACAGTCACTGGAAATTTTTTCTCCTTGGTCTCCTATTGACAGTATTGTATGCATATAGTTTATATATATGCATAATATTCAGCTTGTATTGTGACCTTGATACTGCCCTACAAAGCTCATATCTAATCTTTTACTGCCTCAGTTCCAACCCTTATTTCCCCCCATCTTCCCATGTAGGTACAGCTCATGACACGAAGCTCAACACATAGAGTGATGAGTGCAGTTAGAGAAATAACTACATTGAAAAATATCATAACAATGTGAATGAATGAGGGAAATAGAAAGCCTGTCTTGAGTACAGGTGTGGATGGGGTGGGGAGGAGGGAGATCTGGGAAATTGGTAGTGGGAATCTTACACTGGTGAAGGGGGGTGTTTTTTATATGACTGTTATCATACAACTACAATCATATTTGTAATCACGGTGTTTAAATAAAGATAATTAAAAAATAAAAGATTTTTAAAAATTGTCTTGGAAACATCTGGATTTGGAAAGGGGGTGTTGTTGGGTCATGTGTGGCTCAGGGGCTTCTCACTCTGTGTTCAGGGGCTACTCTTGACTGTACTCAGTCAACCCTATATGGTGCCAGGGATTAATTGAATTGGGATTGATTGCATGCAAGGAAGTGCCTTCACCTCTCTACTGTCTACCTCTACCCAAACTTCTGATTCTTATATTCTCATCTGTCCAAACAGTGACTGCATTGGTGAGAGCACTAGTTAGACTTCTACTTATCACCAGTATGAAGTAATTATGTGCTGGGGACATTTCTCCAGGACAGCTCTGGAAACATCTGGAAAGCTGAGGAACTATTCTCGGGCATATGAGAATCATGATTGTCTTCCTGAACTCCAACGGGTGGAGTGTTTTGTTGTGTTGTATTGTGTTGTGTTTTGGGATCACACCTGGCAGTGCTTGGAGACTACTTCTGGCAAGGTTAGGGGAACCTTGTAGCATGAGGGTTAAACCCAGACCTCTTGTATGCAAAGTATGCAATTATAATTTGTTAAACTATATCATTGGCACCTATTAAAAAATAACTTTATTGATTTCCTAAAACAGAAAAGTCAAGTAAGCTGAGATTTTTCAAGTTTGGGGGATTTAAAAACAGCAAAACAATCCACCCTTGGTCTAGGCACATGGCTTGACTGGCAGAAAGTACAGTTCCTCAAATTATCTCCCCACAACTACTCCAACCCCAGGGACACAGGCCTCAAGTATAATGTACAGGGTCTCTTAGCAAAAATGAAAAAAAATTTTAAAAAAGAAGACAGAAAGCAAGTAATCAACACTAAAACCAGTCAATACACATTCTTAAATACAGGCATAAATTATGAAGACAAATTAACAAGAATAGTGCTACCTCAATAGTATCAATTCTTTAAAACTATACTTTTCTCTAAAGACCAATGGAATAGACTTGAATATTTACAAAAATGATCCTCAGACTTACAATCAATTTATCTCTGATAAAGGGGCAAGAAATTCAAAATGGAGCAAGGAAAGCCTCTTCAACAAGTGTTGTTGGCACAACTGGTTAGCCACATGCAACAAAGCAAACTTGTACCTCTAACACCATGCACAAAGCTCAAATCAAAATGGATTAAAGACCTTAATATCATACCTGAAACTATAAGGTATATAGAAGAAAATGAAGACAAAATACTCCATAACATTGAAGCTAAAGGCATCTTCAAGGAGGAAACAGCACTCTCCAAACAAGCGGAAGCAGGGATAAACAAATGGGACTATATTAAACTGAGAAGCTTCTGCATCTCAAAGAAAATAGTGATGGAGATACAAAGGCACACACAGAATGAAAGAAACTATTCATACAATGCCCATCAGATGAGGAGCTAATATCTAAGTTATACTAGGTACTGACAGAACTTAACAAGAAAAAAACATCTACCCCATCAAAAAAAAATGGGAGAAGAAGTGAACAGACATTTTCTCAAAGAAGAAATATAGATAATCATAAGGCACATGAAATATGGTCCACATCACTAATCGTCAGGAGATGCAAATCAAAACAACAATGAGAAGCAGTGGTGCAAACAATAAGGTATCTGCCTTGCCCAAGCTAACCTAGGACAGACTACAGTGTCCCATATGGTTCCTCGAGCCAGGAGCGATTTCTGAGCACATAGCCAGGAGTAACCCCTGAGCATCACTGGGTGTGGGCCAAAACCCCTGCCATAAAACCCAAACAAACCAACAATGAGATGTCATCCCATGCCACAGAGACTGGCACATATTATATAGAACAAGAACAATCACTGCTGGCATGGATGTGGAGAGAAAGAAGCTCTCATTCACTGTTGATGAGAATGCTGCCTAGTCCAGCCTTTTTGAAAAACAATATGGATATTCCTATAAAAAACTGGATGTCAGGGCTGGAGCGGTGACTCAAGCAGTAGGGCATCTGCCTTGCATGAACTAACCTAGGACAGACCCCTAGGACCAAAAAAAGACAATACAATAATAACCTCTGCACTTCTATGTTCATAGCAGCATTACATAGCATTATTACAATAGCCATAACCCAGATGCCCAACAACAGATGAGTGACTAAAAAACTGTGGTACATCTATACAATGGAATACTATGCAGCTGTTGAAAGAAATGAAGTCACAAAAATTGCTTATACATGGATGGATTTGGAAACTATTATATTGAATAAAATAAGTCAGAGGGGCCGGGAAGGTGGCGCTAGAGGTAAGGTGTCTGCCTTGCAAGCGCTAGCGTAGGACTGCGGTTTGGTCCCCCAGTGTCCCATATGGTCCCCCCAAGCCAGGGGCGATTTCTGAGCGAATAGCCAGGAGTAACCCCTGAGCGTCAAACAGGTGTAACTCAAAAACCAAAAAAAAAAAAAAAAAGTCAGAGGGAGAGATATAATCGTAGCATAGTATCACTCATATGTGGGATCTAAGAAAAATAAAATAGGGGCCCTGAGAGATAGCACAGCGGCGTTTGCCTTGCAAGCAGCCAATCCAGGACCAAAGGTGGTTGGTTCGAATCCCGGTGTCCCATGTGGTCCCCCGTGCCTGCCAGGAGCTATTTCTGAGCAGACAGCCAGGAGTAACCCCTGAGCACCGCCGGGTGTGGCCCAAAAACCAAAAAAAAAAAAAAAAGACAGTATAATAATAACACCCAGAGACAATAAAGATAACAAGCTTATCACAAAGAGTGGTAAATGTAGTTAGAGTAATAACTATACTAACAGTTACCATGAAAGACAAACAGGTGGGGCAGGGGTAGGAAATGAGGGTATAATAGTAGCGGGAAAGTTGCACTGGTGAAGGGGCATGTGCATGTTTGCAACCATTGTGCTTAAATTAAAAATATTATTTGGGGCCGGAGAGATGGCATGGAAGTAAGGCGTTTGCCTTTCATGCAGAAGAATGGTGGTTCGAATCCCAGCATCCTATATGGTCGCCTGTGCCTGCCAGGGGCAATTTTTGAGCATAGAGCTAGGAGTAACCCCTGAGAGCTGCCAGGTGTGACCCAAAAACCAATATATATATTATTATTATTTTCGTGCTCTTGGGATAGCCCTTTTAATTATTTTTTGTGTTTTTATTTTGTAAAAAAAAATTTTTTGGAGGTCATATTCAGCAGCGCTCAGGGGTTACTCCTGGCTCTACGCTCAGAAATCGCTCCTGGGCCCGGAGAGATAGCACAGCGGTGTTTGCCTTGCAAGCAGCCGATCCAGGACCAAAGGTGGTTGGTTCGAATCCCGGTGTCCCATATGGTCCCCCGTGCCTGCCAGGAGCTATTTCTGAGCAGATAGCCAGGAGTAACCCCTGAGCACGGCCGGGTGTGGCCCAAAAACAAAAACAAAAAAAAAGAAATCGCTCTTGACAGGCTCAGGAGACCATTTGGGATGCTGGGATTCGAACCACCGTCCTTCTGCATGCAAGGCAAATGCCCTACTCCATGCTATTTCTCTCTCCCCATTTTTAAAAAAATTTAAAAAAAATACACACACGGGGCCGTAGAGATAGTGTGGAGTAGGGTGTTTGCCTTGCATGTAGAAGGATGCATGCAATCTTCCTGTTTTGGGAGGGCAGTTATTTTCCATTTAGAATCTTTTTTTTTGGGGGGGGGTCACACCCGGCGGTGCTCAGGGGTTACTCCTGGCTGTCTGCTCAGAAATAGCTCCTGGCAGGCACGGGGGACCATATGGGACACCGGGATTCGAACCAACCACCTTTGGTCCTGGATTGGCTGCTTGCAAGGCAAACGCCGCTGTGCTATCTCTCCGGGCCCTCCATTTAGAATCTTATACCCAGAAAAATAATAAAATGTTAAGGTAAAATATAGACATGTCATATATGCAGGTATTCAAACCTTTATTTTCTACATACTCTTTCTTATAAGTTACTGAAGATGTGTACCAACAAATAGAGATGAATTAAGAAAACACAGAATCAGGGACCAGAGAGATACCATAGCGGTAGGGCATTCGCCTTGCATGCAGCCAATCCAGGACGGGTGGTGGTTCTAATCCCGGCATCCCATATGGTTCCCCGAACCTGCCAGGAGTGATTTCTGAGCACAGAGCCAGGAGTAAGCCCTGAGCGCCACTGCTGAGTATGACCCAAAACCCAAAAAACAAACAAACAAATAGAAAACACAGAATCTATTAAATAAGGCCGATCTTGGGGACTCACAGAAAGCAGCCAATCCAGATAGGAATAGAACAAGAAAATGGAGATTCCAAAAGATCAAACTATGAATTTGGTCAAACTTTTGAATTTGGAATGAGATAAGTCATTAAGACAGAAAAATATAAGGGGGGGGGGGTAATAAGGGAAGAAAAAGAGTCCAAGACCAGGATTGTTCCTGAAATCTGTTCCTGAAAGGAAAGCAGTTATTAGATTTGATGAAGACAAGGATGATGATAACCACAGGGTTTTAAATTCAAAGTGACAGACTAACAACATATCCCCTGTCTGTCTTGAATTGATCCCCTGTCTGATCTGAATTGAACAGATGGTAAATGGATAGTAGTACAAACCACAAATTTTAGAGAGATGGAAGGTTTCCATCAGTAGACTGAAGCTTTCACCTTATTTCTGGAAGACAGAAAATAGATAGAGGGCTTTGTGATCAAGATGCTCAGCAAACATGTGTGATGACTTTTATATAGTCCTCAAATGCTTCTACAATGTGCTGAATGGCATAAAGCAGTGATTATAGACATCTCACATTCCAGTAATAAAAATAATCCCTCTGGGGCCCGGAGAGATAGCACAGCGGTGTTTGCCTTGCAAGCAGCCGATCCAGGACCAAAGGTGGTTGGTTCGAATCCCGGTGTCCCATATGGTCCCCCGTGCCTGCCAGGAGCTATTTCTGAGCAGACAGCCAGGAGTAACCCCTGAGCACCTCCAGGTGTGGCCCAAAAACCAAATAATAATAATAATAATAATAATAATAATAATAATAATAATAATAATAATAATAATCCCTCTGGATCAGCCACAAAGTAAGATGTGTCTGACTGGGATTGCATGCCTTGGAGCAGTTCTGCGATCTTACCTTTTTGGGGAGCCCTAGAGAAGCTCTAGGACTATCTAGTGAGATATTTGTTCCTACAATTCCACCATCAACCCTGAGATACATCAGTCTCAAGCCTGTAGGATGAACAGGAGCATTGTTTGGGGTGAGGACACAGTCCCTGAGTCCTTTTTTGCCATGCAATTCTGTTCTCACTCTCTAGATCCAGAGGCCAGAAGTGAGTATAGGGTAAAGATACTTTCTTTGTGTGCAGCTATTGGGTGTGGTTCAAACCAATTCAACCAATTCAAACCAACCAATTCAAACTAAATGTGATCTATTACAGATGGTCTATTGCTACTATCAACCCTTACAAAGGAGGGTCCAAAATCCTTATTTTAATCAGGTCTAAATTACCTTTGTTTTCTATCAAAGGTCCTTTCTCTCTGACACACTAAATTCTACCTTTGTACTAGGAGCCCCAAGCACAAGGAATGGCAAAAAACATCCCTGCTCCCAAATAAAATCATAATATGATAATAAGAGATGATACGATATAAAATAATGCAAAATGTAACAAATATAAACTATTTGTTGAGAGCTCTGGCAGTTGCCAGAGGGAAATAAGAGGCAGAGACAGGAAGAATTGGCAAAGGGTTATATTTGGTGGTGGAATATTGCTGAAACTTCCAATACCACGATAATTCAGCACAGATAGATGAATAAAGCTAAGCATGCCTCTGATGTTTTATTCATCTTATAAACCCTCCATAAATCAGTGGGGGATAAGGGGTTTGGGAAGAAAAGAAGCGATAGGAGACTCAGTACAGTAGATAAGGCATTTGCCTTGCATGCATTTGATCCCAGATCCAAACCTGGGCACAGTATATGGTCCCCTGAGCATTTCCAAAATTGAATGATCCTCTAGGAACATAGCCAGAACTAAACCCTGAGCTGGGTGCTACCTTTCTCTGCCCCAGCAAGTCTGTTAGACAAAAAATCTACTTTTTTTTTTTTTCCTTAGAGGGCTCCAAATTAGTCACTGGTTTTGGTAACTGTGATCTGAACAAGAAGACAAACTTCATGGCTTTTTCTATCAGGGAGATCCGCTAATAAACCAAGAGGTTTTTTTGTTTTGTTTTGGATTTTGTTTTTTTTGTTTTTTGTTTTTTTTTTGTTTGTTTGTTTTGTTTGTTTTTAGTTTTTGGGTCACACCTGGCAGTACTCAGGGCTTTCTCCAGGCTCCTATGCTCAGAAATCATTCCTGGCAGGCTCAGGGACCATATGGAATGCCGGGATTTGAACCACTGACCTTCTGCATGCAAGGTAAGCGCCTTACCTCCATGCTATCTCTCCGACCCCATAAACCAAATGTTAAGACTATTACTTTGTGTCATTTTTCTTTACCCTTGGGCTCATCTTTCTTTACTCAGTGGGCTTTACACATGGAATCTATTTTGCTAAATTTTGTAGGAGGGTTATATTTATGTTTTAACATAATATACAATAAAGTTATAATTTTTTTTAAAGAAGGAAGGTTGCTCGCACTAACATACACCCTATCTGAACTTTTAAGTTTGACCTAAAGTGGGTGCCTGAGAGCCTGGGGGACAGATATTTAAACCAATCAGGAAGAAGAGTCAGGTGGGGAGAGAGAGAGATCTAGATCATAGGACCAGGCGCTACAAGGAGAAGCAGCGGTCATCTTCCCCAGAGAGGACCCTCTCTGGCCTTGCTCTGGTCCAACACCGAGGTCTTCAGGTTGGGGTGTGCGTGCGTAGAGAAGGCGGACTCTGGGGGGACATAAGGCGGAGCTGTGGAGGTCAGACTTAAATCGTGGGGAGCGGAACAGACAGACCCCGCAGCCCCCAGCAGCAACAGATCAGCCCAGAGCCTGACGTGGCTCGGACCTTCTAGAAGCCCCGCGCATCCCGGGTGTCTGGCGAAGTGCGTGCGTGCTGCTACGAGGCCCCTTAGCCAACGCGGAGCAGGGGCGGGGACAGGGTGGCCGCTGCAACCGGGTCCACGAACCCCAAGACTCGATCGCACAAGAGCCAGGACAGCAGCGGGGGACCGATCAGAGTCGGGAGGACCGAGGGTGCGGACGAGCCACATTGGTGCGTTGCGGGTCAGTGTGCGCGTCTCTCCACCAGCGCCACTTCGGGAAACTTTGCTCCGTGGGGAGTGGGGAGGCGAGGGCGCAGCCCGGGGGCCCCGTGGCCTCGATGCGCCCCGCCGGAGACGCTCAGGCCCGGAGACCCCCGCTCTGCCCGCGCCCCCGGATCACCGCAGCGCGATGGGGCGAGGAGTGAAGGCGCGCGGGCGGCGGGGGCCTGTCCCGCGACTGCCCCGCGGGGCGCGCACCGGCGTCTCCTCTCCTGCCACCGCTACCAGCACTAGGCTCGGGGTTGGGGGTGCTTGGGACGTGGAGGGAGGGAGGTGCCTTGCGCCTTTGCCCCAGCCTCTCCTGCACCTGCCAATGGAGGCGGAGGGGCGCCCCGATCCTGGGTGTCGGGGAGCAGCGGGGCCAGGATGGGCGCCGCAGCGAGAGCGGCGCGCGCTCGGGCGCAGGAGCGCGCGGGTCGAGGGTCCGGCTGGGCGCGTCTCCGCAGGTGCATGGGGGTGCGGGTGGTGAACCGCGGGAGGGTTGGCGGCTGCCGAGCCCCTTAAGAGCCGCTGGTTCGACAAATCGGAGCGGGGAGCCGGGACCCGGAGCCTCTCCAGCACGCGCTCCCAGCTGCGTGCCGGGACGCCGGGACCCCCTGCGCGGAGAGGAGAGCCGAGGCCCAGAAGTGCGCCTGCTGCGGGAACTGGGCGCCGAGGGAGGGCCGCGTCCCCCCCAGGCGGGTGGAGCGGGGGGCCCGCTCGGCAGCCGCGTGGGGCTGCACCCCCTTTCCAAAGCTAGGAATCAGCTCGGCCCGGCGGCTGCCTGCCTGCCTGCCGGCCTCCGCTTGGAGAAGAGGCGACGAACCGCGCACCCCGCCTCCATCGGTGCCCCGGCGCTGTCGCCCCAGTCACCTTCCTTTGCCCTTCTCCGACAGCACCTCGGGCTCGCTCCCTCCCGCTTTGGGGTGGGGGGGGGGGGAAGCCGTGGAAAACAGCGGATTCCTGGAGCCGGCGGGGGACGGGGAGACGCTGTCTGTCCGAGCTTCACCAGCTAGGCATTCCCATCACCTGGCTTCCCCGCCACTTGGAGGGAGAGAGAGGTTTGGTTTGTTTGTGTGTCTGTCTGTCTATCTGTGTGTCTCTGTGTCTGTGTGTGTTGGGAGTGGGTGGGGGGGCTACTGAGCGAGGTTTGGGGTGCAGCTGGCCCAAGGCCCAGCGTCAGAGGCAGAGGCATGGGGTGGGGAAGTATCAGGAGAAGACAGCCGTCCTTTGGGGGAGACAGGTTCAACCTCCCCAGCAGTCGCCCCTTTGGTCAATCTCTCAACATTCCGTGCAAGCAGTGCCAAGGAAGAAAGAACACTTTCCCCTGTAAGTGCTTCATTTGCTGGGACCGTCTCTGATGCATTCTGTTTTGGGGGGAGGTTGGGAAAGGAGGCACATCTGGAAGTGCTCAAGGTTTACTCTTGGCTCAGTGCTCACTCCTGGTTTTTTTACTCGGGCTGAAGCCAGGGCTGACTGCATATAGAGCAAACGCCTTAACCCTGCACTCTCTGGGCCCTCAGGCATCTTTTGCTTGGGGGCCCGCCCCTTACCTAATTTGGGGATCAGAATGCGTGGTTCCTGGCAGCCTGGCTTCATTCAGCCCTCTAAACTCTAGGGATATATATATATATATAAAATTCTCCCCACATCCCCAGACTGGTTAGGGGCGGCCTGAGTGTAACTTGCTTGTCCTTGGCCCATTGAGACTCAAGGCTAGACTCCTCTCTAGGGACCTGTGGGCTCCTCCCTCGCCAGGTCCCCTAGCAGTCATCACTGCCCTTTATCCTGCAGAGGAGTGTGACTATCAGGCTGAAGGAGTCTTAGCCAATGGGCTGTCTCTGCAATGAGGAATTAAGCATTTGCTGCAGTTTTTCTCTAAGTGTGCATAGGAAGGTCACCCCGCCCATCCCCTTGAAGTTCCTGGGTACCTGGCATCTTATATTTCACAAGCTCTTCGTGTGACTCTTTGACCCACAGGAGGCAGGAAAGCCACCAGACTAAGGACCTTGATCTCTCTTTGTCAGAGAGATCCATGAGCAGAGAGGAGTTCTGTGTGCAGTACCTGGATCTAGTGATGCGTGCAAGATCCAGCGGATCTAGTGATGCCTGCTTGGAAGCTGACATTGGTTGAATGCCTAAGTAGCAAGTGCATTAGAATCTCCTAGTCAAATCTTTATAATGATCTGCTGCCATTATCTTCAGTAGCCTCATTTTAGGGGTGAAGGCCAGTTTTTAAGGAACAGTTTCCCAAGGGTGGATCGCTTAAGAAGAGACAAGGCCAGGTTGGAGATCCCATCTGCTGCCTCCTCTGAGCATGCTAAGACTCTAATCTTGTGGGCAGGACTAGGTAGCGACTAAGGCCTTGACCTTTGAAGGGTGGAATCTCAAGATGAAACCCCACTTGTTCGTTTATACCTTCACCCCCTTCTCCCTATGACAAGACAATTAACTTGATAGGAGAGGGCTTGGATTCTATTTGGAGGTGGAATGTAAGGAGAGCTGGGGATGGCCCAGGGAGGAAAAGGCACAGGAAAGAGTAAAGTCATCACCCGGGATGACTTTTAAGGCACTTTAGCCAACTACTACATGATTTCGGCACTTAAACTAAAATGCTGCTCTGTGGGCAGCTGGTATCCAAGAAGCATGGAAACAAGAATACAGAGAAAGGAAGGACATAGGATTAGCTAATTGAGTCCTGGAAAGCAGGCCACTGAGAAGAATGACTTGGAAGATTCTTCCCAAGTATCCTTCTTCCTCAGCTTACTCATTAGTACAGAAGGGGAGCTGGTGCCGTGGATGTTCATGTAACACCCCCCACCCCATTATCCTGCTCTGTTTGCAGGGCAGGCTATGTCCTGCAGACACACACTGGTTTTTGTACATAGGACCCACCTCAGACACTTTCACAGACTCTAAACTAGCAAAATATGATTAACCCAAGCAAGCACTGGAAGGAATTAGATACATAGGGAATTGAAATACTAGACTCTAAATGTGAGAACTATGTGAAATAAAAAAAAAAACAACGGTATTTATGTAACTCTGAATAGCTCTGATTTTCTTCCATAGGAACTGACAGCCGGTGGACAGAAAACTCAGACAGGGAGAGACGAGACCTATGTCAAGTGGGCAATTTGGAATCATGTTTACAGGTAACTTTCCAATTCCATGTAGAGTGGGTATCCGAGAGGTGGTGTACAAGCAGCTGAAGTTTAAAATGTTTCTTATGTGGATGAATTATTTTGTTGTTGTTTGTTTGTTTTTTGGGGGGCCACACCTGGCAGCACTAAGGGGTTACTCCTAGCTCTGAGCTCAGAAATCGCCCCTCGCAGGCTCCAGGGACCATATGGATTGCCGGGAATCAAACCTGGGTCCGTCCCAGATTGGCCTCATGCATTCTAAATGCCCTACCACTGTGTTATTGTTCAAGCCCTGAATGGATCATTTTAATCCAACTCATCCTCCTGAGAACCAGTATAGCCTTGCTCCCTCTTAACTCTCCACTCTACTCTGGCTGAAAGGTTGCCTGGTTGCAGGACAGAGCTGGGAGTCCCTCCTGTCATCTCATAAACTCTTACATCTCAACATGCTCCCTCCCTATATGAAGCCTTTCTGACCCATGTATTTATGAATACATTTTGACTGTCTTAATGAGGAACATGGCTGTTGTTTAGGAGAAATTGAGTTATCTGGGAGTGGGGGTTCCAGTTGTTCTGACCCCAGACTTTCACCCCGGTCTTTTATTCATCCCTTTTCTGAGTCACTGGAATATTCGATGTTGCAGCCTCAGCTCTAAGACTCAGTTTCCCGGCCCAGAGAGATAGCACAGCTGCGTTTGCCTTGCAAGCAGCCGATCCAGGACCAAAGGTGGTTGGTTCAAATCCCAGTGTCCCATATGGTCCCCCGTGCCTGCCAGGAGCTATTTCTAGCAGACAGCCAGGAGTAACCCCTGAGCATCGCCGGGTGTGGCCCAAAAAACAAAAACAAAGACAAACAAACAAACAAACAAAAAACAACTCAGTTTCCAAAGTGTGCTTGCAGTTGCTCGCCTTGTGATATATCTCACATCACATCTTTTTTCCTTTGTTCTTCGGATTATTTATCCTTATGGTTGTTGTTGTTTTTGTTTGTGTTTTTTGGGCCACACCCAGTGATGCTCAGGAGTGACTCCTGGCTATGTGCTGAGAAATCGCTCCTGGCTTGGGGGACCATATGGGACACTGGAATATCAAACTGCTGTCGGTCCTAGGTTAGCTCACGCAAGGCAAATGCCCTACTGCTTGTGCCACTGCTCCAGCCTCAGATTATGTATTATTTTAAATAATATCTTTTAAATTTTACACTTTTTTTTTTTGGTTTTTGGGTCACACCGGCAGTGCTCAGGGGTTACTCCTGGCTGTGTGCTCAGAAATAGCTCCTGGCAGGCATGGAGGACCATATGGGACACCGGGATTTGAACCAACCACCTTTGGAACTGGATCGGCTACTTGAAAGGCATACACCGCTGTGCTATCTCTCCGGGCCCTGTATCTTTTAAATTTTGTCAGATACTGGATTCTCACTAGAGTGGGGCCTGGAGAATAAAGAGCATCCTAAAAGTAAACGGTCTAAGATTTCAAAGGCAGTCTATATTTATAATAAAAAGCAGTTTATCTGGCTGTTTAGTAATTAATATTTTATGACATTGGAATTTATTATTGTATTTGGAAAATATGTGGAAAAGAATGACTTAATATAACTTAAAATTTGACTTAAAGAAAGTCACCTTTTGATACTTCACTATGTGGAATTATTTTATGATTAATTATATCATTACATTTTTAATTATAAAAGTATACCAATTTTATTTATAAGACATTATTTGAAAAGTCAAAAAGAAGCTATACTGATATGTTTAGTGTGTTATTTAAATAGGTTATCAATATGAGATGTAATCATAATGAACTAATTGGGTCCTAAAGAAATCAGAGCAATAGTATACCAGATATATTTCTTGCCTTGCCTGAAGTTGACCTGGGTTCATTCTCCATCATTCCATATGGTCCTCTGAGCAGCACCAGGAATGATTCCTGAATGCAAAGCCTTGAGTAACCCCAGTTTTGGGGTAATCCAAAAAAAAAAAAAGAAAAACAAACAAAGATGTACAAAGTACAGGGTTAAGCTACTTGCCTTTCATACTGCTGACCCCAATTAGAACCCTGAACTGAATATAGATCCCCTGAGCACTGCAAAGGATTGCTCTTAAACACAGAGAAAAGGAATAGCCTGTGAGTAGCCTGATTGGTTATGGTCATATTTCCCCCTTCTCCTCCCACCCCCCAAAAAATAAAGATGTATTTTTATTGCTGTGGTTGTTTTTGTTTTGAAGTCATGCCCAGCTATGCTTGGGGGCTACTCCTACCTCCGCTTTCAGAAATCACTCTTGGTGATGCTCAGGGGACCTGGGTCTTCCACATACAGGGAAAGCACCCTGCCACTGTACTGTCACTCCAGCTAAAAGATGTCTTAATTTTGTGAAGCTATCTCCAAGGATTGGAGCACACAGTTTGCATGTGAGAAACCTAGTGTTGATCCCTACCACTGCATGGTACCCTAGCACTGCCAGGAAGTGCTTAGAAGGATCCCTAAGAAGTATACTGAAAGTAGGTCCTGGGCTCCACCAAGTATGGCACAAAGTTTAAAAAGAAGGCACAGCAAGAAATCTTATTCTAGATGTTGATTTCATTGACTCAACTTTGGTTTTTATTTTGTTTTGTTTTTGTTTTGGCCACTCTAGGTGATGCTCAGGGGTTACCTCTGGCTATGTGCTCAGAAATTACTCCTGGCAAAAACTTTGGTTTTTATTTTGTTTTGTTTTGTTTTTGTTTTTGGGTCACATGGGTGATGCTCAGGGGTTACTCCTGGCTATGTGCTCATATATCGCTCCTGGCTTGGGGAATCATATGGGATGCTGGGGGATCAAACTGAGGTCTGCATGCAATGCAAATGCCCTACCAATGTGCTATTGCTATGGTCCTTTTTTTGGTTTTTATTTTGTTTTGTTTTGTTTTGTCATTGACTCAACCTTGAAACCTAAATGTTATATAATTCGCATATTACAGACAAGGCAGCCAAGTGCATGAGGCTGATATCTGACCAGATATCTGTATCCAGTAAGGCAGTAGACAGGAGGGACCTCTGGGTCTATCTCACACAGAGCAGCACCAGTTAATCTTTATCTACTTGGAAGGAGTCATTGAATTTGGAAATCATTTGTCAGCCAGATTTTTCACAAAGGTTCTGACTGAAGGATTTACAGAGTACTCTGGGGGAAGATTCACAGGGGACAGACAAGAGGAAAGCATTGGTGTGGAGGAAGTACACCCAGAGATGCTCAGGGCTTACTCCTCCCTCTATGCTCAGGGATTACTACTGGTACCATATGTGGTGTTGGGGACCCAACCAGAGAGTACTGTATACAAGGCAAGTGTCTTATCTCCTGGATTATAATTATGACCACCGGGGGTAACATTTTTGACACTTATAGACAGGTGAAGTTGTCTTTGTCACAGATAGAGATTCCAGGGAAAGAGGCAGAAGGCATTGTAACAGAGTAATTTTTCTTTAATAGCAGTGACTTCAGGAAGAGACACAGGCACCCAAACTTGTGTTCATGTGGAGAGTTAAGTAGCCAAAACCATTTCTGTCTGAGGAAAATGATCACCTAATAAATGTCTAAATTTCTCTAGTAATTATATCCACTTGGGAGAGTGAGTAGTTTCCAAGGCCCACCAGGTGTGGCCTTGGTGGTCCCTAGCAATGTGGAGCTCCAATAGCCACATGTCCTTGAGTCACCTCAACAGCAAGAAATCCAATAAGCATTAGACATCTTTAGAACAAACAAACAGTAAGCCTCGTGGAGGGGTTTTGTGGAAGGAGCTCAAATACTGCCGACATCCACATTGTAGAGAGCATCTCTAGTTGCAACAAGCTGCTGGTGTTACTGCACAGTCTCTCTATCTTTCTCTGCCTCTCTGTCTCTGTCTCTGTCTCTGTCTCTCTGTCTTTCCCTCTTTCACTCTTTCATGGCTGCTTAGTCCACAGAGCCACAGTGGAACCACTGCCCTTAGGCATCATCACATCACTGATTCCCCTTCTCCCACTACCTCCCCCTGATGAAAGCTGTGACAAACAGTGGTCCAGTAAAGTATTGTGGGGGAAACACTTTAACATGAAGACAGGCAAAAAAGATTTGAACATCGGAAAGTTTCTGATAGAACTTCATGGGGGTGGAGCATACCTTGCAGTGGCTATTCCTGGATCCTTGCTTAGTAGTAACTCCTAGCATTGTTTAGGGGATCATATGTGATGTAAAAAAAAAAAATCAAACTGGGGTCGAATATGTAAGACCTTACTCTTTCCAGCTATTCTGACTTTGCTTAAAAATAAAAAAGATACTCACGGTGTTTAAATAAAGAAAAAAAAATAAAAAGGTTGGTCCCAGTGCTAGCAACGCTCTGAGATTATAATATGGAAATCTGGTGACTTGTTCTCATTTTCATATTTGTTTTTCAAATGCTACTTTTGGTCAAAGGTATTTTTACATAGTTGACACAATCTCTTGAATCACAGCTACTGTTTTTTTTTAATATTTGATATTATGTTCAGCTCGTTTTGATAAATCTCTGTGTTATTAAACCCATTTGTCTGTGAAAAATGCTAAAAGAAGGTTCTTTTGTCATCCCTGTCTCACATGAGCTCTTTTCAGATGCTTTGCTTTCAGAATAGACTTCTGAATTAGAACCAAGCTTCTCAACCAAACTTCGGTTGCTGAGTTCCTGGGTTGCAGGTATGTATGCAGAGAGACAGAAACATTCCTTTCATTGGCTGCCTATATTGGATTGCAGTTCTAGATTTAGCACTATGAATGATAAAATGACTGTGAAGATGATCATCTTTCAAATATTGCTTATCTAGAAATAACAATAGAAATTCCTTGATAGTTCAGGCAAAAATACCATTAATAATATATATAACTGAGCCATGTTATAAAAGGATTCAACATGATTTTTCTTAAAATGTAGCTATGAAATATATCTTCCATAAATGCTATGCTATTTCATTATGTATGTTTTGTTTACAAGAAGAAGTATATTGGGCCGGAGCAATAGCACAGTGGTAGGACATTTGTTTTGCATGCAGCTGACCCAGGACAGACCTGGGTTAGATCCCTGGCATTCCATATGGGCCCCCAAGCCAGGAGCGATTTCTGAGTGCAGAGCCAGGAGTAACCCCTGAGAGTCGCTGGGTATGCCCCCGCAAAAAAAAAAAAAAAGAAGAGGTATTGGGGTTGCATCCAACAGGGCTCAGGGATTATTTCTGGATGTGTGCTAAGGAGTGAGCCCTTGCCTACTCAGGGCACCATTTGTAATGCCAGGGGTTGAACCCGGGTTGGCCATATGCACAGCAAGCACTTTAACATCTGTAACCCCCATTTGTTTTAAACTTAAGTTCTAGTGGAGCCAGAGACCAGCATCTGGGCCTTGCACTATTGGGTCTCCTGTTCCTTCAGTCCAAAGCAAATTCTTGGTTTTACACATTTCTCTTCTCACCTCTTTCCCTTACGTTCCCTTTGTTTGTTTGTTTCTTGGAGCTTCTAACTTTATAATGGTCTTCTTAGCCTACCCCTCTATTTTTCTTCCATACACTTTTTTATTTCCTTTATGTTTCTTTGCAAGTGTTTTCTTTGGGGGGGGGGACATACCCGATGGCGGTTCTCAGGGGTTACTCCTGGCTTTGCGCTCAGAAATTGCTCCTGGCAGGCTCAGGAGACCTTATGGGATGCAGGAAATCCAACCTGGGTCTGTCCCTATCGCTGTTCTATTGTTTCAGTCCCTTTTTGCAAGTGGTTTCATCAACATTACTAACCAGCCCTTCCATTGAGTTTTTCAGGGTTTTTGGTCTTATTATTACCTATTGAGACCATTTTATGTCTTTGAAAATTCTTTTTATGGGGAATCTAAACCTTGAAACAATCAATCTTGTTTCAAGGTTACAAATATCTTCTTATCCCCGAAGGGTTTAATATTATTCATTCATTTTGTGTGGGGGGGTGAGGGAATGAGTTCACTTCCCAGTTGTGCTTAGGAAGTCTGGGTGCAAACCCTAGGGATGCTTTCAGAGTTCAGCCCAGCTGCTCAGGGTGGGAGGCAGGAAGACCACATCCAGTGGTGCATTTTGGTGGTTTGAGAAAAACTGTAAAACTGGGGATTGAACTTGGGGCCTGGTGGATGCAAGACACATGCTCTGGTCACTGGAGTTTATTTCCTCAGCCCGAAAGAATCTGCTTTCCTAATAACACTGCATGCACTGCTGTTTCTGCTGCTCTGGTCTAAAGCAGAGTCGTACTTCAAATAACAAGGACTTAGAAGAATCTTACTGCATTTCCTCATGTCCTTAACAGCCATTCAGCTCCTTCCTCTGATCTTGCACTTCCTGCTGAATCCCTCAAAAATTTGAGAATGAGTTCATAGTGGCAGCGGCATCATTAATGACCCAGTCCTATAGGCTGGCTAAGTCAATTCCCACAGACCCCTCTGCTTCGTGGCTTCCCAAAGGTTGCCTTTGTCTTCTCTCCTTTTACCCCACTATCTTTCGAGTTTGTCTTTTTAAAAAAATTCTTTGGTTTTAAGAGGTTTCACCTGCTAAAATATGTTCCTAAGACTTGGTCACATCAGCATCAATTGAGCTTGTTTGAATGATGAATAGCTGGGCTATTTCTAGCTGCAAGGACTCTGCACAGGCAGGTTCTCTGTTCCTGTGTGCCTCTTGTTCCTGGGCTGGTCTGACAAAATGCCGAGGCTGCCTTCAAGACCTAGCTCCAGTGACTGGCTTCAGAGTTCCTGTGGGTTCCCAAGTCATGCAAGTCTGTGAGTTTTTATGATTTTAGCTCATTACCCACAGTTTACAGAGCATCTCTGAAGCCAAGCCAGACAAATTAGGAATTGAAATCAATATGGATACCAGAAAAATCTGTCTGATTAGGGATGGTTGAGAATGTCAAGAATGTCCCCTTTCTCTTGCTTTACAGGGCAAGCGGACAAAAACTTTAATCAGAAATCTTTATCTGCAGTCACAGCGAAAGTGCCTCAGGAGACTCAGTCCCTCTGTGGATGTATTGATCAAAGAGGCGCCCACCTGTTTCTAACCTTTCTTGACAATATGATTTCTTGTTCTCTTTCTTTATAAAAATCTGTCTTGTGATTTAGCAGAAAGAGAGTTGGTTTAAGGAAAGGAGTCCACCATCTTCCAGCTTGCCAGCTTGTTGCCAATGAAGCTATTGTGCTGCCTCACTAAACCCAGATTTTGAGTGGGACAGAACCTTCACGACATCATTGCAAATCATCCAGTAAGCTCTTGGCAGCCAGGGTTTGTACCTTTGTAGCTCAGTGATGGCACATGGGCGCTCATAGCTCTGAGCTCCCACAATTGATTTTGGTGCATATGTATCTTTCTGCTTTTCCTTCACATCCTTGTTGCTGTGTCATCTTTCTTTTCAGATATTTCCAACAGAGAGTAATATCCCCCCCAAAAAAAGTAATATCCCTAATTCTTTTCTTTTTTTCTCTTTATTGTTTTTTGTTGTTTTGTTTGTTTTGGGCCACATCAGGCAGTGCTCAGGGGTTACTCCTGGCTCAATGCTCAGAAATCACTCCTGGCTCAGGGAGGCCATATGTGATGCCAGGGGTTGAACCCACATTAGTTTTGGGTCATTCACGTGCAAGGCAAATGCCCTACCACTGTGCTACCACTTCGGCCCCTCTAATTCTTTTCAATGTTATATCTTTCCCTTTGACTCTCTTTGCTGTTCTCATTGCAATAACCAGAGCCACACACTTTGCTTACAGTACTTGCCAGGAATTGCACGTTTTTAGTGCTGTGTGACCACACACTAGGTTGCAAAGTGCTTGAGACTGGACACTTGTTTGAGTGTCCCTAGGGATCCCCAACAGTAGTGCCCCTTATATTGAATTCAGCATGTGAGGTGTTGCTAGAAATTGAAGTCACTTACGCCTGAAAAGCAAATGTTCTAACAATCACTGTCCCCAAGTCCATGAGCCATGAGCCTTTTAAAAAATCAATAAGTAGGGGCCAGAGTGATAGCACAGTGGGCAAAACATTTGCCTTGCATATGGTTGACCTGGGTTAGAAGTCAGCAGCCCAAATGGTCCCATGTGCCCACCAGGACTGATTTCTGAATGCAGAACCAGGAGTAACCTCTGAGCACCCCAAGGTGTGGCACAGAAACAAAACCAAGAAACAAATTTTAAAAAGTCAATGAGTAGGGTTTGAGAGCTACCATTTGCCTTGCATGCAGCCAGCCCAATTTAATCCTCAGTACTGCTTATGCTTATGATCTCCAAGCACTCGCAAGAGTGATGACTGATTACAGAGTCAGAAATAAACTTTGTGCACCATGGGGTGGC
This sequence comes from Suncus etruscus, assembly GCF_024139225.1. Classification (NCBI taxonomy): domain Eukaryota; kingdom Metazoa; phylum Chordata; class Mammalia; order Eulipotyphla; family Soricidae; genus Suncus; species Suncus etruscus. The sequence continues at coordinate 137,005,341 of NC_064849.1, read as the reverse complement.
CCTAAAACAAAAATTATAAGTAAAAGTCAGTGAGTAGTCAAAATACTGATTCTTGATTGAAGGAATAGATTTAAAGATTAAAGGAACAGACTTAAAGATTTAAAGTTCCATTTCATTTTTCTCCCAGATCTGTCTAAAGACAAATATTTCCTCTTCTTTGAACAAAGAACTAATCCTCATTGATTAGAGAAATTAACCATGGAAGGAATTTGAATCTAAATTATTTAAATAATCTATGCAAATATAACTTTTGATTTTAAGATAAAAATTAACTATAAAGTCTACATATCTTCATTCAAGGGATTAACCTAGAGCTTTTTTTTTTCCATTTTATTTGTGACCCTCTTCTCCCCTTCTTTTTTGGAGAGTTTGGGGACATACCCAATGGTACTTAGGGCTTATTCCTGGCTCTGTAGATAGGCAATCACTCCAGGGGTGCTCAGGGACCAGATGAGGTGCCAGGGATCAAACACAGATTGGGCATGAGAAAGGCAAGGGCCTTAGCCCAGTATAGTCTCTCTGGTCCCCTCTCGTGACCCCTTTTCACTTGACAAATGATATGTGGGCAAGTACTGCTAGGAAACCTCAGATTCATTCTATGGTTGGTTGTGACTTGATTTTTGGTTATTGTGCATTCAGAAACATTTTACTGTTAATAAAGTTTTTTGTCACCATACATCCATATGGGCTCATGACCCGTAATTGTGTGTGTGTGTGTGTGTGTGTGTGTGTGTGTGTGTGTGTGTGGTTTTTGGGTCACACCCGGCAGTGCTCAGGGGTTATTCCTGGCTCCAGGCTCAGAAATTGCTCCTGGCTGGCACGGGGGACCATATGGGACGCCGGGATTCGAACCAATGACCTCCTGCATGAAAGGCAAATGCCTTACTTCCATGCTATCTCTCTGGCCCCTCAGGACCTGTAATTTAAGAAAGGAGGGCCTAGAGTACATAATGCACTACTGTAACCCAGCAGTATTTGCTAAGCCTGTAATCTACTCAATGTCTGAATTAAGAACTGGATCAAGAAGAAAGCATAATCACAGGCCATTTATCTGTCTCGATGTTAAATCCAGAAATGTGTCAGCTATTTTAATATCTTGTAGTCCAATAATTTTTTAGACTTTAAAAAGAAACAAAAATGCTGCTTAAACTGATCATTTAGATATTAGTTGCATTATTCAGCTGAATAGCACATTTAAGCAATTTAAAACTAACAAGGTTTTACATTAGGCTACCATAAATATATTCTATTTTAAATAATTCATGGCATTTGCATAGAATTTTGGCTTCTTTGCTTTAATTTGTGTTTTAGTCTTATTTTAAAAATATTTTTAGTCAGAGAGATAGCTCAAATGCCTAGCATGTAGTTACCCTTAATTTAATCTCCAGCACCCCTAAAGCCACCAGGAGTGAGTCCTCCCAATATTTTCACAGGCAGAAAATAAGCAATTATTGTTAAATTAAGTTGGGATTCGGGGAAATATTAGGTTGGTGTTATGAATATTCAAGAAGATTTTGAGAGTAAGTTTTAGTTTGTATTCCCTAAACTTTGTTGTTATTCTAAAATTTATGTTGCAATTCGCTCTTTGCATGTATTAGTATCATAATCTACTGGATATATTCTTTCTTGATACCCATTTCAGAAATTAAGTGTGGCTAACAAAAAATATATATAACTTGGGACATTGATTCTGGCTAATCGTTTACTCTTCATCTTCCTTGCTAAGCAGATACTGATTTCTGACTTTGGAAGATGGATGAAGGTGTCGACCTTTCCAGCGATGGCAATTCCTTGATCAAAGCCGTGCACCAGAGTCGCCTGCGCCTCACTAGACTCTTGTTGGAAGGTGGAGCCTACATTAACGAGAGCAATGACCGAGGAGAGACGCCTTTAATGATCGCTTGTAAGTCCAAGCATGTAGATCACCAGAGTGTCAGTAAAGCCAAAATGGTTAAGTACCTGCTTGAAAACCATGCGGATCCCAACATCCAGGACAAATCTGGGAAAACCGCTTTGATGCATGCTTGCCTAGAGAGAGCTGGTCCAGAGGTGGTTTCCTTGCTGCTCAAGAGTGGGGCCGACCTCAGCTTGCAAGACCATTCCGGTTACTCGGCCCTGGTGTATGCTATCAATTCCGAAGACAGAGAGACCTTGAAAGTTCTCCTTAGCGCTTGCAAGGCCAAAGGGAAAGAGGTCATTATCATAACCACAGCAAAGTCGCCCTCGGGCAGGCACACAACCAAACAGTACTTAAATATGCCTCCAGGAGATCTGGACGAGTGTGACTCTCCAGACACCTGCACCACCCCTTCCGAAATCGATATCAAAACCGCCTCCTCGCAGCTCACCCCTTCGGAAACCGAGAAGATGCTTTTTGGCTTTCAAGATCTGGAGTCTCCAGGGAGCAGTGATGATTCCAGGGACCCTGACTCCCCGGTGAAGAAACCAGCCTTGGTCCCTCCTGGGCCCAAGCTATCCCAGGCGGCACCCCGGATCAAGAATACCCCGTCCTTGATGCATCAGAACAGAGTGGCCTCTTTGCAAGAGGAACTCCAAGATATTACTCCGGAGGAAGAGTTATCCTACAAAGTCAACAGCCTCGCCCTTTCCAAGCGCTTCATCACCAGGCATCAGAGCATCGATATCAAAGACACTGCGCATTTGCTGAGAGCCTTTGATCAAGCCAACTCCAGAAAGATGTCCTATGAGGAAATAAATTATCCTTCTTTTTTCCCAGAAGGAAATCAACAGAGCATGGACATCCCTATGGACCAAGACCCGGACTCGAACCAGACCATCTTTGCTTCCACCTTACAAAGTATCGTTCAGAAAAGAAACTCGGGAGCAAATCACTATAGTTCTGATTCTCAACTCTCAGCTGGTCCCACCCCAGCATCTTCAGAGGATGGCAAAGCACCGGTTGGGAAGAAAAAGATCCTCTCGCCGGGTTCTTCCTTGCTGTCGGGATCCAAAGAAGTGCAGGAGAACATAGCACCAGGGTCCCTGAGCCGGAGAAACCACGCGGTGCTAGAAAGGAGGGGCTCCGGGGCTTTTCCTTTAGATCACAGTGTCACCCTAAGTAGACCAGGATTTCTGCCACCACTTAATGTAAATCCTCACCCTCCCTTCTCAGATATCAATGCCAACAATAAGCTCTCCAGCCTTCTTTCTTGTGGTCAGAAAGTACTTATGCCCACGGCTCCTGTTTTCCCTAAAGAATACAAAAGTAAAAAAATGTTGTTCCGGAGACAATCTTTGCAAACTGAACAAATCAAACAGTTAGTAAATTTTTAAGAGATGGCTGGAAAGCACATTTTGCTCAAGCTATGTCATAGATCTATAGAACTAAGGAAAAAAAAATCTCATGTGGTCATCGTTTTACATCTTAGAACTGGTATGGTCTGTGTATTGTACTAGACACTGTGAATCCAGAAGTAATATATACCAGTAGTTTCACTAAAGGAATTCCCTCAAAATTTAAAGCTTTTATTTTTCAAAAAGCTTCAATATTCAGTAAATTTTATGTGATCCAATATTTAAAATTTAAACAAAAATAAGCAAAGAAGCTCACATTTTGAAGATAAAGTTTTTTAGATTTGCCAGTTTATTAAGTTCAGGTCAATAAATAAGATTGATTTCTCGTGATGCATAAAATAAAAACAGTGACAGCGATATATAGTCTCTAACTTATAAGACTAAACTGCAAAGAAAGCTTAAAATAATTCTTTTAAAATGTTGACTGCAAGCTGTTGGAGATGGCAGAAAGGGCAGAACAGAACTCCATTTGATCTTGAACACTGCATAGTTCTCCAAGTGGGTGTAGCCCCTGACCATTGCCAGGTGTGGTCAAAAAAGCGGGAGATGGTGGTCAGAACAATAGTTCAGTGGATAGGGTGTTTTTGCCTTGCATGCAGCCTTTTCAGTTTCATTCTTGGCATCCCATATAGTTCCCCTGATCCCTTAAGAGTAATTCTTCAGGATTAATTCCTGAGTGCAGAGCCAGGAGAAAATCTGAGGACAGCCAGGGATAACAACAAAACAAAACAAAATAAAACATAAAAAGGTGTGTGTGTGGGGGGGTGATTAAAAAGAGAAGAAAAGTTGATTTTAGGAAAGTAAAAATCTAATTTAAAAACAACTTTAAAAAGGGGCCTAGTATAGTGGTACACCTTGCATGCAGTCTACTTCATGCAGTTGAATCATGGTACCACACGGTTCTCCCCCCTCACCCCCACCAAGAATGGTCAGGAGGTAATTCTTGGTTTCTTGAGCACTGCTTGGGAGTCCCCGCAACATCCAGAGGTCAACCATTAGATTGGACAACCATTAGACTGGATGCCAATAAATGTAGCTGCTTTAATCAGTGTCTAAGTGGCAGATCAGAGTTTTCAAAGCTTGTGGTGATATATTGCTTTTTTTGCTTTGGTTTTTTTTTTTAAATAAACATTTCTGTCACATTACTTTATGAAATTCTATATCTTTTCACATCTGTTAGTATTTTTTGATGCCTATCAATAGGTTCATAATAACAAGATAGCACAGAAATTGCCAAGGTTTCCTCTATATTCAACCATTTTTGTTATTCTAAACAACAAACAAGTTTGATTCATCACAAGTAGAAACTAAATGTTTGCTTCATTAAAAAAAAAACTGTTAGATTACCTTAGGTTAGCTAAAATTAAGAAAACCAGTAGAAACAACTTATAAAATATATTCAATATTTGGTCAAGATGCAGCAATATATTTTTATTTCTGATTAATAATTATTAGACACATATGTGGCTAATTTTCTGAGTGTGGTATTCCAATCATCTAGTATTTTAGGACCTGTGAATAACCTCTAACAAAAACAAATACTGTGCAACTATCATAAAAACTACTATCATCCATAGAACCTCAAAAATATGGTGTTTAGATGAGAAGTCCTTATTTCAACCTAGCAGTTTTACATAAAAAATAAATCAGATATACAACCAGTGAACTGTGATTTGATCATTGTCACATCAAATTTTATTTCTTTGTCTTCTGTTAGTAGGAGATCCTAACAATTTGGTATCTGTAAATTGTAATGTACATAGTAATTTTATGTGGCTTCTTATTTGGAGAAATTATTGAAGTTTTTCTGTTAAGTGTGTTAAAGAACACTAATGTTAATCACATTAGGACTATTTTTTTTTACTCAGAACTTAAAATTGTACTTGTAGTTTTCATAGGGAAATCTTTTTTGCTAGATTTAATATTGAGAAAAATGCTTGGCTGTATATTGTGAGAGATAGTTTGGAAGAATACATAATAGATGCATATGTAAATAAATATTAAACGGTATCAATAAAGATTTTAAAATGTCATTTTGTTTGCCATCAACTTTCTTTTCTCTCAAATACTAGTAATAAGTATTTAAAGTTCATTTCAAGAGATTATGCCATATATTTTTACTTAAGAAAATAGAAAACCAAGAAAGGAGGCTGGAGCGGTGGCACTAGCAGTAAGGCATCTTGCCCTGCAAGTGCTAACCTAGGATGCACTGCGGTTTGATCCCCTGGCATCTCATATGATCCCTCAAGCCAGGGGCGATTTCTGAGCACATAGCCAGGAGTAGCCCCTGAGCGTCACCAGGTATGGCCCAAAAACCAAAAATAAATAAATAAAAAAGAAAGAAAACAAAAAAGAAAGAATAAATTTTGTTAACTACTGTCATCTCAACATAAAAATACTTATGGTGATTACAATCTTTAAACTCTGCAAGAATTTTAATGTTCTTTTATTACTAGCAATATTTGGGGGTCTGAGACTATTTGGACCTTGTTGTGAGGCCAATCAATGTAAAAGATCACTATAATCCCAGGTGTAACTGACAAAACAGGAATCAGAAGGATATATGTTATATTTTAACATAATATGAAAGTATGATTTAACTTAAAGGTATGATACTACTTCTTTAGTTTTACAGATTCCTCTATTAATTGTGGCACAAATTACTAAAGAGTACAATGAATACTATTGAATGGTGAGAGTGGTTTGGGGAAGGACATAGGCAAATATTAACAGTATCTATCCAAGGAGTGTTCAGGGAATCTCGCAACCTGTCAGACATTTTCCTTGGGAGACTCCCCCCCACCACTACCAAATATCCTGTATTATCTTTAAAACTCTTCATTGGGGCTAGAGAGATAATACAATGGATAAAGCACTTACCTTGCATATGGTGACTCCAGATCATGTCCCAGTACTATATATGATCCCTGAGAATTGCCAGGAGTGATCCCTGAGCATGGAGCCAGGAATAGCATCCTAAACACACTTGTGTATGACCCAAAAAAAATGAAAGAAAGCAATTCCACTTCTAGGTATCTCCCTTTAAGGTCCCCAAAATTTTACTCAGAAAAGGCACCTGCACTACTCTGTTCATTGCAGCATTGTTCACAATAGCTAATGTCTGGAAACAACTGAGATATCCAAGAACACATGACTGGGTATATACAATGGGATACTATTTAGCTATAAAAGAAAAACCAATCTTTTTTTGGTTTTTGGGTCACACCCAGTGGGGTTCAGGGGTTACTCCTGGGTCTGCACTCAGAAGTCACTCCTGGCAGGCTTGGGCACCATATGGGATGCTAGGATCTGAATCACCATCTGTTCAAATCTGTTGCATAAGGCAAATGCCCTACCACTGTGCTATCTCTCCGGCCCCAAAGACAAAACCAATTTTAGAGAGAGTAAAAGGAGACAGTGTCTTTGTCAGCAAGTCATGGAAGCTCCAGGAACTGTGCTTGGTATCAAGTAAGATAAGCAATTTTGGAAGATAATTTATTTGCTCAATTCATAAATATATATACTCTGACCTAAAAAGGTCTATATAAATCATTCAACTTTATACATTTTCTTAGACACATTAATATTGTTTAAATATTTTCAAACTATCCTTATGCATTTTTATTAAAATAAATAAAAGAAAATTTAAATAATGTGCCAATAGATTTAGGCACAGAATGCATTATATGCATGTCCACATTTTTGGGAGGGGCAGGAGTATATCTCACTAGCAGTGCTTAGGAGACCTCAGGCCCTACCAGCAATTGTTTGGGCCCTGCATTTAGGGACACTTGAAAATCCTTGATGGTGTTTGGGGGGCTTCTACAGACACACCTGACAATGTTTGGGAGACCATGTAGTGCCAGTAATCAATCACATTCCTAGCATGTAAGGCACATGCCTGATCACTATCCTATATTGAGCCTTATATTTTGGTTTATTTTGTAGTTTAAAGAAACAAAACTTGTGGCCGGAGAGATAGCATGGAGGTAAGGTGTTTGCCTTACATGCAGAAGGATAGTGGTTCGAATCCCTGCATCCCATAAGTTCCCTGAGCCTGCCAGGAGCTATTTCTGAGCATAGAGCCAGGAGTAACCCCTGAGTGCTGCCAGGTGTAACTCAAAAACCAAAAAAAAAAAAAAAAAGAAACAAAATCTTACGTTTGGATTCGTTAATGCAGAAATGGCATTAATCACAGACTGAAAACCCTGAACATCTTGAGACAGACTTTCAAACCTTTTGGTCTCAGCACTCTTAAAAAATTGAGGATCCCAAGGGCTTTCCTCCCTATTAAATTTGGGTGGTGTGTATCATGTTTACTGCATTAAAAATAAAGCTAGAAACTAGAGGAAATGTGAATTATTCAAAAAATAACAATAAACCTATTCCATATTAGCATACACATTTGAAGAAAACAACCACATTTTCCAAAATACATTTACTGAGAAGAGTGAGTGGCATTGTTTCATGGTCTCTGCAAATGCCTTTATTTTTTTCAGCTTAATGGAATACAGCTGGATTCTCTATGACTGTCTTGTGTTGTAATATGTTGTTTTAGTTGAGCAAATGAAGAAAATATGGTTTTGTATGGATTTGCAATTGGAAATGGAAGAAGTATGTGAATACACTATTCACATAATTGTGGACATTCTGCTTTGCTGCTCTCAGCAACTTGATGCTAGTTTTCTTAAAATGTTTGTTGAATTGTATAGTCAGAAACTATCGATGAGGTTCCATATTCTGGTAGACACATATCATTGCTCTGAACTGTGTTTCTGAATGGGATTCGTTGTCCATGAAAGATTGTATAATAGTCTGTACTACTTGTTTAGAAAATATTGATTCTTTGAGTCTTGCAGATTTTGCAAATGTTAACACATTTTATCATAACCCAACACATCTATGAATACCGATACTGAAGTTAGAGAAAATGTTTTTAAGTATTGGAAATCATAGTCACAATAATATCTTCAAATTTATTCAGATTCAAAATATTCATTTATGGCCAGTTGGCCAAGAATTTTTAGATTTTATCCTTAGCAACAGATACAGACAGCTGTTTCCTTTGAAGCAGTAAGCATACTTTACTCATTTTTGAGAAAATATTTTTCAAATAGGCAAGACTGAGTAACTGGTCTGTCTTCTCCGGTACTTCTTTCTTCCTTTTCTTTTTTTGGTTTTATTTTTTTGGGGGGCCACACCCAGTAACGCTCAGAAGTTACTCCTGGCTATGCACTCAGAAATCGCTCCTGGGGGCAGGAGCAGTGGCACAGAGGTAAGGCATTTTTGCCTTGCGCACAGCTGACCTAGGATGAACTGCCGTTCAATCCCCTGACGTCCCATATGGTCCCCCAAGCCAGGATTGATTTCTGAGTGCATAGCCAGGAGTAACCACTGAGTGTCACCGGGTGTGGGCCCAAAACCAAAATAAATAAATAAATGAAAAGAAAAAGAAACAAAGAAAGAAAAAGGAAAGGAAAGGAAAGGAAAGGAAAGGAAAAAGAAACTGCTCCTGGCTTGGGGGACCATATGAGACACTGGGGATCGAACTGAGGTCAGTCCTGGGTCAGCCGCGTGCAAGGCAAATGCCCTACGGCTGCGTTGCTTCTCTGGCCCCTTGTCTGGTATTTCAAAGTAAATTTTTTAAGTGAAAAAAAAAATCTGGGGCCAGAGAGATAGCATGGAGGTAAGGCATTTGCCTTTCATACAGGAGGTCATCGGTTCGAATCCCGGTGCCCCATATGGTCCCCCGTGCCTGCCAGGAGCAATTTCTGAGCCTGGAGCCAAGAATAACCCCTGAGCACTGCCGGGTGTGACCCAAAAACCACACACACACACACACACAAAAAAAAATCTAGTGCCATAGTATAAAGCAGTGGTCCTCAAACTTTTTAAACAGGGGGCCAGTTCAATGTCCCTCAGACCGTTGAAGGACCAGACTATAGTGAAAATAAAAACTATGAACAAATTCCTATGCACACTGCATATATCTTATTTTGAAGTGAAGAAACAAAACGGGAACAAATACAATATGTGGCCCGCGGGCCGTAGTTTGAAGACCCCTGGTATAAAGGTTAGGGCACATGAGTGATATGTACCTGATCTAGGCTCTGTTTACTATGTGATCCCCTGATCTTCACAGGTGCAGGACTAGAGAGGCCTGAGCTCTGGAGGTCCCAGAACCAATGTGGTGGCCCAGACATCCCTGACACTACAGAGCCTGAGCAGCATCTCATTCTCTGATCCTTGCACTGAACCAATGCCAGCTGGCTACAAATTTTAGGTGAAGCCACCAACCTCTTGAGCACCATTGGAAGAAGCACCTTTCCCTTCATATAATGTCTAGTTTCATTTGCAACAAGTTTTTGGTTTTTTTGTTTGTTTTGGAAGGTCATACCCGGAGGACCTCAGAGGTACTACTAACTCTGAGTTCAGAAATTGCCCCTGGCAGGTTCGGGGACCATTTGGGATGCTGGGAATCAAACCAGCATCTCTTGGGTTGGCCACATGCAAGGCAAATGCCCCAACACTATGCTATCTCTCCAGCCCCACAAGTGTTTTTCTTTTAAAACAACATCTGACTTTTGGTATATAGCAAGATTGCTCTGTCTAACTCTCATTTTGTCACATGAAATAAAAAGATTGTACTCGGGAAAATATATTTTCTCAAGTGAATTTTGCTGAATCACTGATGATATTCTTGTTTCTTTTTCCTTCTTAGTGAACTTGACAGTGAAGAATATGCTTGCTAGCTGATGTGGTGGAGTTCATTCCTACTAAGGCATCCATTTCCCCAAAAGTGCAAATGTCAATGGTGAAATGGGAAAATACTATTATTTGTTCTCACTCCTCTTTGAGTTTTAAGAAAAATAAAAGATATTACTGTAATAATGCCCAGAGACAATAAAAATGAGGGCTGAAAGGACCAGTTCACAAAGAGTGGTGAGTACAGTTAGAGAAATAACTACTACAGTAGTTATTATTAACATGATAATGTTAATAAGTGAGAGAAGTAAAATACCTGTCTCAAATACAGGCAAGGGGTGGGGGAGAAGAGAAATGGGGGGCATTGGTGGTGGGAATGTTGACTGGTGAAGGGAGTATTCTTTTTATGACTGAAACCCAACTACAACCATGGTTGTAATTATGGTGCTTAAAAAAGTTATTATTTTAAAAAATACAGTTATTTATGAGTTTACTAATGATTAATGAATAGCTTTTGATCTCAGTATCTTAGGATGTCTCAAGGGATCAGAAAAATCTGTGGACGATGGTGCAAGATCAACTTGTCTGTGGGATTTAGAGATTTTGTGTTTGTAATACATCCATCCACACACATCCATCCATCCACTTAACTTTCTGTCCATAAAGTTGTTAAGCACCTATTCTGACCAGACATCATATAAAAATACAGCATTTAATCACTGAACACAGAATAGTTGAGGAAAAAATACAAGCCTGTGAAATAAAGTCTAGCAGAGAACTTGCATCAGAAAAAGTCCACAAGTCTGCATAGTGAAGACATGATTCCTTTTTGTTTGTTTGTTTGTTTGTTTTTGTTTTTTTGTTTTTAGGTCACAGCTGGCAGCATTCAGGGGCTACTCCTGGCTCTACACTCAGAAATCGCCCCCGGCAGGCTTGGGGGACCATATGGGATACCTGGATTCAAACCACTGTTCTTCTGCATGCAAGGCAAATGCCTTACCTCCATGCTATCTCTCGGGACCCCAAGACATGATTCTTTAAAGGAACCATGTGTTCAAGGTAGAGGTCAACATATTCTGTGAAAAGGCCTTAAACTTCCACTTGATCCAAATTATTTAAACTTGCTTTTTTGTTGTTGTTGTTGTTGTTGTTGTTGTTTTTAGCAGTGCCAGGGATCAAACTATTTTTTCACATATACAAGTTGTGCTCTACAACTCAGTTTTATCCAGGCCCCAATATTAACTCTTGAATTGATAGTGTAGCAACAGATTCACACCATTCTCACCAACATTTAAATTCATTACATTCTTTCACCACAAGAAAGAGATATTGGGGCCGGACAGATAGCATGGAAGTAAGGTGTTTGCCTTGCATGCAGAAGGACGGTGGTTCGAATCCTGGCATCCCACATGGTCCCCCGAGCCTGCCAGGAGCGTTTTCTGAGTGTAGAGCCAGGAGTAACCCCTGAGCGCTGCCGGTGTGACCCAAAAACCAAAAAAAAAGTGGGGGGAGAGATATTGATCAATTGTTTCGTTTGTTTGGTTTTTGGACTAAACCTAGAGGTGCTCAGAAGTTATTTTTAGCTCTGTGCTCAGAAATTGTTCAGAAATTACTCCTGGCAGGCTTCGGGGGCAATTTGCAATGCCAGGGAATTGTACCCAGGTTAGGTGCATGCAAGACAAATGCCCTATAAGATATGATACCACTCTGGCCCCTCATTGATAAAAAAAAACTTTTTTGTTTGTTTTGGGGTCACACCTGGCGGAGCTCAGGGTTTACTCCTGGCTTTGCACTGAGAAATCACTCCTGGCAAATTCAGGGACCATATGGGATGCTGGAAATTGAACCCAGGTCCATCCCAGGTCAGCCACGTGCAAGGCAAATGCCCTACCACTGTGCTATTGCTCTGGCCCCTCATTGATAAATCTTAATGAAAATTCTATAGCAGCAGCCAATTCCAACTCGGATGTCTAATTTTGTTATTTTTGAGAGCAGAAATGTAGAAATAAGACTCTCCCTAGAGGACAGGGGCCAGAGTGAACCCCTTTTAATCCAGATTTCTCTCGGCTCTGATGATGTAAGTTGGGAGAATTGTTTCATTTCTTAAGAAATTATTTAAATGATGAGGTAAAGTAACCTTTACTTGGGAGTGGGGCTAAGAAACTGGTAGCTGCCTGCCGTGTCACAATCTCAAGTGAGATTTTGCTAGGCTGACATCACTAAGCTTATTTAAGAAAGAGAGGCAGAGCCCCTTCTGACTGGGTTGTCCCCTTCAGCTTCCTCACCCAACCTGTGCCATATTAAAGGATCTTACCACAGCAGCTTCTTCCTCACCTGCATGCTACTCCACCATCTCAGGTGAGACCTGCCTCTGCTGACATCACTGAACCTATTCTGGAAAAGGAGAAAAAGCCCCTACTAGGTAGGTGCCAGAAGCACCCAAACAGAGCCCGACTACTAAGGGCCCACAGCATAACCTTTGAAATGCATGGCACTCTTGCAAAAGATCTCAACAAATTACACACTGCTCACAGTTATGTTTCTAGTCATTCTGTGAGGATAGGCAGAGAAGAAAGAGCAGCCCTCAGCCTAATCCTTCAGGGGGTTATCTACAAATAATCACCCCCTACACAACAAGAACACTAAAATAAATGAGGAAAACATGTAGAAGCCCACCAAGTTCAATGAGTAAAAACATTATCACTAGACATAAACAATACAACAGTCACCATGTTCAAACTGGGCCAGCTCCATAGTCTCACACTTTTCTCAAATGAGATGTAAAACAAGATGTGAAAGAGGCTGGAGACATAGCATGGAGGTAGGGTGTTTGCCTTGCATGCAGAAGGATGGTGGTTCGAATCCCAGCATCCCATATGGTCCCCTGAGCCTGCCAGGGGCTATTTCTGAGTGTAGAGCCAGGAGTAACCCCTGAGTGCAGCTGGGTATGACCCAAAACAAACAAACGAACAAACAAACAAACAAAAAAAAAAAAAACAAGCTGTGAAAAATCATGGGTACACTGGCCACACAGTCAAAAGCTGGCCATCTAGGGAAGATAGAGTGGGTCAAACTCTCACCCTGCCGAAGCAACGCCTGCATTTTGCTGATGGCACTACCTCATCATCTCTCTACAATAAACCAATCTGAAGAATAAGCCAGTATTTGGGCTGATATCACCAGGGCTTTTTGAATGCGTATGGACACCACCCCCTCCAATATCTTTCTTATTCTGGGAAGCCTAGTAGCTGAGAAAAGGCCCCTAAAAGTTGCAGTATAAGTAATAGTGTTTTGAATTTCTGGACAACTTCATTTGTTTGATGTTGTTATCCTTAATAGGGACACACCAATTTAACAGAATGGACAGCTAACAAGTGCTTACTAAATTTTCTGCCACTGTATTGACTTTATTAGATATAATAATTTTACAAATGTACTTGCTACTGTATGTTTTTTTTCTGTTTTAAAAAATTTTCTGTTCTTCCTTTTTGTTTGTTTTTTGATATTTTGGGCCACACCCAGTGACGCTCAGGGGTTTCTCTTGGCTATGTGCTCAGAAATCACTCCTGGCTTGGGAGACCATATGGGACATTGAGGGATCAAACTGTGATTCGTCCTAGCACGTGCAAAGCAGACGCCTTACGGCTTGTGCCACCACTTCAGCCCCTTCCTTTTGTTTTCTATTTTTTCTTTCTATTCCTTTTTAAATAACTTTGCTCTTATCTGAAGACAAATGTATTATGATCAACTATGTCAACTATGTGATGCATTTTCTTTAAATAAAGATAAAAAAACATAAACAACAACAAGCTCAGTAAATCTTCAGACAATGCCTTTAGTGATACTATGAGGATGATCAATGAACTTTAGAAAATGGTAACACAGGTACTCAGTATAGCACAAAAAATGTATGAGAGCCAAAATAAAAAAAGTACAATCAGAAGTGAGAGAAATGAAAAGAATAGTAGGTATAAAAACTAAAAACAGGGGCTGGAGTGATAGCATAGCAGTAGAGCATTTGCCTTGCACGCGATGAACCGGGACAGCCCCAAATTCGATTCCCGGCATCCCATATCGTTCCCAGAGCCTTCCAGAAGTGACTTCTGAGTGCAGAGCCAGGAGTAACCACTGATCATCGCTGGGTGTTGCTCAAAAAACAAAAAAACAAACAAAAAAACTAAAAACCCACAAAAACCCCACCATTCTTAACACAAGGACTATCAGAATAACAGCCACTGAGCAAAAGATCAAGTAGCTCCAAGATGAGGAAGAAATCTCTAAGGAACAGCACAAGGTGGTGAAAAATAGACTGAAAAGACATGAATAGCAGGGTCCAGAGTTGTTCATTTCATTTCAGTACAATGAATTTGCACTTGCTTTGCATGCAGCCAACTTGAGTTTTAGCCCTGACATCCCATATGGTCCTCACCAGGAATAATCCCTGAGTGCAGATCTAAGAGTAACCCCTGAGCATCACTGGGTGTGCCCCCTCCAAAAATTAAAGCGAGAGAGAGAGAGAGAGAGAGAGAGAGAGAGAGAGAGAGAGAGAGAGAGAGAAGTGCTCATTTAAAGGACAGAATAAACTTACCATCATGTGGCATTGAGTATGGCACTCACTAATGGTGTACGAGGTCATTCTTTACTAGATTAAGAAAGGTTAGGGGCCAGAGAGATAGCATGGAGGTAAGACGTTTGCCTTTCATGCAGAAGGTCATTGGTTCAAATCCCGGCATCCCATATGGTCCCCTGACCCTGCCAGTACCAATTTCTGAGCGTGGAGCCAGGAGTGACCCCTGAGCGCTGCCAGGGGGTGACCCAAAAACCAAAAAAAAAAAAAAAAAGTTTAAAGACAGGGTCGGAGCAGTGGCTAGGAGCGGTAAGGTATCTGCCTTGCCAGCGCTAATCTAGGACGGACCGTGGTTTCATCTTCCAGTGTCCCATATAGTACCCCAAGCCAGGAGCGATTTCTGAGGGCATATAGCCAGGAGTAACCGCTGAGTGTCACCGGGTGTGGCCTCCCCCCAAAAAAAGAAAGATTAAAGACATATAGCAATCAATCATCACAAAGTGATTAATTTTCTGAAAATTCTTTTTTTTTTTTTTTTTTTGGTTTTTGGTCACACCCCACAGCGCGCTCAGGGGTTACTCTTGGCTTTACGTTCAGAAATAGCCCCTGGCAGGCACGGGGGGGCCATATGGGATGCCAGGATTCAAACCATGGTCCTTCTGCATGGAAGGCAAACGCCTTACCTCCATGCTATCTCGCTGGCCCCAATTTTCTGAAAATTCTATTTGCAATTCCTTTAAAGATTTGGAGTGTGTGTGGCCACATGCAGTGGTATTCCTGGCTTGCTCCTGGCTCTTTGCTTAATGATCACTGCTGATGGGGCTCAGGGTATCATATGGAATGCTAGGGATCAAACATAGTACAGCCACAACATGCAAGGCAAATGCTCTTGCCCATTTCTTTACATTTAAATGGAACAAGTAATGTGAAGGAAGAGAGAGAGAGAGAGAGAGAGAGAGAGAGAGAGAGAGAGAGAGAGAGAGAGAGAGAGAGAGAGAGAGAGAGAGAGAGAGAGATTTTTGTCAAGGGATTAGCAGCAGGTGAGAGGGAACTGGGGGAAATTGGTAGAGGGAATGGCACAATGATGGTAGATTGGTGTAAGAAAATTGCATGCCTTATTATTATAAACTTATTATTATAAACTCTTATTATAAACTTTATCACTTATTATTATTTAATATTACAATATATTTATCTTATTACTTAAATCAGTGTACTAATAAACAATGGCTTTGTAAGGAAATTGATAGAGGGTCTGAGAAATCAGACAGCTTTCAAGGCACATGCCTTGCACACACCTGACCTGGGTTTAATCCCTGGCACCAGATAGTCTCCTCCCCTAAGCACTAACTGAACTGTGTGCTAGGCAAGCACCTTACCCACTGTACTATAACTCCGGTCACCATTGCAGCTCTTGAGCCAGCTCTCCATCCCCTATCATCACTGTTTTTAACACTCAACTATTTGTCTTGAATAAACAAATATGCTGATATTCATAAACTCATGAATTTATGAATATAAAGCATATTTGTAGACTATTAGGTAGACACATCTTTACATTTTAATTCAAGAGCTCCAGCATTTTAATTCACTAGTTTATTATTATTATTTATAATTATAAGAATAACATTTTAAATCCTGCTCCAGAAAATAGGGTACTTGCTTTATATGCAATTATTCCAAGTTCAATCCCCAGCATCTCATATGGTTCCCTGGAACTTCTAGGAGTGATTCCGGAGGTCAGAGTCCAAAGTAAGCCCTGAGCAGTGCTGGGTGTGGACCCAAAACTAAAAAATAAATCCTAGCTTCAACAAATAAGTAATCTGCTCTAAATAACTATTAATAATTTCCTGCTGAATACATAAGTAGATATTCAGCAATTACAACACTTTTTTCAGGTTCATAAATGTCTCACTGTATGTTTCAGAGCTCTGAGGTATTTTTTTAAATTTTTTTGTTTTTGTTTTTGTTTTCGGGCCACACTCGTTTTGACACTCAGGGGTTACTCCTGGCTAAGTGCTCAGAAATTGCCCCTGGCTTGGGGGGACCATATGGGATGCCCATATGGGATCGAACCACTGTCCTTCCTTGGCTAGCGCTTGCAAGGCAGACACCTTACCTCTAGTGCCACCTTGCCGGCCCCAGAGCTCTGAGTTTTTAAACAATTGGATCTTCTATCAAAAAAGTCTCTTCTAGCCTAGAATTGCACAGCTAAGTTTGGGTCCTAGATCTCAGATGCAATGGGATCTCACTAAGGACCCCACACTAGCTCCAAGAGCCACCCTAAAGAGTAAATTGGTGTTACATAACCACTTACATATTCTGCATCAAGATCTTTTTTTCCAGATGTATATAAATGTACATGACATATACCTTTGTATAAAAATATACCATACATCTGTTTTATAGTCTGTGTTATAACATCTTTCTGGGTTAATATAGATTTTCATTGTATAGTATTATATAGCATTACTGTTTATTGTGACCTTTAAAAATAGAAAAAGAATTTAAAAACTGAATTGTAAGTTTATTTCAAGTGTGTTACCTTTTGTTTCTTTGTTTTTGGACCACACCTGTGTTACTACAGGCTCTGTGCTCAAGAATCACTCCTGGAAATACTCAGGGGACCATATAGGGTTACCAGAGATTGAACTCAGGTCAAAAGTATGCAAGGCAAGCACCCTATCTGCTGTACTATCACCCCAGCCCCACTTTAAACCATTGTCTTGCTGACATAGCACTTGGTTAAGATTTCTCTTTATAAAATAATTTTACCTGGGCCAGAGAGATAGCACAACGGTAGGGTATTTGCCTTGCAAGCAGCCGATCCAGGATAAACAATGGTTTAAATTTCAGAATCCTATATGGTCCCCCGAACCTGCCAGGAGCGATTTCTGAGCATAGAGCCAGGAGTAACCCCTGAGCATTGCCGGGTATGATCCAAAAACAAACAGACAAAAAAAAAAAAAAACAAGCTGTGAAAAATCATGGGTTCACTGGCCACACACAGTCAAAAGCTGGCCATCTACGGAAGATAGAGTGGGCCAGACTCTCACCCTGCCGAAGCAACACCTGCATTTTGCTGATGGCCCTATCTCATCACTCCTCTACTCCTCTACAATAAACCAATCTGACCAAAAACTTTTACCCAAAGATGAATGATTTTTTTTGTTTTGTTTTGTTTTTGGAACACACCCAGTGGGGCTCAGGGGTTACTCCTGGCTCTCTGTTCAGAAATCGCTCCTGGCACACACGAAGACCTATGGGAAGCCAGGATTCGAACCACTGTTGGTCCTGGGTCAACCGCTTGCTTGCGAGGCAAACGCCCTATGGCTGTGCTATCTCTCTGGCCCAAGATAAATGATTTTTAAAATGTTACCAAGCATTATGTCATCAAGCAGTAAAAATATTCTAGAAAAAATTGTAATTCAAATTTTATCAAAATGCGGTTTATTTATAATTTCAACTCTATATTGTAGTACTGCAGTTAACTTTTAGATATAGGAATATATTATGAAGGGTCCCGAAAGAGTAATTTCCAATAATGTTGAATTTAATAAGTCTTTGGAGATGGCACCAATTTGACATAAAAATAAAGGTGTTTTTGTTGCTGCTTTATGATTTTATTTTTGTTTTTTTGGGTCACACCGGGCTGTGCTCAGGGGTTACTCCTAGCTCTACATTCAGAAATCACTCCTGGCAGGCTCAGGGGACCATATGGGATGCCAGGATTCAAACCACTATCCTTCTGCATGCAAGGCAAATGCCCTACCTCTATGCTTTCTCTCGGCCCCTGCTTAATGAATTTAGTTTTGAGTCTCACCTGGCTGTATATTTGGTTTACTCCTCACTCTACAGTCAGGGGACTATATGTGTTGCTGGGGATCAAGTTTGAGTGAGCTTTTTGTAAGGTAGGTAGGACTACCTGCTGTACTACAGCTCCAGCCCCTTGTTTCTAAATCTTTTATGTTAATATTGCATTATAATGGATTGGAGAGATAATATAGCAGTCAGGGTGCTTGCCTTGTACACAGTCAACCGCAAGTCAATCCTGGCTCCACCAGGAGTGATCCCTGAATGCAAAGGCAGGAGTAAACCCTGAATACTGCTGGGTGCGGTCCAAAAAGAAATACAGAGGCCAGAGCAATATTACAGTGGGTAGGATGTTTGTTTTGCATGAGGCTGACCTGAGTTTGACCACTGGTATCCCAATCCCATTAAGTATCCCAAACCTGCCAGGTATAATTTCTAGTGCAGAGCCAGGAATAACCCCTGAATGCCATCAGTTATGGCTTAAAAACAAATAAACAAAATAAAACCCCAAACTGAAAACAAAAAAAAAAATACAAGCCAAAAAATTATTTTATTTTTCTTAGAATATATGTCAAACTGAATAAAGTATTTTGTTGTTTTATTTGTTATTGTTTTTTGTTTGAGACCATACCCAAAAATTCTCAAAGTTACTCTTGGCTCTGTACTCAGAAATCACTCCTGGTAGTGCTATAGGATCCTAATGATCAAACTTGGATTAGCCACTTGCAAGGTAAGCATCTGACCTACTGTACTATCTCTCAAGGCCTAAAACAAATAATTTTAAATTGGCACATCATTCATATTTTTTTTTGGCTCATACCCGGTGGCACTCAGAGGTTACTCCTGGTTCTGCACTCAGAAGTCACTGCTGGCAGGCTCAGGGGATCATATGGGATGTCAGGAATCGAACCGAAGTCTGTCTGGTATTGGCCACACATAAGGCAAACGCCCTACCACTGTGCTATCGCTCAGGGCCCAATTTATATATAAATTAATACAGACCAAAGCAAAGAAGGATTATAAAACTAAAACAAAATATCTGAAATAATCTAGGAGATACTTTTTTAAATTTATCACTTAATTTATTAGAAATTTTAATAGTTTTCTATATGTATTACAATTTTTAAATAATATCTATAAGTACCATGATTACAAACATGTTTGTAGTTGGTTTTCAGTTATAAGAAAGAATGTCCCCCTTCACCAGTGCAACCTTTCCACAGAGATATTCTTTTTAGAAATGAACTTTGATTCCAATGGCTTTTTTAAATTCATGGTTTTGTGGTTCCAAGAGGTCATAGAAAACTTGTTTTTGGTCAAAATGGTCTCTAATATAGAGCAAATCTTCAATAGAATATTTATCATCTTTTCCAGTCCAAATAGTCAAGCTGTACCTGTATTAAACATACAAAACAAATGATATCGTTAAAAGTTAAAGGTAATATACAGACATGAAGAATTTCAACAAGCCCAAAATAGTTAACTCTCATTTTTCTCTAACCCAGATTCATACAGATGAAAACCTTAAATGGCAATGGCAGAACTATCTTATGTTTATTAACACTAAAGGAACTAGGAAGGAAAAAAAAATCCATAAAACTATTTTCTAAAATAGGAAATCTGAGTCAGGAGGATGTTAAATAGCTTTAGAAGCCCTGATCAGTACCACTGGAAATGGGCCCAGTTTTAAATAAACAAATGGAGGAGATCATGTTGTTAACCATGTTTGTCCCTTGAACAAACACTACAGTTCTGAGTTCCTTCAGGGGCCTGCTCCCTCCCAGTCAAAGTCCTAACTGGAAGGGACTATGAGGAGGCAGGAATGTCAGTGATACTCCTATTCATACACAAATGATTTGACTCTACTCTCATTTTGTGGGCTACACCCAGAGAAGTTCAGGGATTGCTCTTCGATCTTCACTCAGAAAATACTCCTGGCATGCTCAGGGGAACCATATGGGATGTTGGTGATCAAACCCAGGTCAGCCACATGCAAGGCAAGTGCCCTACTTGCAGTACTATCGCTTCAGTCCTGTTTTTTCTCTTTTATAAAAGAAATTTTATTTATTTAATTTTTTGGGGGCCATAGTTGCAGTGATTAGAGCTTACGCCTGGCTCTTGTGTTTAGGGAAAACTTTTGGTGGGGCTGAGGAGACTACAAAGGGTGCCAGGGATCAAACCCTGTGCAACATGTGTCAATCATGTGCAAGGCACTATTAATATATTATTAATAAATCTGCTCTATGTTCCCTAAACATTTCTTTCCCTTTTTTTTTTTTTTGGGGGGGGGTGTCACACCGGCAACATAAATCACTCCTGGCAGGCTCGGGGGACCATATGGAATGCTGGGAATTGAACCAGTGTCCGACCTGTGTTGGCCATGTGCAAGACAAACAGCTTACCACTATGCTATCGCTCCAGCCCCCACTAAACATTTTTTTAAAGGTTAGTCCCCTTGATTTGTAATACTGCTAATGGTAGGGTTTCATGCATACTACAATCTAACTCCACTCCCTCTCCACCAGAGAGTCTACTTCCCTCTGCAATGGTCCCTGAAACACTTTCTTTGCCCCAATCCCACCATCTCCCTGTTAAGGTAAGCTCAGTTCTGTAGATCAATCCTCAGGTTCTGCTGCCCTTGGCCATTTGCTGCTCCCTTGCTATTTTTTTTAATTATTATTACCCCACATATGAGAGATCATTCTGCATCTGTCCCCCTCCTTCCAGCTGCTGCTCAGCATATTGTTTGGTTTGACTTGACTTTCTCTTCTGGTTTTGTTTGTTTGTTTTTGTATGAGAGTACAAAAAATAGCGAGAAATCACAAAATTGCCAAGCAGAGTCAACTTAGATGAACTTCAGGAATTAAAAAGTCAACCAGTCCATAATATATGCAGATTTACCCTGGCTGTACAAATAGACTGAATTTTAATGCTATTTAAATCCTGCATTTTTACTTCTTTTGGTACTATCACTCTATTGCTGTAATGTCTGGGGAAAGGCAAAGCTGCTAAGCAGTTTGATATTTCTTTTCCCCAGATGCATGTCAGAATGCAGGAGGAAAGAGCTAAAGCATTTCCTTCTGCAAATGATAAGGAAGAGCTGTGGAACCAATGATAGCCACTTTCTTGTTACAGTGACACATTTCTGCCCTTCAGGATGGTGACGCAGGAAATGTAACAGAAGAAATTAACTCTTGATTTTGTTCCACAGCAAACAAACACATACTAAACTAAAACTGAAAATACAGGAAACATAAAATGAGAATAAGGTTTAAAAGCTCTATCTTCTGCTAAAATTGCATCTTTATTACTCCACTGGTACATCCTAGTGACAAATCTTATTAAAAAAAAAAAAAAAAAAAAAACAGGGCCCGGAGAGATAGCACATCTGCGTTTGCCTTGCAAGCAGCCGATCCAGGACCAAAGGTGGTTGGTTCGAATCCCGGTGTCCCATATGGTCCCCAGTGCCTGCCAGGAGCAATTTCTGAGCAGACAGCCAGGAGTAACCCCTGAGCACCGCCAGGTGTGCCCCCCCCACCAAAAAAAAAAAAAGAACAACAGAAGATTTTAGGTTCAAGGAAGAGCTTCCCAGCTTCTTGCCTCTTTCAATCCTTGCTCTAGTTCACTGAAACTGAAACAGGAAAAATCAAATTGCCTAAGAGGATCTTAAATTATATCCACTCAGATTAATTTTCAGCCCTTATTCTTTTTTTTTTTTTCTTTGTATGTTTGTTTGGGACCACACTGGTGGCAGCCACTCAGGGGTTATTCTTGGCCCTGGGGTCAGAAATGGCTCTTGGTTCTGGGACCATATGGAATGCTGGGGATCGAACTTGCGACCGTCCTGGATCAGCTGTGTGCAAGGCAAGCACCCTACCTCTATGCTATTGCCCAGCAGGGCTCAGAGGTTAGTACTAGCAGGCTCAGGGTCCATATGAGATGCCAGGGATCGAAACCAGGTCTGTCCTGGATCGGCTGCGTGCAGGGCAAACACCTTACCACTTTGCTATCGCTCCAGTTCCTCAGCCCTTATTCTTATTTGTTGATTTGGGGCCACAACCTCCTATGCTCAAGAGCTTACTCCTGCTCTTTCTATGCTTGGGGATCACTTTTACCCCTTTATGATCTCCTGATTTCTCAGCTTTAATTTTTAAGTCCCACCTTTTTATTGTGAGAAAAAAATTAAAGTATATAAGACACAAACATACATTTTTAACAAATTAATATGAAATGAAACCATTTGTGTCCAGTGTGACCAGGATACAAATCAAGAGTAGACCTGGCCTGCAGCACTCTGGCACTTTCTCAGCAGAGCCTCCCTGACTCTCACTACGTGACTTGTGTGGCAAAAAACCCAAGTTAAATGCCTTACCTAAGGTACCATCTCTCTGACCCCAATGTTAATTTTTTTAAATAAATAGAACTTTTTAAAAGAAAATGATAAATTGAGGCCAGAGCGACAGCGCAGTGGTAGGGCATTTGCCTTTCACGTGGCTGATCCAGAACAGGCCTCAGTTAGATCCCCAGCGTCCCATTCGGTCCCCTGAACCACGAGTAATTTTTGAGTGCATAGCCAGGAGTAACTCCTAAGCATTACCAGGTGTGGCCCCCCCAAAAAAAGACAAATCATGGTCAAGTGAGGAATTTATTCTGGAAACATGATATTAATAATTTGTTAATAGATATAAGGAAAAGTATTATTTTCATGAAACTGAAAAGACATTTAATAAAATGTATCTACAGGATTATGCATACAGGGCCAGAGCAATAGCACAATGGTAGGGCATTTGCCTTACACGCAGCTGACCCGGGATGGGTTTGATTCCCGGCACCCCATATGGTCCCCCACGCCTGCCAGGAGAGATTTCTGAGTGTAGACTCAGGAATAACTCCTGAGGCCACCGGGTGTGACCCAAAAACAAAAACAAAACTCCAAAAACACCAGAAATATGCATACTTAGTATTTGTTTGTTAGTTTCTCTTATTCTTCTCAATATAGTGAGTATCAATTTGGGTCTTTTTCTGGATGATTTGTGACAAATATTTATATTTTTATATACTCACATATATCAGAATTCCCTTTTATAGATTTTGTATTTTACTAAGAAAGTCTGAAACTATATTTAAAAATCTATATTTAAATATAGTCTGGAACTATATTTATCAATCTAATTTTACATGTATTTAATATTTGATATTCAGGTCTTTAATTCGTCTGAAATTAATTTTGGAGAAAGATTTTTTTTTAGTTGGAGGAGGTTCTGGATCACACCTGGTGGTCCTCAGAAGCTATTTCTGATTCAATAATTGATTCAAGAATCACTCCCAGCAATGCTCAGAGATAACATATGTGATACTAGAGACCAAACCGTAGTGAGACATATCCTCGACAAGTACTAAACCTTGTCAGTTACTATCTCTCTAGTCTTGGAGAAAGTATTAAGAAAAATGGCCAGTTTTGTTTTTTTACATTATTAATATATTGTCCCAACACCAGTTACTGATTTTTTATTACAATCATTTGAAATGTTAAGTTTTTCCTCTACCAACTTCCATGATAGGTTAAGATTTATTTCTGGACTTTCTCTGCTTTCCTAATGTCTTATCTATGATAAGAGAGTATCAAAACTGTTACAATGCCTCTATATTTAAATGTCAATATTTAATGATAGCAGAACTAATTTTTTATAGGAATTACACCTAGCAGTATCTGTGGGCCACCGGCCCACTCCTAGTGGTGCTGGGATGTTGGGCATGCGCTGTTAGGGAACAACTGGACAATGTAAAATTAGTCTTTTGGTTTTTGGGTCACACTCGACAGCGCTCAGGGGTTATTTCTGGCTCTATGCTCAGAAATCGCTCCTGGCAGGCTCGGAGGACCATATGGGATGCCGGGATTCGAACCACCATCCTTCAGAGTCTAACGCAAACGCCCTACCATTTCACTATCTCTCCGGCCTGTAAAATTAGTCTTGTGCTCTATCATTTGAGCTATATCCATCCCCCAAACTAATTTTTATTACATACTAAAATAAAATTATATATGAAACACTTCTGGCCAGAGAGATAGCACAGCAGTAGGGCATTTGCCTTGCAAGCAGCCGATTGAGAATGGATGGTGGTTCGAATCCTGACATCCCATATGATCCCCCGTGCCTCCCAGGAGCGATTTCTGAGCACAGAGCCAGAAGTAAACCTGAGCGCCGCCAGATGTGACCCAAAAACCAAAAAAGAAAAAAAAAAATTGAAAGAAAAGAAAAACACTTCTGAAATTATCAAACAACTTAAAGAAACAAGCTTTATCTCTTTACAATTGTTTATGAGTGTATAACAAAATGGAGGAAAAGAGACATTTACAAGGCAGACACTATGTGAAAAAACTTTTCTGAGGGAAATGTGAAAGCTATAACCATGATGTTAAAAAGTTAAGGTTGGGGGCCGGAGAGATAGCATAGAGGTAAGGTGTTTGCCTTTCATGCAAAAGGTCAGTGGTTCGAATCCCGGCATCCATATGGTCCCCCGAGCCTGCCAGGAGCACTTTCTGAGCATAGAGCCAGGAGTAACCCCTGAGCGCCAGGTGTGACCCAAAACTCCCGCCCCCAAAAAAAGTTAAGGTTGGGGCCAGAGCGGTGGCACAAGCTGTAGGGTGTTTGCCTTGCATGTAGCTAACCTAGGACGATCGATCCCCCATTGTCCCATATGGTTCCCCAAGCCAGGAGCGATTTCTGAGCGCATAGCCAGGAGTAACCCCTGAGTATCGTCAGATGTGTCCCCAAAAAAAGCAAAAAAAAAAAAAATTAAGGTTGACCAAATAACTTTAATCTGGAGTCTATGTGCTTATAAAATCAGTTTCTTCTCTCTCTCTCTCTCTCTCTCTCTCTCTCTCTCTCTCTCTCTCTCTCTCTCTCTCTCTCTCTCTCTCTCTCTCTCTCTCTCTCTCTCTCTCTCTCTCTCTCTCTCTCTCTCTCACACACACACAATGTTCTTCTTCACATTATCAGTTTTATTCTCTTCTTATGTGCCTTCTCACATACTCACATGCACACACTATATTAACCTTACATACCTGTTTGATTTCCTTAGCAGCCAAAGTAACTGAGAATAAGACTGACTGAGTAATGCTGCTCTCACAGGAAATGTTACAGGCTGATTTAGTTCCTTACAGATATAGTCCATCTCCTTTACCATTGTCCAACTGTAACCTGAAATGAAAATGAATTCAATTTATAATATTGGAAACCTAAAATAAATAAATTATACAAAAATAAGTAAATTCATAGGTAATTCACAAAAATTTCCATTTGGATTTAGAGTGAATTAAAATAAAGTTAAATATTGAACTCAATGCAAAAATATTTTGAGTGGGGGGGGTAGAGAGACCATATAAGGTAAGACACTTGCCTTGCATGCAGCTGAATCAGGTTGATCCCTAGTATACCATAAGTTCCTATGAGTACTGTCAGTCCCCTGAGTGATTCCTGAATGCAGAACCAGGAGTTATTCCTGAGCATTGCTGGGTGTGGCCCCCAAACAAAACAAATATAAGTATATACATATATATGTATGTGTGTGTGTTTTGCGTGGAAAATTTAATTTGGGACCTGGATTATAGCTCAGTGGTACTCTGTGCATATGAAGCCCTGGATTTAATCCCCAGAATCATAAAAAATAAAAAAATCTAAGACCATGCCATAAGTGACTTAAAACAAACAACATAAAATCAAAACATTAAGAAGTTTTTTGGGGCTGGAAAGATAGCTTGGAGGTAAGGCATTTGCTTTGCATACAGAAGGACGGTTGTTCGAATCCCGGCATCCCATATGGTTCCTTGAGCCTGCCAGGAGTAATTTCTGAGCACAGAGCCAGGAGTAACCCCTGAGCATTGCTGGGTGTGACCCAAAAACTGGAAGGAAAAAAAGAAAAGAAAAAAAAAGAAAGTTTTTACTAGGGTCTAGAAAGATAATACAGCAGGCAGAATACTTGCCTTGGACATAACTAACTCAGGTTTTGATATATTATGTCTAGAGCATCACCAGGAGTGATCCCTGGATTAAGCTCTGAGCACCACTGAATGTGGCAAAAATAAATAAATATTTATAAGTAATTTCTCTTGTATTTAAGCTATTAACATACTTTAAAGATTCTAAGGGTTTATGCATACTATCAATAGCTGATAAGTTTATATTTTCTGTGTTTTTGGTTTGATTAGTCTTGGTTTTGGTACATACCTGGCACTGCTCTGGAGCTACTCCCAGATGTTTCAGAGTTGTTCCTCAGGAGGCCATATGGTCCCAAGGATCAAACCTGAGTTTCTCACATGCAAAATATGTGTTCCAACAGACTGAATTATCCTCTGGCCCTAGACATTGTTTTAAATCATATATAATACACTTCCTTGTTTTTAAACCATTTTAGGAAAAATAATATACTTTATATTACACTAAATGATCAAAAACAAGGTGTTGAGACTGGAGAGATAATAAAGAAAGTAAGGTGCTTGCCTTTCACTCAGTCTACCTGGGTTCAATTCCTACCACTGCATATGGTCCCTTGACCCATACAAAGGAGTAAGCTCTGTATGCAGAGCTAAAAAAAAAAAAAGCCCTGGACACAGTTGAGTGTGGTCCCATAAGAAACAAAGCAATGTTTTAAAAAAGAAAAGCTGGGGCCAGAGAGATAGCATGAAGGTAGGGCATTTGCCTTGCATGCAGAAGGATGGTGGTTCAAATCCTGGCATCCCATATGGTCTCCTGAGCCTGCCAGGAGCAATTTCTGAGCATAGAGTCAGGAGTAACTAACCCCAGAGGGCTGTCGGGTGTGACCCAACTACTCCCCCAAAGGCTGGTTATAAAAAGATTTGCCAATAAAAGAATAATTCACACAAAGTCTATGTGGATATACCAATTTCATGGTGAAATTCCACATAAAAGAATGAAAATAGAGGCCAGAGTGACAGCACAGTGGTAGGCGTTTGCCTTGCACGCGGCTGACCCAGGAGGAACCTGAGTTCAATCCCCAGCATCCCATATGGTCCCCTGAGCCAGGAGCGTTTTCTGAGCACATAGTCAGGAGTAACCCCTAAGTCTCACAGGGTGTGCTCCCCCAAAAAAGAATGAGAATACTCTGATTTCCTTCATAATTTTAAAATCATACCTTTTGAATGAAATAAAGTACTACTAATATGATCTATACTTACTACAGATTATGTACTATAAAATATAATCTATACATTACCATAAACTACTCTCTTATCTAAAATTTATGACATAAGAAATAGGGAAGATAAAGCACATGTTGGTAATGATGTCAAAAGAGTCCTGGAAACTGAGTCAACATGACATCAAGCTCCAAATATAGTTTAATATATTTCATATCTGTGGTTAAAGCCAGTAAGACTAACAGTGACTAACAGAAGTTTTGATTCATTTTCCTCCCTGCCCCCTGCCAGTCCCTGCTGGTCCCCCCACACCAGCTCCTAAAATTTTAATTTTTAACAAAAATTACTGAACTATTTCTATCTTAACCTTTTTAAATACTTTGTATTAACTGCTGTATATGATCTATTGTTTTTTTGTTTTTGTTTTTGTTTTGTTTTGGGGGGAGGGCCACACCTGTTGATGCTCAGTGATCACTTTTGGCTCTGCACTCAAAAATTGCTCCTCATAATACAAGGGAGACCATCTGGGATCCTGGGATTGAACCTTAAACAGCCATGTGCAAGGCAAGCACCCTACCTGCTGTGCTATTACTGGTCCCTATCTGATCTATTCTTTAATGAAATGATCAAAAACTTATTAATTTAAAATAGCATTAGATCAAAGCATATTATCTTTCTGGACTGGAGCAATAGTATAGCCTTGCATGCGATTGACCTGAGGTTTGATCCCTGGCATCCCATAAGTTTCCTTGATAACCTTTGCCTGGTTCAAAGTACTATGAACACCAAGTCCCCAGCAGCTCCATTGTGGAGCCGCTCCAATGTTTTAGGAGCAGAATTTGGCTTTTCTTTTTGTTTTTCTTTTTTTTTTTGTTGTTTTTTGTTTTTTTGTTTTTTTTGTTTTTCGGGCCACACCTGTTTGATGCTCAGGGGTTACTCCTGGCTAAGCACTCAGAAATTGCCCCTGGCTTGGGGGGACCATATGGGATGCCAGGGGATCGAAGGGTGGTCCTTCCTTGGCTAGCGCTTGCAAGGCAGCACCACCTCGCCGGCCCCAGAATTTGGCTTTTCAACCATAACACCCATTCCCTACTTCTGGCAACATTACTTGAAAAGCTTTTATTTCCATGTTTTCTTTTTTCATCTGATATAAGCAGTCTGGCAAAAAAGAAAAGAAAAACTATAAAATATTTTAGAAGTTTAAAGAGACAGACTACAAATTTTCTCCACATAAGAAAAGAGGCAGATTTAGTTATTCTAGACTTTCCAAATAAATATATCCAATGAAAGTCTGGTGACAAAATAGCACCAATGAGTGTAATGACCCAAACAACACACAAAAGGTCACAGCCTACCTTTAGGTTAAGAACTTTCTCAACATAGGTTCTGTGGGTGTTTTTTTTAATTTGTATTAGAGTTATTATTTCTATTGATTTTTGTTTGTTTGCTTGTTGTTTTCTTTCTTTTTGGGGGGGGGGTTCACATCCGGCAGCACTCAAGGGTTACTTCTGGCACTACGCTCAGAAATCGCTCCTGGCATGCTCTGGGGACCATATGGGATGCCGGGATTCGAACCACTGTCCTTCTGCATGCAAGGCAAATGCCCTGTCTCCATGCTATCTCTCTGGCCCCGCTTGTTTGTTTTCTTAGGTCACACTCAGTAATGCCCAGGACTTACTGTTGACTCTGTGCTCAGGAATCATTCCTGACAGTGCTCAAGAAAACATATGTGGTGCTGGAGATGAAACTCAAATCAATTGTATGTAAACAAAGTAATTTACCTGCTATACTATTTCTCCAGCCTTCAAACTAATTTTTTTTTGTTCCTTTGTTTTTTGGGGGTTATTTTTAGGTCACACCCGGTGGCACTCAGGGTTAATCCTGGCTCTGCGCTCAGAATTTGCTCCTGGCAGGCTCGGGGGACCATATGGGATGCTGGGATTCGAACCACTGTCAGTCCTGGATCAGCTGCATGCAAGGCAAATGCCCTACTGCTGTGCTATCTCTCCATCCCCTCCCCCATCTTTCTAAGTAAGCTTTGTTCACTAAAAACTACCTTGCTTCACTAAGAAAATAAAAATATAGTAGTCATCAAAACAACTCCAAAATAACAGATAATCTAGAACAGCACTAACATTATATTCTAAAGTTAGATGAATATAGTCTTTTCCTTAAAATATTTTTTCCTTAAGATATTTTATTTTATTTTGTTTTTGTTTTTGTTTTTGGGTCACACCCGGCAGTGCTCAGGGGTTACTCCTGGCTGTCTGCTCAGAAATAGCTCCTGGCAGGCATGGGGGACCATATGGGACACCAGGATTAGAACCAACCACCTTTGGTCCTGGATCGGCTGCTTGCAAGGCAAATGCCGCTGTGCTATCTCTCTGGGCCCAATATTTTATTTTATATTTATATATTTTACTTTAGATAATATTTTCAGACCAGGGTTGACCAGAGGTAAGTGAAAACATGAAAAGCAACACTCACAAATGAGAAGGAGCTACTGGACTTAAAGTACTTAATTTGACCAATAGAAAATATTGGTCAGATAGTTTTCAATATCTCACAAAATAGGCTAGATAGTTTTCACCAGAAGAAGCACATGTTTTGCATGGAAGAGAAAATCTGTGTTCAATTCCAACACCATGACATCTAAGTACAGAATCAGGAGCATCTCAGAGTATTGCTAATTGTGTGAACCAACCCCCCAAAAATACACCGGTAAAATTAACACCTTCATTGACTTTCTCAGGATGCCATCCTGTTGTCCAACCCAGGGAAAATGTTACATCTGAGAAGAAGGATGTCACCGTGTCTATAAAAGGTTTTGCCTCCACTGCTCTGCTACTGCCGTTCGGACCAGGAAGGATATCAGCATTAAGCCACACAGGTCGTGTTAGGTGCTGCTTCACACTTTCTAGGAGCATCATGGATGGTTTTACGGCTGCTAGGCTGGAAATAGATTATGAATAAGAGCATCGCCCAAGAACAAATAAAAATTCATATATCTAACATTTATTTTGCAGTTTCGGGGGAGGGTAATGCCTATCAGTGCTCAGGGCTTACTCTTGGCACTGTGCTCAAGAATCACTCCTGGCTATGTGAAGGAGACTATATGTGGTGCTAGTAACTAAACCAGGGTTAGCTGCATGCAAGGCAAGTGCCTCAACCCTTGAAATATCTCTCCAGACATCCTTTTATGATTTAAAAAAGTATAAAGTTACTTGGGAAGGGCCCGGAGAGATAGCACAGCGGTGTTGGCCTTGCAAGCAGCCGATCCAGGACCAAAAGTGGTTGGTTCGAATCCCGGTGTCCCATATGCTCCCCCGTGCCTGCCAGGAGCTATTTCTGAGCAGACAGCCAGGAGTAGTAACCCCTGAGCACCGCCGGGTGTGGCCCAAAAACCAAAAAAAAAAAAAAAAAGTTACTTGGGAAAAGATAAATGAAGCTGCCATTTATTTTGTTTGTTTTGGGGCCCCACCCAGTAGTGTTCAGGGTTTACTCCTGGCTCTGCATGCAGGGATTCCTCCTGATGGAGTTTGAGAGGTCGTGTGAGGTGCTGGGGAGCTGGGGATGAAACCTGGATTGGCTCCATGCAAGGAAAATGCCCTACTCGCTGCACTATTTTCTGGCCCCAAAGTTGTTGTTTATTTTTTTGCCCCATTGTTCTGTAACAACTAAAGACTGAACATATAAATAAATACCTCTTGAAATCCAGCTTGATGCCTTTGTTGCATTTTATAACTTCAGCCAGCCAATCTTGTAAAGTATTATCACTGTTGGTTTCAGGAGGATGGGCCATGATAGGTTGGTCATGTTCTGATCCATCACTTGGAAGAATGACATCAGCTTCAATCATGTGAGTAGTACCTGTGCAAATAAAATATCCTAAATTAAAGCCAATGTAACAGGGACCAAAGAAGATGATATCTACAGTATCCTTTTGAAAAGTTTGAAAAAAAGAAAATTATTTTTTGCCATATGACTTCTAAGTGCAAGGTACTGTTACACATATTTATTTTATTTTATTTTATTTTATTTTACAGGTGAGCAAAAACGTAGAATAATTTTTCCCTAGTTGCACAAACCTTTTTTGGGTATGTGGGTATATGTGTCGTGGAATGGTCCTAAGTGGTACTCTGAGGCCGCACTGGCAATTTTCTGCCAACTGGGTTCACAAAATTAGCACAGGGGCCCAAGGATGCGATGCTGTTTGGATCCTGCAGTGCTGGAATGTCCAGCACTCCATTTGCAGGGTCAGTGACTCTGTAGTGTCAGTAATCAAATGCAGGCCAAGTATAAACCACTATCTCCCACTCTATTTATATAATTTTTAAACAGTTCTCACCTTATTTCAGTTCTTTTTTTTTTTGGGGGGGGGTCACACCCGGTAGCACTCAGTGGTTACTACTGGCTCTATGCTCAGAAATCCCTCCTGGCAGGCTCAGGGGACCTTATGGGATGCCAGTATTTGAACCACCATCCTTCTGCATGCAAGGCAAATGCCCTACTTCCATGCTATCTCTCTGGCCCCCTTATTTCAGTTCTAACAATACAATGAGTCTACAAGTTAACAAGACTTTAAGCTTCATTTTTTTTTTTTTTTTTGGTTTTTGGTTTTTGGGTTACACCAGGCAGCTCTCAGGGATTACTCCTGGCTCTGTGCTCAGAAATCATTTCTGGCAGGCATGGGGGACCATATGGGATGCTGGGATTCAAACCACCATCCATTCTGGATCAGCTGTGTGCAAGGCAAACATCCTGCAGCTGTTTAAGCTTCTAATAGTAAAAAAATTACATTTCACTCTTCAAATTAGAAACTAGACATGTATGCTTAAATTTGAAATCCTATGTTACTATTCAGTTCATTGACTCAAAGGTTAAATACTGCTTAAATGCAACCTTAAAAAGGACAATAAGGTTCAAAGATCACTCAGCTTGACTGTTTTATTTGATATGAAAGGAATACTGTAAAAATGGCTGACAATTTCTAGCCAATTTTCTTTATCATCTCTTTCTGCTCTCCTTGCATGCAGGCTGTCTTTGTGACTTACTTTGACCAAAAGAAGATAGTTAAAATAAAATGGGCTTGGGAACTACTGTGTTAATCATTCTAAAAGCCAGTTACAATGAAAAGTTCAGATAATATGAGTGTGTGTGTGTGTGCGCGCGAGAGAGAGAGAGAGGGGCGGGAGAGACAGAGAGAGAGAGAGAGAGAGAGAGAGAGAGAGAGAGAGAGAGAGAGAGATCATATTAAAGCCTCCTGTCTAACAACTCCATGGTCTCTTAAATGTGAGTGAGGCCATTTAAGAATGTTTAGGCTTTCTGAGTGTTCCACAGGGAATAAAAGAAATAATCAACTGATCCACAAAAATCAGGAAAAATTAAAATTCTCCATCCTTTGAGGCCAGAAAGTATTAGGTTAGTTTATTACTCACAATAGAAAACAGTTTCCTGATTGTGGATCACTTTCATAACAAATTATAAAATGAGGCACTTGTTTGTGAATCAGGTGAAATTTTTCTAGAATGTAGACTGCAAGGACACACAAATGGAAATTGGAAGATCAGAGAAAAAAATTTTATGGGAAGCTTGAGAGCAAACATCTGTTTTTATACTGCATGAAACTATTGGCAACATTACAGCAATTGGGAGAGGACAGATGAATTTGTGGGTTTATTTAAAGAGGCAGAGAGTTTAAAGCATCAACTAGCTTCTCATAAGTGACTAAAATAAAGATTAGGAGGGGCTGGAGAAATAGCACAGCGGGAAGGTGTTTGCCTTGCAGGTGGACAACTCGGATGAACCTGGGTTCGATTCCCGGCATCCTATATGGTCTCCTGAGCCTGCCAGGAGTGATTTTTGAATGGGAAGGAAGGAAGGAAGGAGGGAGGGAGGAAAGGAAAGGAAAGGAAAGGAAGGAAGGAAGGAAGGAAGGAAGGAAGGAAGGAAGGAAGGAAGGAAGGGAGGGAGGGAGGGAGGGAGGGAGGGAGGGAGGGAGGGAGGGAGGGAGGGAGGGAAGGGAGGGAAGGAGGCAGGGAGAGAGGGAGGGAAGGAGGCAGGGAGGGAGGGAGGGAGGGAGGGAGGAAGGAAGGAAGGAAGGAAGGAAGGAAGGAAGGAAGGAAGGAAGGAAGGAAGGAAGGAAGGAAGGAAGGAAGGAAGGGAGGGAGGGAGGGAGGGAGGGAGGGAGGAAGGGAGAGAGAGAGGGAGAGAGGGAGGGAGGGAAGGAAGGGAGGGAGGGAAGGAAGGGAGGGAGGGAAGGAAGGAAGGGAGGGAAGAAAGAAGGGAGAGAGGGGGGGCCGGAGAGATAGCATGGAGGTAAGGCGTTTGCCTTTCATGCAGGAGGTCATCGGTTCAAATCCTGGCGCCCCATATGGTCCCCCGTGCCTGCCAGGAGCAATTTCTGAGCCTGGAGCCAGGAATAACCCCTGAGCACTGCCGGGTGTGACCCAAAAACCACAAAAAAAAAAAAAAAAAGGGGAGAGGGGGAGGGAAGGAGGCAGGGAGGGAGGCAGGGAGGGAGGGAGGAAGGAAGGAAGGAAGGGAGGAAGGGAGGGAGGAAAGAAGGGAAGAAGGAAGGAAGAAAGGAAGAAAGGAAGAAAGGAAGAAAGGAAGAAAGAAAGAAAGAAAAAGAAAGAAAGAAAGAAAGAAAGAAAGAAAGAAAGAAAGAAAGAAAGAAAGAAAGAAAGAAAGAAAGAAAGAAGGAAAGGAATAAAGGGAAAAAAATAAAGAAAGAAAGAAAGAAAGAAAGAAAGAAAGAAAGAAAGAAAGAAAGAAAGAAAGAAAGAAAGAAAGAAAGAAAGAAAGAAAGAAAGAAAGAAAGAAGAAAGAAAGAAAGAAAGAAAGAAAGAAAGAAAGAAAGAAAGAAAGAAAGAAAGAAAGAAAGAAAGAAAGAAAGAAAGAAAGAAAGAAAGAAAGAAAGAAAGAAAGAAAGAAAGAAAGAAGAAAGAGAGAAGCCATTTTCAATTTAGCATTTGTGCTAAGTTAGAATATAAAATCCAAGGCCGGAGAGAAGGCATGGAGGTAAGGTGTTTGCCTTACATGCAGAAGGACGGTGGTTTGAATCCTGACATCCCATATGGTCCCTTGGGCCTGTCAGGAGGAATTTCTGAGAGTAGAGCCAGGAGTAAGCCCTGAGCGCTGCCTGGAGTGACCCAAAATAAAACAAACAAACAAAAAATAATATAAAATCCATTCTCCAGTTAGCAAAAGATTTTCAAGTAAAATGAGTCTCAGACCAAAAGCTAAAATCAGGACACTGGTAGTAAACTGTGGCCTATCCAAAAAGCATGCATGGAATCTGGACAGACCCTTGGCATTAGATGATAAAACTCAATAATCAAACTCTTGGGGGGAACAAAGGGGTAGACTAGAAGTGGCAAAGAACACTGGTGTAGGGTACCAGGCACGTTGTGGTAGTGGGGCACAATTACTTTGTGCATCAGTAACATAAATGAGAATACCACCATGACCTACAGTATAATGAAAAATATACGTTTTTAAAGACTTCAGCAAGACAGTGTGTCTGTATCCACATTACTAGAGAAAAAGAACTTCCAGAAACTTACGGGTATTGTACCAAGGTATTTTATTTTACAATCCTATGTCGAAGAGATTTGGGGGTAAATGAATGATTTATAAAGTGATATATAGAGATTCTACTACTTTTCGTTTTGTTTTAGTTTTGGTTTTGGGTCACACCTGGCAGTGCTCAGGGGTTACTCCTGGATCTTTGATCAGAAATCACTTCTGGCAGGCTCGGGGGACCATATGGGATGCAGGGATTCGAACCACCATTCTTCTGCATGCAAGGCACATGCCCTACCTCCATGCTATCTCTCCAGCCCCCGAGATTTTGCTACTTTTTAAATGAAATTTTTATTTCCTTGGGCCCAAAGAGATAGTTTAAAATAAATAGCTCTGTGGGATCTCAAATTTCCTTCTGTTTTTCCTTTTCCTTTTAGTTTTTGTTTTCTTGTTTTTATTTTTTACACTCAAATTATTCCTGGAGTACTTGGGAGACACATGAGATGCTAGGGAATAAACTTAAGTCAACAGAATGCAAGGCAAATGTTCTACCTGCTGTACGATCACTCTAAGCCCAGATTTCTAAGGGCAAGAAAGAGGATGAAATGCTGCTCAACTGCAAATAGGACTAATTAAAAAAAAAAAAAAAAAAAAAAAGAGGGCCCGGAGAGATAGCACAGCGGCGTTTGCCTTGGAAGCAGCCGATCCAGGATTTAAGGTGGTTGGTTCGAATCCCGGTATCCCATATGGTCCCCCGTGCCTGCCAGGAGCTATTTCTGAGCAGACAGCCAGGAGTAACCCCTGAACACTGCCGGGTGTGGCCCAAAAACCAAAATAAATAAATAAAATAAATAAAAATAAAAATATTTTTTTGATTTGGGGTCACACCCAGCTCAGAAGTTATTCCTGTTTCTGAGCTCAGAAATCACTCCTGGCAGCCTTGGGGGACCATATGGGATGCCAGGAATCAAACCTGGGTCTGTCCCAGCTATGCTGTGTGCAAGGCAAATGCCCTATCGTTGTGCCATCGTTCCAGCCCCAAATAGGAGTGATTTTTTAAATAAATACATGAAGATATGCTCCATATCATTAATCTTTAGAAAAATGGAAATCTGAACCACAATGAGATATCAATGGGCTGGAGAGATAACATAGCAGTGGGGTGTTTGCCTTGCAAGCAGCTGATCCAGGACAGATGGTGGTTCCATTCCTGGCATCCTATTTGGTCCCCCATGCCTACCAGGAGCAATTTCTGAGTGCAGAGCCAGGAGTAACCCCTGAATACTGCTGGGTGTGACCCAAAACCAAAAAAATAACATAAAATAAAAGAGATATTAATCCACACATACAAGATGGTTATAATGAAGAATAACATGTAGTTTGGCAAGAACATGGAGGAAATTAAAACCACAGTTACTGTGCTGGTAGGGATATAAAAGGTATAGGTACACTAGAATAGCTTGGCATTTCCTCAAAATATTAAATGAACCCACAACTCCACTTCTAGACACATAGACAAGCAAAGTGAAATATGCTTCCACAAATAATCTGAACACAAATGCTCATAGCAACATTATTTATAGTAGCTAAGAAATGAAGCAAACGCAATGTCTATCAATGGATGAATAACTAAACAAAATGTGGTGTAACCATATAGTGACTATCATTTAGCCACAAAAAAAGAGTAGAGCTGGGAGATAGCTAAAAGGAGTGGAGCATGCCTTGGTCGAACTACTAACTAGATATAGTCATGGTAGCTCCCAAGCATTGTTAGGGAGGCCTTTGTGTGTGTGTGTGTGTGTGTGTGTGTGTGTGTGTGTGTGTGTGTGTGTTTGTGTATAATATATATTAAAGGAATAATATACCAGCTTGTGCATTTTTTCTACAACATAAAAAAGTCTTGAAAAAAATAAAACAAACAAACCAATATGCTAAGTGGAAGAGATAGTCACAAAAAGCCAAATCTAAAGAAAAGGCATAGATGCTACCCTTTAGAACAAGTCTCTTTGAGGAAGTGGAAAATCAGGTGATACCAAACAGTGTATACAATTAGCCAATAAAATGTGAGGAAAAGTACAACCAAAATGAAACCTGGTGGCCAGCAGGCAGGGTGCTTGCCTTGCATATGGTTCGATCCTTGGAATCCTTCATGGTTTCCTAAACACTGCTAGGAGTAATTCCTGCATGGAGCCAGGAGTAACTTCTACTAATCACCAGGTATGGCCCCCAAACCAACCAACCAACCCTTAAAAATACTCCCCAAAACCATTATGATTATAAGATAATACCAATACCACACTTTCCATAGTTTTCAATTCATACAGGTATTTTCTTCAATAATAATGAATGTAATATGTAATATTTTTATTATGTCTAATTGAACCAAATCAGAGCACTTGGTCTCCACAGATACACTATGGATCATCAAAAGAAATTCAAGTGCTGAGTACCTTATTCTCTTCTACCCTGGGACCAGAAACTGAGTCATCTTACAGGGTTATTTGGGGCAGAGTTGGCTATCTTAATCAGCAAGCTTTTGTCTGTTTGCTCACTTGCCTTTGGATTGCACCCAGCAGTACAAGAAAATTATTGCTATTCACAGGTAAATGAAAAAGAAAAAAACCCAGGATACATTTTGTTCTCCCCACCAGCCCCCAGCTCCTCCAGGAGAACAGGGGGGGGGGGAGAGAGAGAGAGAGAGAGAGAGAGAGAGAGAGAGAGAGAGAGAGAGAGAGAGAGAGAGAGAGGGTGGGGAGTCGGGGGCTGAGGGGAACTAGAACCACCACCCATCCTGAGTCAGCTGTGTGCAAGGCAAACACCCCACCGCTGTGCTATCTCTCTGGCCCCTCAACAACTTTTAAACTCTGTATTTTACTAGGATTTAATTAGTATGGAATTTTTTCATTCTGCCAACAAAATTCTATGCTTTATGAAAATGTTTAGATCAACTTCAAATGTCCTATGGACCATGAGGTCTTTAATACCTGCAGATATGCCCAGATAACAAAATGGCATTTAAATCTTTCAATTCCATGTATTTGAGTTGACTTACTTTTCAGTGCTTCATTCAGTTGAGCCTTGTGGTTAGCTGCATGAGACCAAGTGATCTGGGCTCCATCCTCTGTTGTGATCTGATTATTTCTCAGAAAATATTCCAATATATTTTCACTCCAAGAACCTAATATAACAGTATTTAAAAAGAAAAGAATAAAAAAATATAAAAAATAAAGAAAAGAATAGACTGATTTTATGAGGCAATTTAAATTTTTTCACATTGGGGCCAGAGCGATAGCACAGCGGTAAGGCGTTTGCCTTGCACATGGCTGACCTAGGATGGATGGAGGTTCTATCCCCAGCATTCCATATGGTCCCCAAGCCAGGAGCGATTTCTAAGTGCTTAGCCAGGAGTGACCCCTGAGGGTCACTGGGTGTGGCCCAAAAAAGCAAACAAAATTTTTTTTCAAATTGTTTTAATTTTTCACTCTCTTTTAAGGATGCTGAGGATCAAACCCAGGGCCTTATTCATGTAAACTATGCCCTTTACCTCAAGCTGGATTCCCCAACCCCCTAAAAAACTTCTTCATACTGAAAAACTGGCATAGAGAGAAGATAACTTACATTGGGAGAACTAGGACATATTTAAAAAATTGAGAACAGGTATTATGATACGGCAAGTATTTTGTATCCAAATATACCCGTATAAATGCTATATGTTAATAGGCATTGCAAGTCTTATATATGTTATGTGTAAGTATTTATTAGTAAATATAGGGGATTGTCTAAACCTCAGAAGAATAAAGAAAAAAAGCTGTTGAAATATTTGTGGGGGCAGTGGTTCTGACATTACGGATGAAACCCAGAACCTCACACATGCATGCGCACGTTGTATTACTACCACTAGTTATATTGCTTGTCACGAAGCAAATATTTAAAGCAGAAATGTTCACACATTGGCCTATATAAGAAAAATGTTTACAAATACAAAGTTATATCAAAAACATAAATTTTATACAACTTGTTTTTATTTTCCACTTCAAACTATTCTGTGTTTTATATTAACAACGTATTTGCTTTGAGAGTGGAGTAGGGGGTTGGCCCACACCCAGCAGTACTCAGGAGTTCTAGCTCTATGCTCAGGGATCACTCCTGGTGGTGTTCAGGGGATCCTATATGGTACCAGGGATCACATTAGGGTTGAATTTTTTTTGGGGGGGGCACACCCGTTTGATGCTCAGGGTTTACTCCTGGCTAAGCACTCAGAAATTGCCTCTGGCTTGGGGGGACCATATGGGACGCCGGGGGATTGAACCGCGGTCCTTCCTTGGCTAGCGCTTGCAAGGCAGACACCTTACCTCTAGCGCCACCTCGCCGGCCCCATAGGGTTGAATGTATGTGAAGCAAGCATCTTAACTTCTTACTATCTTTCTAGCCCCTACACATCAACAATTTAAAACCTTAGGGGCCAAGAGAGTTGTTTGCTTTGCAAGTGACTGACCTGGGTTCAATTCTCCAGCATCTCCTCTAGTCCCTGGAACAATGCCAGGAGAGATTCTAGTACAGACCTAGAGTTATCCCTGAGCATTTTTGTGGCCCCAAAATCAAAACAAACAAATATATTAGAGCCTTAAATGACACGTTTTAGCATGCTCAACTTCAGATTCTGAATCTCAGTAACATTTTTATGAGTAAGAAAACACCTTAGTTAATAGATATATTGCTGTAGAAAGTATACATAATTCTATTAAAATTTATCAGCTATTTTGTAAATTTGATTTTCCCCTAATTATTCAAATATGTGAATTAACTAAAACCATTGGAGAAATAAATAATAAGATGGGGGCTGGAGAGATAGCACAGCAGGTAGGGCACTTGCCTTACACACTGCTGACCTGGGTTTGGTCCCCAGCATCCTATATGATCCCCCAAGTCAAGAGAAATTCCTGAGCTCTGCTGGATATAGCTCCCAAACAAGCACTCCCCCTTAGAAAAAAAAATAACAGCTAAGTCCAGTACTATTCCATATGCCATATGTCAGTATAACAATGGGAGGGGGGACAGAAAAATTGTGACCACAGTAACCCATAATCTTGTCTCCCTAATTCTTATTCTCATTTATTTAAGTATTAAAACAAAATGGTTAGGCTGCAAACTTCCTATGCATGAAAACGCCTTTGGATAGTTATGTTAATTAACTTTACCAAACAAGAACAAACTTAAAAATGATTAGAAACTGTGAATAAAACACTGAGAAAAGTGAAAGTTAAGTAGAGAATGGAAGGGCATATAAAGAAACCTTTTTTTTTTTCTTTTTTGAGCCTTACCCAACAATACTCAGGGGTTACTCCTTGCTCTATACTCAGAAATCACTCCTGGCCTTGCTCAGGGAGATAGGAGAACCCAGGTCTTCCAAGTGCATGGAAAGCACCTTACCCACTGCACTATCTCTTTGGCTTGTAGAGAGTTTTTGCTGTTGTTGTTTTTTAGGACCACACTAGGCAATGCTTAGGGATTACTCTGGCCCAAAGATAAATTCATTCTAGCCTAAAGATAACTTTTAATATGACTGGATCTTAGCAATAATTTTGATTATTGGTTTACAGAATAAAGGTAGAAGTCCAGTTTTTTTTTTTTCCTATACACTACCAACAAACAAGGGAATCTGGAATTAAAGGCACAACACCAATTATATAAGCACTCTCCAAAAGAAACACTTTAAAATAAATCTAAGAAAATTGGAGGGGCTGGGCGGTGGCGCTGAAGGTAAGGTGCCTGCCTTGCCTGCGCTAGCCTTGGACGGACCGCGGTTCGATCCCCCGGTGTCCCATATGGTCCCCCAAGCCAGGAGCAACTTCTGAGCACATAGCCAGGAGTAACCCCTGAGCGTTACCGGGTGTGGCCCAAAAACCAAAAAAAAAAAAAGAAAAGAAAAGAAAAAAGAAAAGAAAAGAAAATTGGAGGAAAACTACAAAACTCTAAGTACATCTTTGACCAAGAAGCAAATCAATACAATGGATAGTCTTGTGACAGATAGTGTTGAGGCAATAATATCCACTTACCCCCCCAAAAATATCTATTCATAAACCTTATATCCTTTACAAAAATTAATTCAAAGTGGCCAAAGACCATTACATTTGAATGATCATAGGCTTACACGTAAAACATAATTGTAAGAGCACACAGCAAGATAGCTAGAGGGCCTTGGCGATGGCAATTACTTTTCAGATCACAACAGCATCTGATCTATGAAATAAATTATATGTTGAACTTCATTAATATTAGAAACTTTATCTGCCATAGTTGCCAGTTTAGGGGAAACAGTGAAGGGAAATTGGGACCAGTGGTGGTGACAGGAAATGAACACTGGTAAAGAAATGGGTGTTGGAATGTTCTCTGAAACTCAACCATTAACAACTTTTTAACTCTGTATTTCATGGTAATTTAATTTAAAACAATTATAAACAATTATTTTAAACACTAGAGACAATTCAGGGGCTAAGGCAATTTGTTTGCAATGCAGTCAATATGAGACCCCTGGTCCCCCAACACCACCTGGGGACACTCTCTTGAGCATAAAGCAAGAAATAGTATTAGAACACCACCAGGCGTGGATCAACCCCTCTTGTACAGATAATAAAGTAAAAATTAGAAACTAGTTAGAGTCAGCTCAATGGACTCTCTGTAGGCTGCATACCTGCAATGGAGGAAGCCCATGTTCCTCATGGTCCAGCCAACCCTAGGCAAAAATGTTATTTTTTAATTGACTTTTTCTTGTTTGTTTTTTGGGCCACACCCGGCAATGCTCAGGAGTTACTCCTGGCTCTCTGCTCAGAAATCACTCCTGGTAGGCACTGGCATCCATATGGGATGCCGAGATTCAAACCACCATTGGTCCTGGGTCAACGCTTGCAAGGCAAATGCGTTACCTCTGTGCTATCTCTCCAGCCCTTTATTTTTGATGTGAGAGACATTGTCAAAAGAATAAGACAAGTTAGAGTGGAAAATTTTATTTGCAAGAAAACAATTGATAAACCAGTCAACTGCTGCTGACTCATGCACCCTTGGTGATCCATAGAAATTTCCTAGCAGCTTTTGCTGCTTAAATGACAGTGGGTTTGAATATCCAAACCACGGACCAGGACCAACCCACAGGCTTAACAAGGTTGTAAAATACTGACAAAGAATTGTTGTCCAAAATGTACAAAGAGTTCTTAAAAGTCAGCACTAGGATAATGAGTCATCAGATTAACATTTTAACAAACACCTCACCAGTGAAAATATTCAGATGTTAAATAGCATATGAAAAGATGCAACTCTTTATGCTATCAGGGAAATGCAAACTAACAAAGGGAGATAAATCCAAGATAGTGATACCCAAATTGTGGTGAGAAGATAGAGAGGAGAAAGTCTCATCATTATTGGTGGAAATGCAAAATAGTTTTTGCAGTTTCTCACAAAGGAAACATAACTCTACTATATGATCCAGTAATCACTCCCTGGTTGGTGTAGATCCAAAGCAGTTGAGAACCTATATTCACACAAAAACTGCACGCTGATGTTTATAGCAGTTTTATTCATAACCGCCAAAACTGGGATGCCTCCAAAACGTCCTTCATTTGGTAAGTGGGTAAACTGCGACAAAGTTAGCCAATGGAATATTATTCAACATGAAAAACAAAAAGGTAAAACAAATAGAAAACCCTGAAATTATCAAATCATGAGACCTGGACAAAATTTAAATGTAAGTGAAATTCTAAGTAGAAAAGCCAATTCAAAAATTACAATTTCTAGGGGCCAGAGAGATAGCATGGAGGTAAGACGTTTGCCTTGCATACAGAAGGACAGTGGTTC
The DNA here is from genome assembly GCF_024139225.1 of Suncus etruscus. Classification (NCBI taxonomy): domain Eukaryota; kingdom Metazoa; phylum Chordata; class Mammalia; order Eulipotyphla; family Soricidae; genus Suncus; species Suncus etruscus. The sequence continues at coordinate 136,962,409 of NC_064849.1, read as the reverse complement.
GAATCCCGGCATCCCATATGGTCTCCCAAGCCTGCCAGGAGCGATTTCTGAGCATAGATCCAGGAGTAACACCTGAGCGCTGCCGGGTGTGACCCAAAAATACAAAAAAAAAAAAAAATTACAATTTCTAAAATTTCAACTGACCGACATTCTGGAAAAGGCAAAACTATGCAACTAGTTGTTTCTTTTTTTAAACCAATGTTTGACACTTCTTGAAACAGGTGTGTATATGTGTGTGTGTGGGGGGGGATGATGAATAAACATGCCCAGATGTTTTTAAAGTTTTTGTTTGTTTTTGTTTTGGGGTCACAACCTGCTGCAAACTCAGGGCTTCCTCCAGGCTCTGCACTCAGGAACCGTTCCTAAGGGTGCTCGAGGCACCCCATAGGATACTGGTGATCAAACCTGGGTCGGCCGCGGTTTCTCATACATGTTCATGTGATATGTCACATAGAACATATATGTTAATGAGTCATATAGGAACATATTAAAAATACCATGCCACGTGCAAAGCTATCACTCCGTCCTCTAGTTTTATATTTTTTTCAAGTGACAGCAAAACTATGTAACTCTAATAATATAGAAATAGCATGATACATTTATTTCAAACCACGAAATAGACACCGCCGAGGGTTCATCACAAATTCAAGTATGGACTCGGGTGACTGGGCATGTGCATGGATGTTCACAATTACAATGCAGAGACACACATGGCCAGCGCTCGCTTACCGGGGCCCCCGGCGTTATCTGTCATAGTGTTGGACGCCCTCGGTCTGCGCAGGCGCTAAGCAGCGGGCACTGCCGCGGTCCTCGCGCAGGAGGCGTGGGAACCCGATTCAAAGGACTGGAGGAGATCTCAGGTGGCCTTGTGTGGTCCGGCGAGGCTGGGGAAAGCGAAAGCGGAAGCAAAGACTGCGCATGCGGGGAAGCTGCGACTTATTTGGCGCCGCATCGCGAAGAGTTTAATCTCTCCCAGGCTACTAGGGCGTCCATTGGAACTTTGCAAGGCCCTGGGCATCTAAGTCAGTGTAGCAAGATAGCTGCGCTAGGCAATACTGGCAGATCATGAGACACATAGATTGGAAGTAGTTTGTATGGAGCTTGAGTTTTCAAATTAAAATATGTTTTTCTCTCTCTCTTTTTAAAGTTAGTGATACCCTAAAATGACATGAGAGCATTTCTCAATAAAAGAAGACAAACCTGGGCCCGGAGAGATAGCACAGCAGCGTTTGCTTGCACAGAGGCGTTTGCCTTGCAAGCAGTCGATCCAGGACCAAAGGTGGTTGGTTCGAACCCCGGTGTCCCATATGGTCCCCGGTGCCTGCCAGGAGCTATTAAAAAAAAAAAAAAAAAAGACAGACCTTTCTGCACAGGGAATTGAAACTGGTAACTTGAAAGTTTTCTTTCCCCTTTCCTTTCTCTATTTGTGTTCTTCAAAACACACCTCTAAGAGGTAATTTCCCCCACCCTGCCTTAGTCTTCTTAATGGCTTGTTTCATAGCTATACTGGGACATGAAGACAATACATGTGTCATCAGGTTAATTTAACAACAGAGAAGACCTGTTGGTTGGTGCTTGTGATGCTACTATCATTCAGTTTGTCCGTTGCAAAATGAGGGTAACAAATCACCATATAACACAAAACGGCAATTCTCACCCAAGCCATCTTTTTAAAATATATCCAAGTTTTAAGGCTTGAGCCGTACTTATTTCAATCTACCCTCAGTCACGGTTCCACATTCTCGTGTTTGTTCTCTCGCACAAAATTGGGGAGCATCCAAATTACTGAATTTAACTTTGCTTCGTGAAGAGGGTGTTTAAAGGAGGGGGGAACAAAGTGGAAGCATAGGATTGCAAAATTATTCACAAATAGCTGTGATCGGTTAAAGAATATTTTCCTTAGAGCTTACTGTTTTTATTTATTTATTTATTATTATTTTATTTTATTTTATTTTATTTTTTTTTTTTGGTTTTTGGTTTTTGGGTCACACCCAGCGGTGCACAGGGGTTACTCCTGGCTGTCTGCTCAGAAATAGCTCCTGGCAGGCACGGGGGACCATATGGGACACCGAGATTCGAACCAACCACCTTTGGTCCTGGATTGGCTGCTTGCAAGGCAAACACCGCTGTGCTATCTCTCCGGGCCCTATTGTTTTTATTTTTAATTTATTTAAAGCAAAGTACTGTTATCTACAGTTATTGATGTTGAGCTTTTGTTTAGTTGGTTTTGTTTTTGTGCTACACCCGGCAGTTATTCCTAGCTCTGTGCTCAGAAATCGCACCTGGTGAGCTCGGGGACCGTATGGGATGCCGGGGATCAAACACAGGTTGGCCACATGCAAGGCAAACGTCCTACCCGCCATCCTATTGCCCCCTGATATTGAGTTTGTGGCATATTATATTTCAACATCAATCCCATCATCAGTGTCAACTCCCATCACTAGTGTTCCCATTATCTCTCTTCTGCCTACCATCTTGACAGGCACATTACAAAGTTTGGTGATTTCAGTTTATCTCATGTTTTCAGTGATGTTGAGCCTATGCTTTGAATTTATGATTATACCACTCTCCCATATTACCAATATAACTGAAGTACTGATTTCTGTTCCCCATTACTTCTCTTATCTTCTTCCTCCCAGTCTTTATTTTTTCCTTCTAGAAGTAAAATCTCCTATGTTCTTAATTTCCAATCCCTGAGGGATTAATAATGTTGAACATATGTCTTTTTTGTTTGTTTATTTTGTTTTGGGGCCACATTTGGTGGCGGCACTCAGGGGTTATTTCTGGCTTTCTGCTCAAAAATCGCTCCTGGCAAGCTCAGGGGACCATATGGAGTGCCAGGAATCGAACCCAGGTCTGTCCCAGGTCGGCCACGTGCAAGGCAAGCTCCCTGCTGCTGTTCTATTTTCTAATCCATGCTGAACATATTTCAAATGTTTATTAACTCTATAAATTTTCTTTGATAAATATATATTCATATCATGTTCAGTGTGTGTTTGTGTGTGTGTGTCTGTGAAGGGGGAAGGGTGCTTAGGGACCAACTGAAGATGCTTAGGGACCAGTGTCTGAGCTCCAGACACCATATTCAAGGTGCCAGGTTTGGTACTAGTGAAGTCATCACAAACAGATGCTGAGCAATACCTTTGTACAATCTTCTCAGCCCCTTATTGCTCTTTTTTATTTATTTATTTATTTATTTATTTTTGGCCACACCAGGAGACGCTCAGAGGTTCCTCCTGGCTATGCGCTCAGAAATCGTTCCTGGCTTGGGGGACCATATGGGATCAAACTGCGGTCCATCCTAGGCTAGAGCCGGCAAGGCCTTACATCTAGCACTACCGTTCTGGCCCCTTATTGCTCATTTTTAAAATGGAGTTTTTGTTGTTGTTGTTGAATTATAAAATTCTTATTAAGATTGATTTTATATACCTTATCATGTGATTTGCATATATTTTCTTGCATTTTTATGGAGTTTGTTTTTCACTTTTTTATCCACTAGTGGTGTCAGGAATCGAACCTAGGTTCTTCCCAAGGAAGCCAGGCATTCTGACACTGAGTTACATTCTGGTTTCATTTTCTTTATAGACACATTGAAATATAGAAGTTTTTATAGTCTATTAATCACAATATTAGCTTAACATTTTAATAGATTTTATAGTGATAGAAACATCTACGAGTAACTGAAGCAACTACAGTTACTCTTCATTGTCCATTGTTTAGAGATGTTTATGTGGCATGAAATGTCTGAATTTTACTTGTAAACACCCCTACAAAAGACTAAACAGAGAAATTAAGAAAAAAATGGAAAGGTCTTTATATTTTATCATTGAATCTGAAGATTGTTGTAGGATAAGTATATGAAGTTTTATATTGTTTTGTCTACTTTTGAATAGAATTTTTATTTTCCTTTTTTTCAGTGCTGAGCACCAAATCCAAGATCTCATAGATGAAAAGCAAGTATTCTACCAATGAGCTACAAGCTACATACTCTTGAGTGGAATTTTTCAATTTTGGGATCATACTCAGTGATGCTGAGCAGATCACTCCTGGTAGTGTTTGGTGGGTTGTGTGATACTGGGGAACAACCCAGGCCTAATGTATACAAAGCATGTTACTCACTCCATTGAACTCTTTCTTTTCATCTTTTGAATGGAAATTTATATAATAAAAATGTGTAATTTGGCAGGTACAAAATATGTTAGGATATACATCATGCATTGAAAAATAATGTGGATTAACAGAAACTCACTAAAATTAGAATTTCATTAAAAGACATTGAATTGAATGTGTGGAATCAGATTTGATGACATACAAATGGGAAGATAAAGTGTAATACTAGTTCTGATTAACTCAAACTGGATAGAGGTAATGAGATTGTGTGTATTAGAGAGATGAAATTAAATAAAACAATTTTCAATATTCATAACTTATTCTCAAAGAGATTGTAGCTCAGGGAAAGATTGGTTGGTTTGTTCTCTTGCAGGTGTGAGACTGAATTTCATTCCAGCACCATCCCATTGCTGAGGGAAGTACTTAGGTTACTGCTGTTTGGTACCATCTCTAACACAACAGAATGTGTTGCTCTTTTGTGCATACCAACCAATAATTTTAACAACAAAGAGATAGTGGAAGGAAAAATAAATTAATAAAAAACCTAAGTAGGGGCTGGAGAAATAGTACAGAGGGTAAGGTACTTGCCTTACATGTGGCTGAACCCAGGTTTGATCCCTAGAACCACATATAATCCCTCAAACTCTGCCAGGAGTGAATCTTGAGTGCAGAGCCAGGAGAAAGTCTTGAACACCACTAAGTGTGATCCCAAGACTAAGATTTAAAAAAAAAATGCAACTTTAAGATTTCTTCTTTTTTTTTTAAATTTTTTTATTTTGAATTATGAGAACAAAAGATGCAAAGAAAGAGGACAAGGTAAAGTTACAGTGGAAGGACAATCACCCATAATATAATTCTCAGAAGAAGTCCCCTTGCTGATATCTTAACTTTGAACTTTCAGCCAAAGAACGTTAAGATAAATAAAACAGAATCCATGTACAATTACTTTGTCCCTCAAGTCCCCAGATTGTAACACATTATAATATTTCTTAACAGCACACAAGGCAATCTAAAGCCATAAAACTTATGTAACTCCTTAAATATTAGAGGCATAGTATTTTTTACATTTCCATGTACATGCATATTAGCTTAAGTTAACCTCAAATTTTAAGTGTTTTTTTTTTAAGGATTAGGTCAAAGGAGCACAGTAAAAACGGTGTTAGAGTGGCAATTGTTGTTTGCATAGGCTCACCAAAATATGAGAGGCATGGAAAGGAATAACCTTGGCCTAAATACAAAGAGATCCTACCCCTGAAGTTTCCTGGCATAAGACCAACTCTAGGCTCCAGGCAAGTTATTGTCCAATCCAAGACATTGTCCGTAGTGCCAACACACTTTTCACACAGTCTCTGTTGTTGGTATCATGTTTCTGTATTAAAGATCCTGGAATCTGCATATCCTACATTGAAGTCAGGATGTGGAGAGTCCTCTCGTTTCACCTCACCATTAAAGGGCAATGCAGGAAGCCCTGTCCTGTAAGCAGGTCGTTGTTGTTAAGCCTTCTCAGTGTTAAGGGAAGTCTCTTTTGAGCGGGTCAATGTCTGAGCAGTGATAGGGTCTTCCGTGGTAGAGGATTGCTTCCAGGTGATATTATAGACAAACCTGGATGTTTCGTGGATGTCTTCCTTGGTTCAGGGGTGAATGGAAAATGCCCTTTCTTGTGAGGCCTGTGCCAGGTCGTTATGCCAATGTTCAGGGTGTAAGGTCCCTTTACACTACAAGGTTTGTGTGTTCCAATCTCTATTAGATAGGATCTTATTTGTATGTATAGTATTTCCCCATTTTAATGTGCCTATGCAAAAAAGGAGCAATGCCACGTGGTGTTATTGGCGCATATGGGGGCCATATGAACAAGTCCAACAATCCCCATGACATGGTTCAATCATAAGCATTAAACTGGGGTACTCTTTCACCAAAATTTCTTGTTGAACAGCTCATAAAGAGAAGATAAAAAGTGGATAGAATTGTCACTGTATAAGAGAATCTTTAGTAAGACTTATATGGGGCCGGGAAGGTGGCGCTAGAGGTAAGCTGTCTACCTTGCAAGCGCTAGCGTAGGACCGCGGTTCGATCCCCCGGCGTCCCATATGGTCCCCCCAAGCCAGGGGCGATTTCTGAGCGCATAGCCAGGAGTAACCCCTGAGCGTCAAATGGGTGTGGCCCAAAAACCAAAAAAAAAAAAAAAAAAAAAAAGACTTGTAGCTGTCAGAGAAAAGACACAAAATTTTTGAAAGAAATACGTGTCCATTTTCTGTCTTTTGAAACAGTTTGGGGTTGTCACAGGTCGGTGATAAGGATTGTGCAGTACTGAAGATAAAAAGAGTAATGTGGGTTAGTGATGTTTGGGGGGGTGAGAGAGTTAGGGAGTAAAAATGAGCTTTGTAGGGGTGTGGGAAAGGGCAGAATACAAAATGGACATTCTGGATACGCAAAACATAACATAGAGATAAAGAATATTCTTAATACATGCAGTGCGCGCAGGGGCACTAGCCCTGCGCGGTTTTTTCATATGTGGACTAGTCAGAAATTGCCCGTGACAAACTTAGCACAACCAAACAATTTGGCCTCCTGGGTTGCCACCCCAGAAGGCCTGGAGGCTGGGGCAGAAGAGGGGAAGGCTGGGGGCCTATCAAGGCTCCCAGGGCACCCAAGTTAGGGAAAAGGCCTTCCACATGGGGTCTCCCAAACCCCATGCGGCTAGAGCTAGCCTCCAGCTCAAGAGAGGATGGATAGAGAGCTGGAAGCCAGGATCTGCCCGCCCTACACCCTTGGCCCTTCCCAGCCTAGAGCTGGGAGAAGGGCGGGGAAAGCTTGGGACCCCATGCAGGAGGTACCCCCCCACACCCATCTTGTCTGGCCTCCTGGGCTGCCACCCCAGAAGGCCTGGAGGCTGGGAGCAGAAGAGGGGAAGGCTGGGGGCCTATCAAGGCTCCCAGCGCACCCAAGTTAGGGAGAAGGCCTTCCACATGGGGTCTCCAAGATTTCCTCTTTTTATTTAAAAAAGATTTTTTTAAAAATATTTTTAAGTTTACAAAACAAAAAAAACAAAAAAACAAAAAAACAGATTTTTCGGAGCCCGGAGAGATAGCACAGCGGTGTTTGCCTTGCAAGCAGCCCATCCAGGATCAAAGGTGGTTGGTTCAAATCCCGGTGTCCCATATGGTCCCTCGTGCCTGCCAGAAGCTATTTCTGAGCAGACAGCCAGGAGTAACCCCTGAGCACTGCCGGGTGTGGCCCAAAAACAAACAAACAAAAAAAAGATTAAAAAAAAATTTTTGGCCCACACCTGGCTCAGGGGATATTCCTGGCTCTGCACTCGGAAATCGCTCCATGCAGGCTCTAGGGACAATATTGGATGGCAGGGCTAGAACTTGGGTTTGTCCCAGGTTGGCTGTGTGCATGGCAAATACTCTATTGTTGTGCTATCGCTCAGCTCCAGCCCTAAAAAAAAATTTTTTTTTTTTTGGATTTTGGGCCACACCCGATGACACTCGGGTTACTCCTAGCTATGTGCTCAGAAGTCACTCCTGGCTTAGGGGACCATATGGAAGCCAGGGGCTCGAACCGAGGTCCATCCTAGGTCAGCTGTGTGCAAGGCAAATGTCTTACTACTGCACCACTGCTCCGGCCCCCCCATTCTCTCTCTCTCTTTCTCTCTCTCTTTCTCTCTCTTCCTCTCTCTCTTTTTCTCTCTCTTTCTTTCTATCTTTCTTTCTCTCTCTCTTTCTCTCTCTCTCTCTTTCTCTCTCTCTCTCTCTCTCTCTCTCTCTCTCTCTCTCTCTCTCTCTCTCTCTCTCTCTCTCCCTCTTCGGTTTGCATTACTGTTAATGAATGGGTGTCATGCATGTCCCTTTCATAGCAGACCCTTCTCTAACTGCACTCCACTCTGTGGCAAGCTTCCTGCCATGGATTGGTCCTCTTAATCCTCATCTCTGTTGTTTCTGGTTATCATTCCCACACTGTCTTTTATTTTTTATTAAATCCCACAGATGAGACTATTCTGTGTCTATCTCTCTCCCTCTGACTTATTTCACTCAGCATAATAGTTTCCATGTCCATCCATATATAGGAAAATTTCATGACTTCATTTTTTCTGACATCTACGTAGTATTCCATTGTGCAGATGTCCCATAGTTGCTTTCTTTTTTCTTCTTTTTGGTTTTTGGGCCACACCTGGTGACGCTCAGGGGTTACTCCTGGCTATGCGCTCATAAATTGCTCCTGGCTTGGGTACCATATGGGACACTGGGGGATCAAACTGTGGTCCGTCCTGGTCCATCCTAGGTTAGCATGTGCAAGGCAGATAGACACCCTACGGCTTGCACCATCACTCCGGCCCATTACCCATAGTTTCTTTATCCACTCATCTGTTGTTGGGCACCTGGGTTGTTACTAGATTCTGGCTATTATAAGTAGTGTAGCGACAAACATAGGAGTACAGAGGGCTCCTCTTTCTAAATATGTCTATATCTATATAAACATATACATGCACACATACAATCTTCTGCCCTCTACTTTGTCATTAAGAAAAATTTCTGCTAACCTAATTGTTAATTCTCCCAATTATAATTCTCTCCTAATTATAATTTCAATGTCTGTGTTGATACTGTCTACTTATTTTAATCCTTTTCTCCAGTTTATTTCGCAATTCAATAGTTTCAAAATAAGACAAGAATTCTGGAATAAATAACTTCTTGAGCTCTTTGTGCCAGCTGGCAGTTCCTGTCTTCATCATAAGTGTCTATGTCTACTGTAGATTTCTTATTTTTTGACACTTTCGGGCTTTTTCAATCTGTGGGGTCCTGTCAGATCTTATCTAAAAATATTTGCTCTGAAAACCAAGATGTCTAATTACAGAAGCCTGACTGTGACAACGACTGAGTAGAACTTTTCCTGGAACCATGCAAAAAAGTCCTTGGGGTTGGACAGTTAGTATGCCCTAAGCCTATAGTAGGTTTTATGACAGTCAGTATGCTTTATGGGTAGAGATACCCAGTTTTTATAGGCCAACGGTATTTTCTTTTTAATTTCCCCAATATTTGCTGTGCCTATGCAAAACAGATACACAAACAAAAACTGCCACACATCACCCCCTCCTTTTTAAAATTTTATTTATCTCTTCTAGATAGGGGCTTTCATCTTTTTCATAGAACCTTGGGACATGAATTACTTTGTTTTACCTCTTATTAGTCTTTCTACAAATTGAGAAAATAAAAAAAAAAAAGAGTGGATGAATCCCAGGGGCCAACTGGTCTCTGGTGCATTGGGTGGGGGAAAAAAAAGAACTAAATACCCAAGCCAAAGTCAACTAAAATAGAATCAAGAAATCCAAATTACAACCAGCTAAACACAAAATGGACCTGTTACATTGGTAGACCAGGGGCTAAGGGTGGAGGTATGGGATGCATGATGGGAACATTGGTGAATGAAGGTCAACACTGGTGGTGGTAACAGCCCTAAACCACTGCCACTATATGCCTGAAATACAACTATGAAGGATTTGTAATTAATAATGGCCTCAATAAAAAATTAAAAACAAAATCTTCAGCAAATTGAGCATATGTTAGAACTTCTACATATTCATCTTCTTTCTATCTTTGTCTCTTTTGGCAGGGGTTAAGGGGATGAGGAAGGAGGCATGACACTTAGTTGGTGCTTAGAGATTATCCCAGGTAGAACTTTCAGAACAATTATGTGGCTAAAGGAATCATACAAGGGTTGGGCACAAGGCAAAATGTATTCTCTCTTGGCTATAAATTTTTTAAAAATAATTTTATTGTGATCAACGTGAATTACAAATATTTCACAGTAATATTTGTGGTACATAGTGGCATTGAATCAGGGGTATTTCCACCACCAGTGTTGTCCGCCCTCCACCCCAGTTCCCAGCATCCCTCCCTTTGCCCCCTGGACTGCTAGGATAACTGGTCCCCACTGTGTATAGCTTGTTGAAGACTGGCTATCGATTCTGTTGTTGTCAACTTTGGGTTTGGTGTTTAAGTGTAGTCCTTTTTTATTTCTACTCAATGTTCATGACTCTTTGGTTCTGGTACCATTCATTCCCCCGCCCCCCCTGAATTTATGACAGAACAAGATGATTCAAGTTATTTGGTTCAGTTTGAAAGAAAAAGAAAAGCAAACAAACAAACAAACAAACTGGGGAGAGAACGTCTAGAAGTCATAGATATCAATTTAAAAAGAATAGAAAAAATAAGAAAAACATAAAAAGGCATAAAAACAAAACAATACAAAAACCAAAAAACCGACAAGAACATAATAAATAAAACAAAAATAAACAAAAATAAAAAAAGACCAAACCAGCAACTATAAAAAAGCACCACAGTAACAAATACAATAACCAAACAATAACCACAAGAATGAAAGAAAAAAAGAAAAAAGAAAAAGGAAGGAGGGCTGATGTGGCAAGTTTTTTGTTTTGCTTTTTTTTGTTTTGTTTTTGTTTTTGATTTTTTTTTGCATAGGCACTGTAAATATTGGGGAAACTAGAAAGGGAATTCCCTAAAAAATTCAGGATTTCTCTGCCCTTGAAACATACTTTCATGGGAATAACTACCGGCTCCATACATGCTCCTTTTCATACCTTGAGGATCTTTCATGGTGCCAGAAAACTTTCTACTCAGTTGTGGATGATAGAATCAGGCCTCTAACTAGAGATCTTGGTATTTGCACAAGTCTTAGAATGAAGCCTTGGATAGCATTACGTTATAGCAATTCTGTTTCATCACTATTGTTGTAATCAGTCTTCAGTAACTGGTGATCTTTTTCTTTGCACAGACCCTAAGGACAAAGCCTAGGGTAGTCTTTCATTCTGTTTCCAGAGATTTGCTCTGTCTTAGTTGTCAAAGTCAGACCTCTGGAATTAAGAGATCTTGGTTATTGTACAAATCCTAGGCCAATGCCTAGGTTAGGTGTTTTCTTTTTGGTCCCAGGATAAGTTCTGCCCAGTCATTGTTATCAAAGTCAATCTTCTGTAGTTAGCAATCTTGGTTTTTGCACAGATCAAAGGATGCCGTGTCTTCTGATTTCATCATACTGTTAGGTGATGAGATAGAATAACCTGCTCTTAGATCCGCTTCGCTCTGTGGCCGTGCTTATCTTGTAACCCCTGAATTCCATTTCTGCACATTTTAAGAAGCAATCTACAGTCTTGCCAATGGAGTAATTGTGCAGTACACCCCCATATTTACAGAAATCAAGATGGCTCCTCTAATAATCTAAAAAGTAGGAAACAAATAGGTATCCTCTCAAATAAGAAGTTTAGAGTAGAATTATGAAAAATGTTCAGGGAGCTCAAAAAAAAAAAAAAAAGAAAAAAGCATCGATAGACTTGACTGGAGCAAAATTAAGCATCAAGATTTGTCAACTGAAATTAGAAATTTTCACACTGAACTAACAAATCAGAAAAACTGAGATTATGCAAGTGTTGCCAGGCACGGGGTTTGGGGAGACCCCATGCCAAAGCCTTTCTCCCTAGCCTGGGGAGTGCTAGGAAGTTTGGCAGGCCCCATAGCCCTCTTTTTCCCCTGGACTCCAGGCCTTACCTGGGTGCCGGCTCAGGTGGCCAGAAGTAGGTTCAGGTGGACTCTTAGTGGTCCTCAGGCTTCCCCCCTCCCTTAGTACTCTAGGGGGGAGGTGCATGGGGAGGAAGGCGGGCAGACATCTGGCCTCTGGTTTCCTCTTTGATTCTGGAGATTAGCTCTCGCCAGGTATGGGGTTTGGGGAGGCCCCATACCGGAGCCCTTCTCCCTGGCCTGGGGAGTGCTGGGAAGCTTGGCAGGCCCCCAGCCATCCTTGGCTTTTTCCCCTGGACTCCAGGCCTTCCCTGGGTGCCAGCTCAGATGGCCAGAAGTGGGTTCAGGTGGACTCTTAGTGGTCCTCAGGCTTCCCCCCTCCCTCCGTACTCCAGGGGGGAGGTGCATGGGGAGGAGAGCGGGCAGACATCTGGCTTCCGATTTTCTCCTTGATTCTGGAGACCAGCTCTTGCTAGGTATGGGGTTTGGGGAGGCCCCATGCCGAAGCCCTTCTCCCTAGCCTGGGGAGTGCTGGGAGGCTTGGTAGGCCCCCAGCCGTCCTTGTCTTTTTCCCGACTCCAGGCCTTTCCTGGGTCCCAGCTCAGATTGCCAGAAGTGGGTTCAGGTGGACTCTTAGTGGTCATCAGGCTTCCCCCCTACCTCTCCCTACACTAATGGAAATGTGCTTTGGGAGGAGGGCGGGCCGTTTTAGTACTGATTTATGTTGGGACAGTCACTGGAATTTTTTTCTCCTTGCTTTCCTATTGATAGTATTGTATGCATATATTTTATATATCCATAACATCCATCTTGTATTGTGACCTTGATACTGCCCTACAAATCTCTTTTCTAATATTTTACTGCCTCAGTCCCAACCCTTATTTCCCCCATCTTCCCATGTAGGTGCAGCTCATGACATGAAGCTCACCACAGAGTGATAAGTGCAGTTAGAGAAATAACTACACTGAAAACTATCATAACAATGTGAATGAATGAGAGAAAAAGAAAGCCTGTCTCGAGTACAGGTGTGGGTGGGGTGGGGAGTAGATAGATCTAGGAAATTGGTGGTGGGAATCATGCACTGGTGAAGGGCAGTGTTCTTTATATGACTGTAATCATACAACTACAATTATATTTGTAATCACGGTGTTTAAATAAAGATAATTTATAAAATAAAAGAAAGGTATTTTTTCTATGGAAAGGACTTTTCTTTTTTCTTCTGAAAGTATCATAAGTGTGGGGCCACCATAAAGCAAATTATATTGATATTTAGGCTGATGTGGGAGTCTAAGTTAACTGTCATTTTATATAATTTGTATTTAATTTCTCGGCATCCTTAAGGGAAGATCCTATGGAAGGATCTTGGCCATTCTGAGATATTCCCGTAATAGTCACGTATGAGTTAGATTGTCTGAGCAGTGCCCCAACCTCTCTTTTCTCTGGATATTCCTTGCTTCTTAAAATCAATTTAAGGGGTTTTTTGGTGTTGTTATTGTATTTTGGTATTTTAATCCGTTTTCTGTTTTCAAGAGGACTGTGGCTTTAAATATCCCAAAATGTAATTTCTGAAAAACAAGTTTCTCACAATTACATATTTGTTCCTGTATGGTAAAATCTTAATTGGCATTTGCCCTCTGCACATACAACATGTAGCCTGTATAGAATCTAGGCCTAACAAATAGGCTTAATCCTGTCTGAGCATTAATTATTTTCAGCAATTCTGCTATTCATGGTACCAAAGATGGCAATGTTCAGGAATCACTGGGTCCATAGCTGGTAGTGCACAGGGGCTATGTTTTTCTATGACCAAGCCCATGCAAGACATGCCATTCAAGCCATGTCCCTAGCCCAATTTAAACAACTTCTAAATTGCTCAAAGATAAGCACCTTGCATTAATCATATATTAGTTATATAATTAGTTATATATTAGTTATATGGTATTAGTTGGCGAATTTAACAAATTTCCAGAAAACCCAGCAGCTTCCAACAATAGTTTATTCTATACATTTTCAACCTTATTACGCATTTTATAGGATTAGATGAGTACGGTGGTTCTTTTGTTGTTGGAGTCAAAATGCTTTCTATGACCATAATTTGAAAGCTGACTTGGGGTTGGATGATCCACTTTTAGTCAAGTAACCATTAGCAGACTTCAGTTATCCCACAACTGGACTTCTTCACAGAATTGTCAAGTCTGGCAGTTGGTTTTTTAATTTTTTTTCACAAGTTACTCAATAAAAATGGGAAAAAAGATGTGAATAACCGGAGTGGAGATTACTGAGCTATCTAGCCACCTACTAGAAGGCTACCTAGTACCTTATTTACTGCTCAAAAACAAAACAAAACAAAACAAAACAAAAAAACAAAAAACAAAAAAACAAAAACCAGCCATTTATTAGTGATCATAATAAAGCACTTGAAATTGGATTGATTTATTTGTAAAAGGCATGAAACTATGGTTGTAATTTTATCAACAGAAATTCAGAAAATGTTTCCCAAGAGATATTAAATGTTAAACTTCATTTAATTTCAAGCTAAAGCCAAATCACAGAACATAAAGTATACCAAAGAGCCTAGAAGCTGGCTGAGCGTCCTGAATGAACTACTAAAAAAAAAAAAAAAAAAAAAAAAAAAAGATACTTAAAATTTGATGTGGGGGTACCAGCGCAATAGTACAAGGAGCATATTTGCCTTGCACACAGCCAATCCAGGTTCACCCTACCCCCTATGGTTCTGGAGCAAAACAGCAGCAAAAACATTTTTATGTGGGATCTGGGAGAATATAGGGCAATTAGGTATGTGCCTACCATATGACCAACCTGGTTTCAATTCTTGGCACAGAGTACCCAAATAAGCACCACTGGGTATACACTCCAGGGGAGTCTCAGTACTACCAAGGTGGCATGGGTATCCCCAGAACCACAGGCCAGAATAGCACTGCATCTTTAGGTTCTTACACTGAATCACCAGTCCAAATGGCTCAGCATCATAGATGGGGCTCCTAGACTTCCTGAGCACCATTTGGGAGCCTACCAACTCACCCCCAAAAAGCTGATGTGGGGGAAAAAAAAACCATTAATGTGTTAAAATGTGAAAGGCAAATTTAGAATGACAAGGCATCATTACTAATAGGACAACATCTTAAATATAGCTCAAGAACTTAAAAGCCTGTGTTTTATCCAAGATTTTGTTACGGGAAAAATACTCCTACTGAAACATATGGTTATAGTTCTAATAATGGAGTTCTACTTGCCTTTCTGCATTTAAGATGCTTTTGTCAATGAATAAAAGTGATTTAACAAAACAACAAAAATGCTGGGTCTAAATATAAACCACTAAATTCAAAGCAATTAAGGGGTGACACTGTTCTGCAGTGTAAACAGCATGCTCATTTAATATTTTTTTTTAACAAGGGAAATATCTGGTGATTTTTAGATTGATTTTAGGGGCCGGGGAAAGGGGTTTGAGACACATTCAGGTGTACTCAGGGATCATTCCTGGTGCTGCTTGACCATATGTGATGCCAAGAATTGGACCACGTTCAGCCGCATTCAAGTGCTTAACCCTTGAATTATCACTCTGCCTTCTATTTGTATTTACAGCCACTGTATCCAAACTTTGAGATTCACAAAGAACAGAAAAGAAAAATCATTACTTGTTGAAACTGGAAAAAAAAAACCAGATATATACAGAGTGGGAGGTATAACTGGCACTTTCTGGTTTTTGAATTACATATATATATATGAAAGTTTCTAAAATCACAATTGAAAACCTAAAATGTTTGGAAATTTGTGTTTATTTCAAGGTAAGTTCAAGAAGTTACGCTTGCTATTAAAAAGTATGGTTTATTAACCACACCTTTCTGTTATAAAATGGTATCTAAGCCTAGACTGCGATAAACTTAGGCCATTTACAGATACCAGTCAGGCTACTACATTTTATTTTGTTTTGGGGCCACACCCAGTGGTTCCTAGGGGTTACTTCGGCTATGTGCTAAGAAGTCACTCCTAGTGAGGTTGGAAGACCATCTGGGATGCTACAGATAAGGGATGCTGAGGATTAAACCTGGGCCATCCATGTGCAAGGCAAATGCTCTACGGGTTATTGCTCTGGTCCCAAGGCTACGTTTTTTTTTGGCTTTTTGGGGCCATACCCATCAACGCTCAGGGATTACTCTAGGTTTTGCGCTCAGAAATTGCTCCTGGCTTGGGGGGAACATATGGGGTGCTGGGGGATTAAACTGTGCTCCATCCTAGGCTAGTGCTTGCAAGGCAGATGCATTACCTCTAGCGCCACTGCTCCGGCCCCAAGGCTACTAACTTTATAACTGAATTATAAGGTGAGATATTCACATGATACAGAAGACTCTACAATTCCTTAAACGTTCAGACTTTTTTGTTTTGTTTTGGTTTTTGGGTCACACCCAGCAGTACTCAGGGGTTACTCCTGGCTCTACACTCAGAAATCACTCCTGGCAGGCTTGCTCGGGGGACCATATGGGATGCCGGGATTCGAACCACCGACTTTCTGCATGCAAGGCAAACACCTTACCTCCATGCTATCTCTCCAGCCCCATATTCAGAGTTTTTACATATTATTTTTATCTTCTTATAGTATCTTATTCTTCAGCTCTTGCCTAGACAAATTCAAAGTTCAATACTGCATTGATTCTCAAGTTCTTTTATTACTCACACTGTTAAAAATTGCTGTATTATTTTCCAAACTCCTTATCCATGTTTATATCTTTATTACAACAATTACTTTTACTTTAATTATCCACTTCACAATTCTTCTTCAACAAGGAAAGAACTATTTTATTTATCTGTCAACCAATGACACCTAAAAAAGTGCTCTGCGCATTGCAAGCCCTCTAGACACAAAAATTTACTGGGTGGCTGCGTGAAACAAAGGGCTAGATTTTACTTCATATTGCAAAATACCAAGAAAAAGAGTAGTATTATAAAGCATAGGCCAAAATTAGATCATTGCAGATTGAATACAAAAATTATTCTATTTCTTCATTTTAGAAAAATCAAGTAACAATGTGAAGAACATGGTCAAATATGTAACAAACATGCTCACATGTTTGAGGACATCTACAAAGAATCCTTTAAAACGTCCCTACAAACTTTAGGCACATACTTTGATTTTTATTAAATGTGGAAATCTATGATAGCATATCCAAAGGAATATCATAATAAGAGTTGTCTACTATTTGGTTGTTTAAAATAATTGTGTCATTACTCACACTGTTAATTATATTGTAAAAAGAAAACAAACCAGCTTTAATATGCAATTTTTGACCCTGTACCATATTACAGTAAAATGTTATTACATGTGCCATTTTAATATTTACAACAATTTACATTAAGATGTACTTCCTAATTTGATAGTCTCCTCCATATTCTATCTTTGGCTATACTACAACTGGGATTTAAATTTCTCTCTCTTAGCCTGAGACCTCCAATCACAAGTTATAATCTTGACTTCATCATCAAACAGATAATGCTTCATAAATATTCTTAAAACTGGGCTATTTAGGGCTGGAGTAATAGCACAATGGTAAAGCATTTGCCTTGCATGCAGCTGACCCGGGATAGATCCAGGTTCGATCCCCAGCATCCCATATGGTTTTCCAAGCCTGCCAGGAGTGACTGCTGAGTGCAGAGCCAGGAGTAACCCAAGCGAGGCCAGATCTGGCCCCAAACAAAAATAAACAACAAAAAAAACTGGGCTATTTAGTTTCTTTTTTTGGAATGGGAGTGTTGATAAAATAAAAGCTCAGGTAGTTCACATAATAAAGATATCAAAATAATAATTAGTTTTTGTAACTTGAAGAACAGAACTAAAATGTCTTTTATTTTTTAATGCAATATACTTTTGTTCTTTGAAAAAAAAGTTTGTAACAGACATACATAAATTTATCTTGTTGATATACAATTTAAAATGATCATATAAATCTTAAATATGAAAGTAATTCATTAAAATTTATACTTGATATACTGGTGTCAATGAAGAATGCAGAGTTACTTAGAAATATCTAAAGATTGAGAGAAGCAAACAAACAAACAAAAAACATTATTTAGGCTTCATTTATTGCTACATAATGGCTACTTCAAGGGTCTCCTGGCCTGTGGCTAATCTCTTAGAAGTGGTAAATATAGAGAAGGAAATATATAAGGAAAAATAATTCATGATACAAAAATATTACCAATTTATAAGTTATTAAGGATTTATAAAACACATACCAAATCACATTCTTGCTATAAAACAATATACTTAAATATAGAAGCACAAAATCTTGAAGCACCCACAATTTGTTTAAGAATGCCCATTTAATCTGGAAAAATCATGTATGTAATAATTTGAGAAAAAAAGGCAAAGTTCTGATTTTTAACTCAAGAGTTTATCTAACCATGGAGGTGAGTCCACACTCCAATTACACCAATTAATTATCTGTTCAGCCAAAGAGTCATTTAAGTCTAAGATCTGCAAATTGTTCTATGCCACTCACTGATAACATTTTTAACAAACTATAGAAACCAGTGCTCTAACTGGCATATATGTGAAACAGTATTTCCTTTATAAGGTTATATTGGACAAAATTTTTCATTAAAATCGTTCTTGGCATAAGGAGTATACCTACCTGAATGCAGACACTTTGGCTTAGTGTTTAAATAACAGAAAATATAAATTTCTCGTAGAAAAAAATGTTTTGTTTGTATGTTTTTTTTAGTATGTGCATTATGTGTAAAGCTTCAAAAACTGATTTCTTCAAATTTTTAGAGATTTAAATACTGTGTTAAAGATATTTTTTTCTATCTTAAAAGGAAAGATTTAGATGTTTCAAGCATCAAACATTACTTCTTAGCATTTGTGCATCTCAGCATTAAAGCTGGAGTTTTAACAAAGTGTTTAACATAAAACTCATGTCCTTTTACTAAAAAAGTTTTTCTATGATAAAAAATACCAACTCTATTTCTAATGGTAAGCTATTAGACCTAGAAGTTCCACCATGGATCACGGGAATCAGAGCATTATCAAGATCATTTAGATAATGTTGAGGAAGAAGCTGGCCTTCAGATCCTGCCTGAAATTCAACCTGAAAAAAAGATAAGAAAAAGAAACCCTTCAGTTCAGAGGACAAAGCAAACTACTTAGAACTACCATTCAATTTAAGCATAATAGGAAAATACATGATATTTTATTCATTGATTTTACAGTCTATGCTTTATCCATCTATTACATAAGTTATAGTTATCCCTCTCAAAGATAGAGAAATTAAAAAATAGGTACAAGGTACTTTATTTAGGTTTCCTCTCCAATGAACATATAAATACAGTGCAGGGGGCCGGAGAATAGCACAGCAGTAGGGCGTTTGCCTTAGACGCAGAAGGACGTGGTTCAAATACCGGCATCCCAGATGGTCCCCTGATCCTGCCAGGAGTGATTTCTGAGTATAGAGTCAGGAGTAAGCCCTGAGCACTGCCGGATGTGACCCAAAAACCAAAATAAAATAAATAAGTAAATAAATGCAGTGCAGGGCCAAAGTTCTAAATTATTATCAACTCATTACATTAAAAATTATTTAGTTTAAATACTTTGCATTTGTTGTAATTTTAACATCTGAATTAATGTTGCTGGGGAAAACTGCAACCATTTGAGCAATGCTATTTTCAATGAACATTAGATGCTTTCATAAAAGAATTTTTAGGGGCCGGAGTGATAGTACAGAGGTAGGGCATTTGCCTTGCATGCGGCTGACCCAGGATAGACAGGGGTTAGATCCCCGGTGTCCCATATGGTTCCCGAGCCAGGAGCAATTTCTGAGCGCATAACTGGGAATAACCATTGAGCATCACCAGGTGTGGCCCAAAAACCAAAAAGAATTTTGAATCCTGAGACAAAATTACAAATTTACAAAATTTTTCATTCCAGTTTAAAACCAGAGAGGGGAGATATCTTTCTGCAGTAGAGCTTTTGCACTCATTTATAAGGCACTGGGCTTGAGCAATCCCAGCACTCTTAAGCACCTCTCCAAGAGAAGCCCCCAAACTCCAAAATCAAACTAGGAGAACATCACATCATGGCTGAAGAAATGTAATCTTGACATTTTCCTTCTTGTACATTACCTATTGGGGTTCAATCCATATGATAGCATCCAGTGGTCCTCAAACTTAAACAGGGGGCCAGTTTACTGTCCCTCAGACTGTTGGAGGGCTGGACTATAGTAAAAAAAAAACAAAAAACTGAACAGATTCCTATGCACACCACATGTATCTTACCTTGAAGTGAAGAAACAAAATGGGAACAAATACAATATGTGGCCTGTGGGCCATAGTTTGAGGACCACTGGCACCATACGGTCCCCTGAGACTGCCAGAATAATTCCTGAGTACAGTGTCAAATGTAACTCCTGAGCACCACTGGGTATGGACCAAAAACAAAAATAAGAAAGAAATGTAACCCTTCGGCATATGAATCCGCTCATGTTTAGATTAACTACTCATAAGATGAATCTGATTTGGAATGTATTATTCTGGATATTATAGTTATAATACCAGATTATTATATCAGCTATGAACTGGAAATTCAGAGAAAAACTAATAGCTCTTACATATAAGATGATTGAGCATCACGGGATGTGGACCACCAGAAAACAAACAAAAAGTAGTAGGCAGGAGACTTTTCCAGAGTTATTAATATGTAGCTCTACTGTGTGCTATTTACACTATAGACTGGACACAGATTACAGTGTGAATGATACTCTCCCTAAATGCATAATGAGGTAATTCTGATATACATGCACTTTTAGACCTCTATGATTAAAAACAAAATGAGGGCCCAGAGAGATAGCACATCGGCGTTTGCCTTGCAAGCAGCCGATCCAGGACCAAAGGTGGTTGGTTCGAATCCCGGTGTCCCATATGGTCCCCCGTGCCTGCCAGGAGCTATTTCTGAGCAGACAGCCAGGAGTAACCCCTGAGCACCGCCGGGTATGGCCCAAAAACCAAAAACAAACAAACAAACAAACAAAAAACAAAAAAATTGAATATTGGGACAGGAGAGATGATTTTAAGAGCTGAGTACATGCTTTGCAAGTAGGAGGCCCAGATTTGGACCCTCCATCCCAGCTCTGTGTGATCCCCTCAGTACTGCCAGGAATAAGGCCTGAATACAGAAGCAGGAGCCCCCAATGAACCTCCAAAACAATAAGTAAAACCTAAAATCCTAAGAGTCTTGAACCTAGTCAGGATAAATAAATATAAAAATCTACTTATGAAGAAGGATTGTTGTGGAGTAGAAAATTCTAAGTACACTAAACTGTTGAGTTACTTTGGCCTACCAACTACTGCATTTGTAAACAGTTACATTAGAATCTAGCTAAGCTCATTAACATATAGTCTCAGGTTGTTTTCACATTCATAAAGGTAGTATGTGAATCCTGGTGAAAGATGTATAATATCTATTTTAATACCACAATACTTAAAATATGTACCACCTGTGGGGGATAATTTTTGGCACACACTGGTAGTTGTGAAGGTATAGTAACTCTGTATACCAAAAGAAGATATTAATAAACGGCAAAAAAAAAAATCAGTATTTTTTTCAAACAAAAATATTGCTTTTACTGAAAAAAGAAAAGAATAAAAGAACTTTTTGGTCTTTTATAAAAATTGTTTATTGGCCCTGTTGTAGAAATTATAGGAGAATATTATGAATAAGGTGTTGATATAAATTTGACTTCACATTTATTTTGAAATATAAGAGTAAATTAAAAATATCTTATAGGGGCTGGAGAGATAGCACAGAGGAAGGGGTTTGCCTTGCAAGCAGCCGAACCAGGATGAAGGGTGGTTCGAATCTTAGCATCCTTATGGTCCTTCATACCTGCCAGGAGCAATTTTTGAGCGCAGAGTCAAGAGTAACCCCTGAATGCCACCAGGTATGACCCAAAACCCAATAAATAAATAAATAAATAAAATATTATTTATTTTAATTTTGTTTTGTTATTGTTGCTGGGGGTTTGACAGTCATACCTGGCAGTAAAAAGGTATTGCTTCTGGCTCTGTGATCAGGGATCACTCCTGTAGGGCTGGGGATCAAATGTGGTGCCAGGGGATGAGAGGGAGGATTGGCCACATGCAAGGCTTTCACACCCTGTACAATCTCTTTAGCATCAATACATTCACTTTAAAATGATACAAAAGCATGTCTAACCATATCAGTATCGATGGAAACTCTGAGACCAATTTTATTCATCCCATTATCCTTTAGAGTTTTCAAGTGAGGGTACAGTGCAGCACTACAAGCCATGGCTATTTCTTTCGCAAACTGGTAAGGAGTTGGTGAAATGGGTAAATCTTGGTCCTTGAGAAAGTAGAACACCTAAAAAATATTTAATTAGAAAACAAAGCCAATTAAGACATAAAGTAGCTTTAAAACAAAACAACTGACAATGCCCCACAATTGCAGCCGCCATGTCAGCATTCAGACAGTTCCATAGATTCAATCTATTCAAGAGAAATGTGAACCAAGTTCTTTCCCTGCCAAAGCAATGTCAGCTGTACCCATTACCCACAACCAACACTTTGTCAATGGCCCTGATTCACCAGAGGTGACTCTGGCTCTTTGCAGTCACACCAATCTGATCAAAACTCTGGGTATGCTGGTATTTGGGTAAAAATCACAAGGACTTTTTTGTAGTGAGTACAACAAATCTTCCCCCAACCTCCTCATACTTCTAGAAGGCCTGGCAGCCAAATCCACATCTCACAAAAGCCTCAGTATCAGCAATAGTGCTGGGAATTCCTGGACTACATGGTCGGCCACATTTGCAGCTGCATGAAAACTCCAATTTTTTTTTAATACTGTCATCCCTGTAGGAACATGTCAACTGTATTTGTTTGCCAATGCGTATTTGAAGAAGTAACAAAATGATCAACTAGCAACAAAAGCTTAATAAACCTGGAAATGACTTAATGACCTCATTGTAAGATACAATAATTTTCACAAATTTTCTTGTAGCTGTACTTTTCTTTCTTTCTTTTTTCTTTGTTTTAGGGCCACACCTTGCAGCACTTAGGGATTGCTCCTGGCTCTGTACTCAGAATTTACTCCTGTCAGGCTCAGGGGACCAGAGAATCCTGGGGATTGAACCCAGGTCAACCATATGCAAGACAAACATCCTACCCTCTACCAGGGGTCCTCAAACTTTTTAAATAGGGGGCCAGTTCACTGTTCCTCAGACCATTGGAGGGTCTGACTATAGTAAAAACAAAACTTATGAACAAATTCTTATGCACACTGCATATATCATATTTTGCAATGAAGAAACAAAACAGATACAAATACAATATGTGGCCTGCGGGCCATAGTTTGAGGACCACTACGTATGCTATTACTCCAGACTCTTCCTTTTCTTCTTTTTTTACTAATTTAGTTCCCACTTACCTGTAAACAAATGTATTATGTCAACTCTGATACATGGTCCTTAAATAAATAAATTTACATATATATATATGCATATTTATAAAGAACAATTGCCAACATAGTAACATTGATGAAGGATACTCAGCATGTTTTTGCAGTGGTGAGGTACTAAATGTGTACATTAAGATCATAAACTTTACACTATTATAAACATTTTACTTTAACTACAATAACAAAATAAAAAGAAATGCAACAATTGCTATTTTCAGTTCAAGTTTTTTAAATGCTACTATCAGTTCTTATATGAGTAAGTTTAATGTAACTCTAGTCAATTTTATATTTTTACAATATAAAATATAAAATTTTTAGATTGTATTAAACTTTATATTTTTAAATTTCTTCTTGCTACCTTTTTGATAGGTAAGACAGAATTTTTATTTCAACGTAAGTCTCAAGAAATACATTAGTTAGATGCATACAATGTTAGAAATGTACAAATGAAAGCTTAGAAAATATGGGAGAACTTAGCTATTTTTGCCTAAATAATTAAAAATTTTAGTTAACCTATGGCAATGAAAGTAGGTGATTTTAAAAATTATAGTTAGTCTTAGGAAATTAAGAGTGAACTTGTAACAACGAGAGCCTGGTTAACTGAATTCAGAGAAGAGTACTAATATGTCAACTCTGTAAGATTATCATTCTATCAAGACACTGTTATAATGTTAAAGAAATAATACCTATATTTTTATAAACTTTATGTTTCTCTCTTGTACATGCATAAAGTCACAAAGGACACAAAACAAATTAATAATATTGAGGGTCAGAGTGATAGTACTGTATATAGGGTACTTACTAGCCTTGTACACAACCGACCTGAGTTCAATGCCCAGCATCCCACATGGTCCCCCACACCAGCCAGGAGCGTTTCCTTAATACAGAGTCAGAAGTAAACCCTGAGTACTGATGGGTGTGGCCCAAAAATAAAACAAAAAAAGTAATACTGAATGCTTGACCAGGATTTAGAATGTGGGGGAGCATGAATGTGAACAAAGAGATCAGGAATCTATAATTCTATCATTTTATATCCTCTTATTTAAAAAAATATGATTTACAAAATAGCTTTATGTGAATGGTTATAAATGGTTATAAATTTTTCTATAAAGTAACAAAAATGAAAACAACAATGTCAAATAATGTATTACTGTACAAAGGTGACAACGCTTTCAAAACTTAACTATTAGGGGGCTGGAGACATAGCACAGCAGTAGGGCATTTGCCTTGCAGGCAGCCAACACAGGACAGATCCCAGTTCGATTCTCAGCATCCCATATAGTCCCTGAGAATGCCAGGAGCTATTTCTGAGCATAGAGCCAGAGGTAACTCCTGAAGCAATGCCAGGTGTGACCCCAAAACAAAACATTAAAAAAAAACATAAAAAATAAAAAAAACTATTAGCAGTCAATACCACAATATAAAGGCCTGAAATAATACTATGGAATTCTAAATTTGGTGTATATAAAGTAATTGGCGGGGGGAGGCTGGAGAGACAGAGCACAGTGTTACGGCATTTGCCTTGCATGCAGCAGATCCAGGAGGGTGGTGGTTCAAATCCCGGCATTCCATATGGTCCCCCATGCCTGCCAGAAGTGATTTCAGAGCGCAGAGCCAGGAATAACCCAAGTACCGCTGGTTGTGACCCAAAAGCCAAAAGCCAAAGAAAGGGCAATTTGGGGTGGAAATATATGTGTCTTGTGGTACTATATAAAACCTGTAATAAGTTATACTGAAATACTTAGAGTACTTTGATATCTTCAAGCAAAAACCCCCCAATCTCCCCCAAAAGAAAATACAAAATACAAAACCACACCCAGGGGCTGGAGCAATGTAGGGCATTTATTTGCAAGAGGAGGGCCTGGTTTTGATCTCCTTTCCTGAGCCTGCCAGGAGTAATTTCTGATTGGAGAGCCAGGATTAAGTCTTGATTGAGCACTGCTGGGTGTAGCCCAAAACAAAAATAAAACCACACCCAAAGCATGTAAATAGAGAGAATCTTTACCAGTTACCTCAGTACACTTTACAGCCTTCTCATCTGTTTCAAAATCTGCATCCAGTTTTATTTTTTCACTTGGCAATCCTTGTAATGATTTTCCATCTACTGAACTAGTAACACTATGGAATAAAAAAAAAAATAAAGAGAATCACTTGTATAACAGAGCTTCTATAAAGTATTAAATTTGAACAAATGGAATAAAGAGAGAAATTATGAAATTATAAATTTAATGCAGCAGTAAAGTACCTCAATTATAAATAAAATAATTAAGTCTAGTTCATGTTCATTTGGTCATTTCTTGATTGTGTAGTAAATGATACTTATTTTTTCATATACCCAATTCAGACCTGAGTTTAAAATACCTTCATCTCCTAACAGAAAAGCTGCCTCATGAATTTCAAAAATTTTATTTTGGAGTCCTTCAGCATTAGCCCTCTTCTTCCTTCTTTGCTCCAGAACCCTTAGCCAATCTCCAAAAAAAGAAAAAAAAAGGTAACTGAAAGGAAAATGGAGTGGCAGTAATATTCAGTAAGTCTTTATTGAGTACCTTATAAATGCAATTATTTGCATTTAGAGTGAATCAATATAGTATACAATAATAAATATGCAAAGGGAATCCTTTACTTATTACACAAATATAAGTATCACATGACCCTGTCTTGCTTTTCTCAGCCTTGAAACCAAGCTTAGACTGCTACACAAAGAAACACATCTGAAAAAAACAGGCTATTCATTAACTAGAACATAAGCATTTAGAGTATAATTCTGTATTTGTCAAATACTTAGCTTTATTAACATTTTTAACTTTTCCTCCTCTATCAATTACATTTTAGTAACAAAAAACTCCTACCCTTTGTTTCCTTTTTCTTCACAATCTACCCAGCAGATATACACATATTCCCTCAGGTCTACAGCATCAACTTTCCCACATGTGATTTTAAAGTCTTTTTGTTCTCGTAGAGCTAGCCGTAAGCCCTCCATGGTCTCAGGAGTTATTTGTACCATTAAGCCATCTAAAAAAAAAAAATCAGAACAATGGTTACATTTCTTTAATTTTTTTTGTTTGTTTTCGGGCCACACCCAATGATGCTCAGGGGTTACTCCTGGCTATGCGCTCAGAAATCACACCTGGCTTGGGGGACCATATGGGATATCAGAGGATTGAACCGTGTTCTGTCCTAGGCTAGTGTGGGCAAGGCAGACGCCTTACGCTTATGCCACCGTTCTGGCCCTACATTTCTTTTAATTAAATATTAATATGAAGTCATAAAAAATGCTAGCAGAATGTACTCCATGCAGGAGAAATATTGTGATTGATTTGCAATGCCAGGGATCAAACTCAGGGCTTCATACATGTGAGGCATGCACTCAAACACCGAGATTCTACACTATGTTCTGCAGCCCGAGATACAGGGTTTAAATCAACTACTGAATTATTCTAGTAGTCTATCATTCTATTAGGAAAAAAAGAAAAATATTTCAGTTAAAGGTTCTTTTTATTTATTTATTTATTTATTTATTTGGTTTTTGGGTCACACCTGGGTATCACTCAGGGGTTACTCCTGGTTCTACACTCAGAAATCACTCCTGGCAGGCTCGGGGGACCATATGGGATGCCAGGATTTGAATCACCAACCTTCTGCATGCAAGGCAAACATTTTACCTCCATGCTATCTCTCCAGCCCCAAGGGTTCTTTTTATTTTTAACAACAAAAATAAAGATGATTATTTATGGCTATGATAAAATAACAGAACCAAACCAGTCTTTCATAATCACCAACCATTTGAAAAAACAACAACAAAACTAGACTAAAAGTAAAAGAAATGTAGTTTCTTTCAGCTTTTCTTTTAGGGCTGGTTTTGAGTCTGTAAAGTTTCTGAGCTGTTGTTTATCCATGAAGCCTTGGATACTTCCTTCAAACCTGAAAGTGAGTCTGGTTGGGTGCAATATTCTAGGTGAAGCATTCGTTTCATGAGTTTTGTCACTATATCCCACCACTGCTTTCTGATCTTTTTTTTTTTTTTTTCTTTTTTTGGTTTTTGGGCCACACCCGGTGGTGCTCAGGGGTTACTCCTGGCTGTCTGCTCAGAAATAGCTCCTGGCAGGCACGGGGGACCATATGGGACACTGGGATTTGAACCAACCACCTCTGGTCCTGGATTGGCTGCTTGCAAGGCAAACGCCGCTGTGCTATCTCTGCTATCTCTCCAGGCCCTGCCTTCTGATCTTGAGGGTTTCTTGTGACAGGTCTGCTGTAAATCTTAAGGATGCTCCTTTGAATGTAATTTCCCTTTTTGACCTTGCTGCTTTCAGTATTCTATCCCTATCTGTGGGATTTGTCTTCGTGACTAGGAAGAAAATTTAGTTCTGATACTAGGAAATAAAAAGTACAATATTGCAACCCCTAGAGGAAGACTCAAGACAAGAACCACAATTGCTCAGGCTCTCTGGAGAGGAATCATTCTTCACAATACCAAAAAAGTCTGAAAATATAAGGTAAAAAGTAAAAAATGTAATTGAATATTTCATAGTTCATCATCATAATGACAGCACCAAAAACTAAAGCTTACTTTCAGAAGGTAACATCTAGTGGCAGAGATCTAGACAAAAGGATTTCTGATCATTACTTCTATTTGGGAGTTCTAGTCAATACCAAAAAGAAAGAAAAAACAAATAAACAAAAAAACAAGGGTTACAAAGAAACAAAACTGCCACTATTTATCCTCTAATTAGCTACACAGAAAAACTCTATAAAGTTTGTATTATAGAAAAGGTGGGTAGGGAGCTTTCTTTGCACATGTCTGACTCAGGTTTAATTCCCAGCATCCCAAATAGTCCCCTGAATGCCAGGGGATAATTCTTGAATGCAGAGGTGTAAATAACCCCTGAGCATTGGTGGTATGTTCCTCCAAAAACAAACAAACAAGTAAATAAAAGATTCTACAGTTAAATTATTCTGAATTCTCATTCTCATTTTGTTTTATTTTTTTCTTTTGGCCACATCTGACAGTGCTCAGAGCTTATTCCTGGAGGTTCGGAAGACTATATAGGATCAAACTTAGGTAAATTACAAGTGCCTACCCTCTGTGCTATTGCTCCGTCACCTCTCATTCTCATTTCTAAATTCTCAGCAGTGTAGTTAATTATAGTTCATACTCTGCTGGTGAATGTGGTATGTGATAAGATACCGTATGCCTGAAACTTCATTAGAAACTGTATTTTATATCATAATGCCTCATAAAAAGAAAAAAAGCCAGAAATAAACTTCCACATATCAGCAACAACAAAAAAAAATATTAAGGATACTTTATATCAGGAATAAAATTGATAAACAGAAATAAAGCAAGAAAAGTGCAAGTCCTACACAAAAAAAAAATGTATGAAGACATTAATCTTACCTAAATAAATTGAAGGTAACCAAAGTAAAGGAGAGGATTTTGTTTGTTTTGTTTGCTTGGGGACCACACCTGGCAGCTCTTAGGGTTTCTTCTGGCTCTGCACTCAGAAATTACTCCTGGCAGGTTTGGGGGACCATATGGGATACCCTACCCATTGTGCTATCACTCTGGCCCTAATGTAAAAGAGCACTGAAAATGGAAAAGATACTAATCTTCTCAAAATTAAACTAGTGATTTACTATGACTCCAATAAAAATTCCAATGTTTCTTTTAAAAATTCCTAAATTAACCTGGAAAATCAAAGGGGTTAGAGTAGTCAGAGAATTACTAAAAATAAAATTATTTTATTAGAGATTTATATATTTATTAGAGATTATTAATTAGAGAACTACTAAAAACAAACAATAAAGGCATATGGGGCCAGAAAAATGTGCTTGCCTTGCACATGCCCAATCATGGGTTTGATCCTTGGCATTCCATACATTCCCCTGAACCCACCAGGAGTGATCTCTGAGCACAGAGCCAGGAGTAAGCACTGGGCACAGCTAGTTGTAGCCCAAAATAAAAGCAAAAAAGTAACAAAGCAAACAATCAAAACTAAAAAAAACCATCAAAGGACTGAAGAGATAGTCCAGTCACACTTGCCTTGCAACCCTAACTGTATACTGACTGCAACCCAGCAGATCCAAACTGCTAAGTATGCCTTAAAGGCCACCAAGTACTGCTAGTTCCTTGTGACTAATAACAGAACATGATTAGATATGGGCAACTTATCATACAATCTTTTAGAAAAAAACACTATTAGTTTTGAAATGATAAAGGTAGGGCCAGAGAGCTAACACAACCCGTAAGGCATTTGCCTTGCATGTGGCTGACCAGGGTTTGATTCCCAGCATCCCTTATGGTCCCCAAAGCCTGCCAGGAGTAATTTCTTTTTTTTTTAAATATATTTTAAACTTTATTTATTGATTCACTGATTGATTTGATTGGTTTCTGGACCACACCCAGTGGAGCTCAGGAGTCCTCCTGGCTCTGCACTCAGAAATCGGCTGGCAGGCCATTGGGTGCCGGAAATCAAACTGAGTTCCTCCCGGGTTGGCCGCATGCAAAGCAAATGCCCTACCACTGTGCTATCTTTCTGTTTCTGACCCCACCAGGAGTAATTTCTGAGTGCACAACCAGGAATAACTCCTGAGCACTGTCACTTGTGGCCTAAAAACCAAAAAAAAAAAAAAAAAAAAATTGAGTTATAGCTTTAGACAATGACATACATACATTCCAAAGATATATGTTATATGAAAACTATACATTTCATTTCTCAAAAAACTAGAAATTGAGGGGCCGGAGTGGTGGTGTGAAGCGGTAAGGGTTTGCCTTCCCGACGCTAGCCTAGGACGAACCATGGTTTGATCCCCTGGCATAAAATATGGTCCCCAAGTCAGGAGTGATTTCCTGAGCGTCACAGGGTTTTCCCCCTCCAAAAAAAAAAAACCCTAGAAATTAAGTTTCCATATATTCCAGTAAGACTACTCCTAGGAATAGACTCGAACCCAAAAAACACAATACAAAAAAATCCTCTGCTTTCTTATGTTCATTTCAAAACTATATATAATAGCCAGAACCTGGAAACAACCCAAGTGCCCTCAAACAGATGAGTGACTAAGAAACTGTGGTATATCTACACAATGTAATATTACAGAGCTATTAGAAAAATGAAGTCATAAAATTTGCTTATGTGTAGATGGATATGGAGAGGATTATGATAAATAAAATAAGTCAGAGGATCACAATCCTCTGAAAGAATGATCACAATCGTTTGTGGGATATAAGAAAAAAAGGATAGTATGAGAATAATATCCAAAGACAACAGAGATGAAGGCCAAGGTCATTCAGGATAGGAAGATCGCCACAAGTAGTACAGCAGTGCAATTAGGATGGAGAAGGGACCACTAAGAACAATAATAGTTGGTAATGACTATGCTGGACAAGAACTGGATGCTAATAGTGCAAACTAGTGTCTAAAAGGAAAATGGGGGGGGGGCTAATAAAAAGACATAGAGAGAGATGAGAGAGAGAAAGTAAAATGTCTACCCCATATGTAGTCAGAGGGAGGATGGGAGGGAATCTGGGGACATTGGTGGTGGGAAATGTACATGGGTAAAGGGTGGTGAATATAGAAAGACTGAAACTCAATCATGAAAACTTCGTTACCATGGTGTTTAAATGAAAGGGAAAAAAACTATATATTTCATACTCAGGTGAAGAACGATACATATCACTTTAATAAATTTCCCACGCAAAAAAATAAACAAAGTATTGTTTAGCCCATGTTTATAAAGAATAAAAAATGTATGTGAGAATGAAAACACAGTTGTTTTTTTTTTTTTTTTTGGTATTTGGGTCACACCCAGCAGTGCTCAGGGGTTACTCCTGGCTGTCTGCTCAGAAATAGCTCCTGGCAGGCACGGGGGACCATATGGGACACCGGGATTCAAACCAACCACCTTTAGTCCTGGATCGGCTGCTTGCAAGACAAACGCCGCTGTGCTATCTCTCCGGGCCCGAAAACACAGTTTTTTTAGCTTCATTGTCAACTCTTAAGAAAGTGAGAAGAAAAATGCATAGATGTAAATATTAGTTATGATCTAGTTTTTTGAGTGACAACTTCACAAGTTTGCTGCACAATGCCTATAACAAAAGAATATTATTTTATAAATATAAACTCTTAATGTAAATGGAAAACACCTTTATGACAATATCAAGGATGAAAGACTTACCTTCAACTATGTTGGACTTAGCAAGAAATCCTGAAGATGTTTTTAGACTCCCATTGAATACCACAAAACTTGCACCTGTCACTGTTAAAAAATAAAAATCAAAAAAGTTTATTGATTTCTGGCTTTTTTTAAAGCATTATAATTTAAAGTACTGCTTTCATTATGTTTAAACCTATCTTAAAATGTGAACAGTATCTGTTCATCATGCAGTGTATAACATAGCACATTTAAAAGAACTTAGTGCCATGTCCAAATTACTTACATTACAAAATCAAAACAAAAATATTCCCTACAGATAATTTAATGTTTGTATCTAATAATATATGGGTATTATACTATTTTAAATGTTTGTGATAGGCTGGAGAGATAGTGTCGCATTAATGTGCTTGGCTTGCTGGTGGTTGACCCTAATTTTATCTGCAACGCCATAATATGGTCTCCAAGCACTGAGAGGAATGATTCCTACACATAGAGCCATGAATAAACCATGAAACCTCTAGGTGGGACCTCAACCAAAAAACAAAAATAATATAAAATGTTTGTATCAATGTTAGCAAGTGTGGGAAATAAAGTAAAAATAAAAATCCACTACTGAAGGAACAAAAAAATCAACATTTTCTATGGAGGATTTCATAAAGAATATGCAAGAAATGGTTTATATTGCTTTGGCTGCCTGTGATGCAGGGAAGGACAGCTTGGAGGTCAAGGTATAAAAAGAAATTCTTCACTATAAATATCTTCATACATTTTTCCTCTTATAATTTTTTTTTTTTTTTTTTGGTTTTTGGGTCACACCTGGCGGCACTCAGGGGTTATTCCTGGCTCTGCGCTCAAAAATCGTTCTTGGCAGGCATGGGGGACCATATGGGATGCCGGGATTCAAACCACTCTCCATCCTGGATTGGCTGCATACAAGGCAAACACCCTACTGCTGTGCTATCACTCCAGCCCCAACCTCTTACAACTTTTTAAAACTTATTTTCTATGTTTATTACAAATAAGTATATAATCAAAGAAAGCACTTAATTGGTAGCCAGAAAGTCACGAAGCTATTTAGAATAATGTATCAAATTTATGGAATATTTATTTCCATTTAACTTTTTTTTTGCTAAGGCCTCTATTTTGAGGGATTAATAATTACAGATGTCACTGGGGACATTCAACTGAAATAGAGCAGTTACTAGTAACACAAACTACTCATGTTCTCTTTATTATTATGGGGAAGGGGGTAGTTTAGAGGCCACAGTCAGCAATAGTCAGGAGCTACTCCCAGCTCAATGCAGGGTATAGCTCCCAGTAGTGCTCAAGGGACCATGTGAGAACCAGGATCAGCTGTACAAAAGGTAGATACTGTATTTCTTGTTTCATCTCTCCAGACCCAACTTATTGTTTTTATAACCCTAATTACTTACAGTTTTATAAACCACTTATATGTTCCTTGTTCTATTTCAAGAGAAGCTTAAGTAGAGAACAAAAACAAAACTCGGGAGCCAGAGTGATAGTACAACAAGCAGGGTGATTGCCTTCATTGAGGTGAACTGGGTTTGGTTCCCAACACTCTGTGGTCAGTTCACCCAAGCCTGTCAAGGCCAGAGCCAGAAGCAAGCCCTAAACACTGCTTGATATGACCTCTACACACACACACCCTCAAAAAAAACCCAACGTCATCAACCTCATCCCATAAAGAAATTTAAGTCATCCATTTCCCACTCTGCAGTATAAACTAAACCTGAGAATATAAACATGAATCACAAATAAATTTTATGTCTCTAACCATAGACAGTCCAAAAAAAAAGTAACAGAGCAGAAGCATTTTAAAATGCTTGTATAGCAACAATTTAAAGCATCAATAAATAAGTTACATATATATGAGATATATAGTTATCCACTTTGAAAGAAATCCTATTTTTTTGTGACATGTCAATACTAGGAACCATCTCTCACCTTCCCTAGAATGGCCAGTAGCACTGTTGACCTGTGTTTGATAACCTCCATCATTCTGTATACAGACAAGATGAGAATCTGCTTCTGTACTAAAACTAGCTCCAATGCTAATAACATACTCATTGGAAGAAATTATTACTTTCATTACCTGAAAAAATAAAATACCATTCATTTAGAAACTTTTAAGATTTTATGCCTATAGTACAGTAATTCAAAGAGCACTATTTCTGATCAGCTTCATAATTATTAAGCTTTCAACTGTCTAGATACTCCCAAAGACTACAAAGGGGTTAAAAACATAGAAAGTGGGGGCCAGAGTGGTGGTGGTACAAGTAGTAAGGCATCTGCCTTACCCGTGCTAGTCTAGGACGAACCGCAGTTTGATCCCTTTGTGTCCCATATGGTCCTCCAAGCTAGGACGATTTCTGAGTGCATAGCCAGGAGTAACCCCTGAGCATCACCGGGTGTGGCCCAAAACAAAAACAAAAACAAACAAAACAAAATCAAACAAACAAAAAATAAACCCAAAAGCCATAGAAAGTGGGAAAGGCACTTACTTGCCTTGCACGAGGCCAAACTGGGATTTCAAACAGGGTTCCATCCTCAGAACCCTATACTAACCCCCAAATCAGCTAGAAGTGATTCCTAGGCAAAGGTAGGAATAAAACTTGAGCATTTATGAGTTTGGTCCCAAAATAAGGATAACAAAAAGAATAGATAAAAAAGTTTTAAGATGAAAGCACCTCAATAACTAGATAACTAAAAGCAATAAAAGAGATTTAATATACAACTAAAAAAAGAACAATCCATTAAAAAATACAAATAGCTAAAGTTTTCAGTGATAGCACAGCAACAGGGCATTTGCCTTGCATGCAGCCAACCCAGGTTTGATTCCTGGCATACCATATGGCTGTACCATATGGCTCTTCAAGTTTGACAAGAGTAATTTTTGAGTGAAGAGCCAAGAGTAATCCTGAAGTACAGCTGTGTATGGTCCCAAAACAAGCAAACAAAAAAAGTTTTCAACAGTATCACTTTAAATTTATTACATTAGATTCAAAGTAAAACAGATTGTATGTAAACAGAATGATTGAAAAAAATTAACAAGCTCTAATAAAATATAATGTCTGATAAATACCTTCAAAAATTTTTAAAAAAGCAGAAACCAAGGATGTAGCTCAGTGATAAGGGATGTACTTTACATGTTATGAGGCCCTGGGTTTGATTTCTAGCAATACAAAAAACAATTTGTTTTGGGTCACACTCAGCAATACTCAGGGCTCAGCAGTGCTTAGGACTTGCTCCTCACTCTGCACTGAGGGATCACTCCTCGTGGTTGCAGAAGACTGTCTGTATGTGGTACCAGGGATCAAACCAGTGTAGGCCACAGTAAGGCAAATGGCCTACCCACTATACTACTGCTCTAGTTTCCAAAAGTATAATACTTACATCGTTATATTTTTTTCGAGGTATTTTAATGCAGCTTTTCCCCATTTCCATATGAATCAATAGTTGATCTACATTATGCAAGGTATATTGGTAATTTCGAAGATCCTACATTAAAAACAAAACAAAAAGAACAAATGAGGCAGTTTCAAAAACTTTAGCTATATATAAACATTTATCCAATTATATCAATTTAATATTTTGATTGATAACTATCAAAATGCTATTAAGAAAACAGTATGAATTTAAAATCATCTGACCCTTACAGCTAATCCAAATACTTTTAAAACAAATTTTCAGGAAATATTGTGCAGTATTGTGGGACTTGGGGGTTATCTCTTTCTAGTTACAGATCTTCCAAAATAAAATAAGTCTTCAAACTAACATGTCAATACAAATATATACACTACAATACCGTTTTATAACATGTAAGCAGAATTCTAGAAATCTGAGGAAGAAAAGAACCTGAGTTACAGAATTCAATATTTCTTATGAAATATGAGGAAACTGGTCATAATTTACTGAAGCTAACTGAATAAACATTTTTTTTGTTGTTGTTTTTGGATCACACCCAGCAACGCTCAAGGATTACTCCTGGCTCTACACTCAGAAATAACTCATGGCAGGCTTATGGGAGCACATGGGATGCTGAGATTCGAACCACCATCCTTCTGCATGCAAGGCAAATGTCCTACCTCCATGCTATCTCTCCGGCCCAAATAAACATTTTTATTAAAGCTTCAAAGACTTCAGCAATTGTATAAAACTTGTATTACCCAGGCCCGGAGAGATAGCACAGCAGTGTTTGCCTTGCAAGCAGCCGATCCAGGACCAAAGGTGGTTGGTTCGAATTCCGGTGTCCCATATGGTCCCCCGGGCCTGCCAGGAGCTATTTCTGAGCAGACAGCCAGGAGTAACCCCTGAGCACCGCCGGGTGTGGCCCAAAAAAACAAACAAAACAAACAAACAAAAAAACTAGTATTACCCAAATGTATAAGAACAAACTGATAAAATTAATCAAAAAGCAATTTTAAAACTATATATATATAAAATGGTAAATTGTTCTAAAAATAAATTCATCTAAAACAGACTACAGGGGCCAGAACAATACTATAGCAAGGAGGATGTTTGCATTGCATATGACAGACCAGGTTCAATGCCCAGCATCCCATATGGACCCCGAGCACTGCCAGGAGTGATCCCTGAGAACAGAGCCAGGAGTAAGCCCTGAGTTCTGCTTTTTGTGGTCCTCCAAAAATCAGGGGAAAAATTTATTTTTGTTAAATGAATAAGAATTAACATTATACCAGAAACATCACAATAAAATAGGAAAATATAAATGTGTAAAAACTTGCTAAATGAAATTTTAACAAATTAAGAAAAATTAATAAATAATTTGGTTACTTACAACAAGAAAGTTCATAATAGTGTTTCCCACTTCTCCAAAAAGAGGTTTTCGTCCTCTGATACTTGTCAAGGGAGTGGGATATACTATATATTAGAAAGGAAAACTGGTTATTGTCAATAAAAACTTGAACTTATTATCTATAATTGTAAGTTTTTCACACATTATGAATAAATGTTGAATAGGAGGCTCACTGGGGAAAGTGAGAAATGACTTGAATCATTTGTTGTATCATTACTAGAGCTAGATTCATCAAGGAAGTTTCATATTTAGTTAGACCACATTGAGGCATGTATATACCACTTTACAAAATTTTGCTTATGGTAATTACTAATAACTCATCAAACAGATTTATAATTAAGCCTTCTGATTCCAAAGCTTTTAATATTTTTATTTTCCAGGTCACCACAAAATTATCACAGCTAGAAAACTAAGGTCAGAACCCTCTAAAATTCTAATCATTTAAAGAGAAATATAAAGAATAAAAAAGGTAAGATATTTATAATTAGCATTCAATTATGTTTATTTGTGGTAGTAAGCTTTTATAGTTCTTGTGTTAGCATGGTAAAGGAATCAAAACATCAGTGTGGGGAAGGGAAAAATCGACTGTCTCATCAACTATTTTTCTCTTACTTTAGAATTGCTACTTTTAGTGGTTTTAACTGTTGTTCTCCAAGTATAATAAAGTGAAAATGACTGCTACTTGGCACTATAAATATCGGCACCTAAAAGGAAAAGAAACTTTGCTGCCAGTGCAAATGAAGTTCAAGAAGGAAAAAGCGGAAAAAGAAAGAAATCATGATCATGCTGATACTTAAAAAGCAGAAACATTTTAACCTTTGGTTATTAATTTAGATCACAGGCAAACAATAACTCCAACATTTATTATATAAATACTCTTTTTTTCAAATTGTAAGAAAGTACACTGATATTACTTATTTTTAAACTTCAAATCAGGGCAACATACATTTTTCCTTCTGTAAACATATTTTATAGCTTTAATAAAGGACAACCAAGTTATTTGGAGGGCACTGGATAAAATATGTAGCACTGGTTTAAAAGACATTAAAATAAGGTAAATATTAACTCATTACTTCATTATTCTATTAATAGGGAAGGATTCCTTACAACTTGAGGGTTTCAGCGACGTTCAGGCATTATTCCTGACTCTGTGCTCAGAAATCGCCCCTGGCAGACTCGGGGGACCATATGGGATGCCAGAAATCGAACCACCATCTCCTAGGTTGGCCATGTGCAAGGCAAATGCCCTACTGATCTGCTATCACTCCGGGCCCTATTTAGAGCATTTTGAAAACTCTGTTGTGGGAGCCACACCAAGGAATGCTGAAGGGTGGGACAGGAAATAGCATGTAAAGTCAGGAATAGGACATGGGCTTGAACATGCATATATGTGTTCTATTTGCCACAAAAGGCACCATCTCGGGCCCAGAGAGATAGCACAGAGGTGTTTGCCTTGCAAGCAGCCAATCCAGGACCTAAGGTGGTTGGTTCAAATCCCGGTGTCCCATATGGTCCCCCGTGCCTGCCAGGAGCTATTTCTGAGAAGACAGCCAGGAGTAACCCCTGAGCACCCCCGGGTGTGGCCCAAAAACCAAAAAAAAAAAAAAAAAAAAAAAAAAGGCACCATCTCTGACTTCTAAAAACACATTTTTGGTAAAAGGTATAGTTTAGAATTACAAGACATCATGAATCATCTAATTCAATATTTAATGATATTCCAATGTAATGACTTACTGCTTTTAATGAGATAAACAGTCTCAACATAAAGAACAGATAATTCCCATAGGAAAATTGCTAATTTCAGGGGGCCAGAGAGATAGCATGGAGGGAAGGCATTTGCCTTGCATGCAGAAGGACATTCCTCATGGTCCCCCATGCCTGCCAGGGACGATTTCTGAGCGTGGAGCCTGGAGTGACCCCTGAGTAAAGCTGGGTGTGACCCAAAAACCAAAAACCAAAAAAAAAAAAATTTTTTTTTTGCTATTTTCATAGTTTATCTTGGGATTCTACTTTAACCAGACATAATCCCTATAACCAAATAAATGCATATACATTCAGACAAAACTGACTTAGAATTATAAACCAGAAATATTTCATATTAGCTTAGACTTTCCAGTTGTATGAAGCATATATAAGTAAATACTTGTCAATACACACACATTTAGAAATATAGAAACTATAGATTCTACATCACTTGTGGATCATGAAAATGTCAAAAACGTAAGAATAAGAGACCTCAGGGCTAGAGCGATATCACAGCAGTAAGGCTTTTGCCTGGCACACTGCTGACCTGGGAAGGACCCGGGGTTCACTCCCCTGCATCCCATATGGTCCCCCAAGCCTGCCAAGATTAATTTCTGAGCATAAATTTATAATTCACCTTTTTAATACCTAGGTAAAATGAAATAAATTCCCTACAGCACATTCATTAAATAAAACTTTTCAAGGTTTTGTATTATGAACATTTAGAAATGTTGTAATATTTAGACTAAATTTCAAAATATTTAGGCTAGACTTGGGAGTAGACAAAGGTTGTTTTGGAATTTTATGTTATTCTGTTATTTTATTTTGGATTTGGGGGATAATCCTGGCTCTGCTCAGGAGACAATATGCAGTGCCAGGGATTGAAGCATCTTATCTGCTGTACTTTATTTGTGACCTCGTTTAGTATTTTAAATGTACATTAAAACAAAAGGAGCAAATTCACTAATCCATTAGGAATTAACTTTAGTGATTCCTGAGTTATATTTAATATGTAGTGCTTTATTTTGGGCCACACCTACCAATGTTCAGGGGTTAATCCTGGCAGTGCTTGGGGGGATCATATGGTATGCTGAGGATAGAACCCTGGTAGGCAGAGTGCAAGACAAGTGCCTTACCCATTATTATTATGTCTCCAGCCCCAATATCAAGTATTATTTTTTGTTATTGGTGGTGGTGTTTCTTCTGGCCACACCCAGTGGTGTTCAGGAGGGGTTATTCCTGGCTGGTTCAAGAGACCATAAGGGATGCTGGAGATTGAACCTGGGTTGGCCGTGTGCAAGGCAAATACCCTACCCAGTGTATTATCACTAACCTATATAATTTAACTTAGTATTATAAGTTTTTATTATTATATAATTTAACTTATTATTCTAAAACTTACCTTTATATTCTGCTCCCAGTCGTAACATTAAACGCATAGGAAACACCTTAGCCCAGGGAATCTCTAACTTGTGGATAAGAATTCCACAAAGAAAAGGATTACTTGGTAAGAGTAGTTCATCAAGTTTCTGAAAAGTAGGTGTAATAAATAGGAATCCTCCATGATCTTTGCTGCCGAGGAAACTCTCAGTAAAGGTTATATTGTTCAAATTTTCTATGTATTTTCCTGTAAATAAGATTTTAATAAAATGACTTTAAGTTGTTTGAAAGAGAAATTATCAGTCTGAATTACCAATAAACTTTAAGATAATTGTTTTTTCTTATTTGTATTGAATTTCTTCTATATACAAAGTTGAGAAACTACTGGAGTTTGAGTTTGCAAACAAAAACTTAAAATTGTCCCTCTAGGGACCAATAGCTAGGGCAGCTTGCCTTACACACTGCCAAACTTAACTGTGACACAGAACCATAAGTGAGTATAAAAGTCATAGAAAGAGTTAAGCAGGAAACCATCAATCAGCAGAATGCAAGTCAAGGTCTATATACATGGCCTTGAAGTTCTGAGAATAAGCAAATGGACTTGTTCCTGAAATTCTCACTTTATTTTGTTATAACATTTAGGATTGCTTGAACATTACTTTGATCCCAAATGCCTTAAAATGGTACTGCTCTCAATAAAACAGGTTCAACCCCTAATGGTGGATCCAAGGCTCTTTGTTTGAGTGTCCTCTTTCTCATCATGAGAGACTGGAGGTGGCATTAAAGCCACAAGTAAGCTCTCAGCATCACTCAGTGTAGCTACCAAACCCAATAAAAGAAGGAAGAAAAGGACGAGGAAATAGAGAAAAAGAAGTATTTAAAAACAAAAAAATGTGGGGGCACACCCAGCAGTGTGTGCTCAGGAATTACTCTTGGAGGTGCTTGGAGGACCATATGAAATGCCATGGATCAAACCTAGGTCAGCTATGTGCAAGGCAAGCACCCACCTGCTATACTATCTCTCTGCCCTGAGCTATAAAAATTGCTTCTGATTAATGTTGGAACAGTAGCATAACAAATATGACACTTGCCTTACAAGCAGCCAACCTGCAGTCAATTTTCAGCACCCCATATGGTTCCCCCAAACTTCATCAAGAGTGAGCCCTGGGGCCGGAATAGTGGCGCTAGAGGTAAGGCATCTGCCTTGCAAGCGCTAGCCTAGGATAAACCGTGGTTCAATCCCCTGGCATCCCAAATGGTCCCCCAAGCCAGGAGCGATTTCTGAGCATATAACCAGGAGTAGCCCCTGAGCATCACCAGGTGTGGCCCAAACAAACAAACAACAACAACAACAACAACAACAACAACAAAAAGAGTGAGCCCTGAATATAGAGCAAGGAGTAAACCCTAAGTATAGCTGGGTGTGCACCCTCCCCCCCACTTTTTTCTCCTTAAGTAAAAAACAATCATGTGGCTTCAATCTTAGATAATAAAAAAAAGGTATATAAGAATTTAGAAAGCAAATAAATTCCATTCTTTTAAAAATAAATTCTGTGCCAGGGGCCAGAACAATAGCACAGTGATAGGGCATTTGGTTTGTACGTGGCTGACCCAGGAGGGACCTGGGTTCGATCCCTGGCGTCCCATATGGTCCCCCAAGCCAGAAACAATTTCTGAGCGCATAGCCAGGAGTAACCCCTGAGCATCACTGGGTACGGCCCAACTCCCCCAAACAAACAAACAAACAAACAAATAAATAAATAAACTATGTAAAAACACTAAGCACAAAAATGCTGTATCTGAGAATAATGAAAATGATGATTAATTCTTTGTTTCAAGACCACACCTCACTAGTGCTGGTTCTCAAGGGCTATTCATAGCCCAGTCCTCAGGAGTGATCAACTTTTAGAGGTACTTGGGAGACAGTTATGATGGCAAGGATTTATATCAGAGTCAGTAAGACAAGTACCTCAACCCTGGTAATACTTTCTCTTGGGAACAATAATTAAGATCTTTGAAAAAAATGGACAATCTCTCATTTAAAAAAATCCTTTAGTTCAGTTAGCGCTGCCAAAAGCAAAACTACCTTAATTCATGCATATCCTAGTTAGAAAAACCCAAAATAAAATATGATACCTTTTAGAGCATCCTTATATATGGTAATAAATAACTTAAAGATGTCTTTGGGAATAGTATCTTCATTCGGCAAACATAACAACAAAATAATAATTTCTGCTTGTCCCAAACCATGTAATCCATTGGTTGAGAAGTACCAATATCTCTCTGAAGAATCTTAAGTGATAAAAGGATATAATTATAAACATCAACATCTATTAACAGGAAAACAAATAACTATAATTGTCTTTTGCATGAAGTACAGCTTTTAAGATACCTTTTCCAAAAGTCCTCATAAAAACTTTCATTTGAAGGACCAGGGTGATAGCACAATGGGTAGGGTGTTTGCCTTGCATGCAGCCAACCCAGTTTGATCCCTGGCATCCCATATAGTCCCCCAAGCGTACCAGGGATAATCTTTTTCCTTTTTCTTTTCTTTTTGGTTTTTGGGCCACACCAGGCAATCCTCAAGGTTACTCCTGGCTCTGTACTGTGAAATTGCTCCTGGCAAACTTGGGATAGAATCAAGGCCAATTGCATGCAAGGCAAATGCCTTATCTGCTCTGTTACTGCTTTGGCTCCTGACAGGAGTAATTTTTAAATGCAGAACCTGGAGTAACACCAGACCACTGCCATGTGTGGAAAAAAAAAAAAAAAAAAAAAAACCAAAAACAAAGCAAAACAAAACAAACAAAAAAAAACCACCAAAACTTAATTTGAATCACATAATGTTAATACAAAGAAGAGAAAAAATAAAAATTTTCATGTTATTATGTAAATAATTTTAGAAGATGCAATAATACAGTGGGTTTAAAATCAACTTAGTTTCAAAGAGGAAGAAAAGCTGGTAGATGCATTACTCAGCAAAAGTTAATTTATTATATAAGGTTACTTATATCTTTTTGATTTTTGAGGTCACACCTTATTCTTAATTCTACTTTTAAGAATCACTCCTAGCAGATCTCAGGGAACTAGGATGCAAGGGATCAAACCTGGGGTGGACATATGCAAAGCAAGCAGCTTATCCACTATTTCTTTATTTTTGGTACATTTCTATTTCTTTACTAATTTTAATTAGGTCACACTTTAATATAATTATAACTACTACTAATATAGGATTCTTGCATAATTCTCAAATTTAATTATCTAAAAATATAAAGATACAGCTCAGCTGTGAGCCACAATCTAGCCTAGAATTCATTAAAGGATGCTAGTTGATAATAATTAATAGATAATTTCAAATTTATCAGATAAAATTTGTGAAATTTCTTTATAATAATATTTGGCTAAAATCCATTCAGAACTACTGCTCACAGCTGCCAACCAAACTATAACCTGCAAATGCAATTAATTCAGAAAGGGTACCTTGTGATTAGATGAAGAAAAGATGAATCTTACTTACAAAATACTAACTTGACATTCACGAGCAGATTAGCATTTAGGACAAATGTAACTGAAGGAAAACCTTCACTTTCAAGAAGCAAAATGATCTGCTTATGAGATGGATGTTCTTCTATGACAGGCTCTGTATCATGAAAATAACATTAGTCAGATTAAGTATGACTTCCAGTTAAATAAAAAAATTATGAACATAGCACTGATTTATCAACTCTGAAAACACACACACACACACACACACACACACACACACACGTAAAAACAAAAGCTGGGGCCAGAATAATAGAAGAAGAATAATAGTGAGCAGGGCACTTGCTTGCATGTGAACCCAAGGTTCAATCCTGGGCACCTATATAGTCCCCTGAGCACCACCAGGAGTGATCCCTGAGTACAGAATCAGAAGTAAGCCCAAGAACAGCCACACAAACACCAAATACAAAAAAAAATTTAAATTTAAAAGAATTAAAAACAAAAACAAACATACTTGAGCAACTATTTCAAACTCTCCTATTTATATACCTTTCTAGCTGTATCAATCGAGCACTAAAAGAACTTTTCTATTTTTATTAAGATATTCATAGTATAAGTCATCAAGTTATTAAATACTCTACTGGTGCAAATTTAGTATCCTGAAGTTCTGAAACAAGCATTTTTGGAAAATGAATACCAGTTTGCCAGGTGCTTCAATTATAAATGCAAGTAACACATGCTAACTGCTGCTATCGGCTCTATGTCATTGGCATGTATGCCAGAAATACAAATAATCAACAAGACACATGTATAGCAGAGAACAGGGTTTAAGTATTTTTGCCACCCACCAAATAGTATGATTCTATTGATAGAATAGAGATCTTTAAGCCTCACATCTCTGTATCATACAGAGAACATACTCATTTCAAGGTTTAGGATGCAGTATGATACCTAGAGTGAACAAAGAAAGGAATTATTCTGAATGGTAGCTAGTCACTGAGTCTGGAACTTAGAAGAAACTTATAGAGATCATCTAATTCTGGGGTCTCAAACTCAATTTACCTGGGGGCCGCAGGAGACAAAGTCAGGGTGATCCTTGAGTGCAAAGTCAGTAGTAAGCCTTGAACATTGGGGGGTGTGACCCAAACAACTAAAACAAAACAAAACGAAAAAAGATTCCTCTAGGGTAGGGCCACAAAATGTTGTATGGAGGGCCATTTGCGGCCGCAAGTTTGAGACCCCTGATCTAAATTCTCTTTAATTTTTTAAAAATGAAACTGAAGCTGAAAAGAGATGATTAAAATGCAAGCTGCAAGTCACAGACTAAGTAGAATAATGAGGAATTGAAATTCCTAACTTTGTCATCCAATTAACACTCTCTTTGTGCACTATATTCCTTAAAACAAAAAACTAGGGCCAGAGATAGCACTGGTTTAATTCCTGGCATACAGTTTTTGAGCACTGCTAAATGCAACCCTGAACACTGTCAGGTGTTGACCTGAAGGCACCTGAGTCAGGTAATCCTGGTGGTCTCTGACAGAGCAGGGACTAAACAACACTGCCTCCTTGGGCCACAACAATTAACTACCTACCCAGCTGGCAGAGAATAGCCCCTGGATTCTTTGAACACTGTCTGGAAGGCTCCACCCCTTAAAGAAAAATATGAATGGAATTAACTCTCTAAAACAATCAAACATTCCTTAGGGCTACAAGATGATGAGTTTCCCTGCATAAGACTTTTGCTTCGGGGCAGTACGGTGTTTGCCTTAGAGGTAGAAGGACGCATCCCATAAGGTCCCCTGAGCCTGCCAGGAGATATTTCTGAACATAGAGCCAGGAGTAATGCCTGAGCACTGCCAGGTGTGACCCAAAAACCAAAATAATTAAATTAATAAATAAAAAAGATTTGCTTCATTCTAAGTTAGGGATCTATATGTGATAACAGGGGTCTCAAACTTGCAGCCCGCAGGCCGTTGTGGCCCTCCATACAACATTTTGTGGCCCTGCCCTAGAGGAATCTTTTTTTGTTTTGTTCTGTTTTAGTTGTTTGGGTCACACCCCGCAATGTTCAAGGCTTACTACTGACTTTGCACTCAAGGATCACCCTGACTTTGCCTCCTGCGGCCCCCAGGTAAATTGAGTTTGAGACCCCTGATAGAATATTCAAAAGCTCATTGTTTTATCTTTTAAATTTTTTAAGATATTTTGTACACAAAAAGTTATAAACAGTATATATTTCAACCAAACTGGTCTAAGTTAAAAA
Source organism: Suncus etruscus (assembly GCF_024139225.1). Taxonomy (NCBI): domain Eukaryota; kingdom Metazoa; phylum Chordata; class Mammalia; order Eulipotyphla; family Soricidae; genus Suncus; species Suncus etruscus. The sequence goes on along the minus strand of NC_064849.1, from coordinate 136,917,422 downwards.
TAATGTGATTTACACATCATAGACAAAATTCATCAGAAAATCATTTGTTAATATTTTTGGTTTGGGGGTTGGAGTGATAGTACAGTGAGCAAAGTGTTGGCCTTGCATGTGGTTGATCTGGGCTCAATCCCTGAGATCTCAGATAATCCCGAGGCTGCCATTTCTGAGCACAGTTGGGTATGACACAAAAAAACCAACAATAAATAAATAATTTTGGGGGGGCCTGTGGTTCTCAGAGCTTACTCCTGGTTCTGTGCTCAGAGATTGTGCAGGGATCAAATATGAGTCAGTTACATAAAAGGCAAGCACCCCGGCCCCTAGAAAATTATTTTTTTTACTTCTTTTAAAAATTTCTATGACTGCTGTCCTACCTGATTCCTTTTCTTCAGATACAACCAGAAGAGGGGGTAAGCTGTCCTCATCATTCGGTAGAAGACTAATCTTATTGCAAACCTTCTTATCAATACCACATAATAGCCTATAATTTGAAGTATTAGCAACAGGTAAATTGCAGTTAGCCAAGACACCAGTGACACTAGAGAGTTCCTCAGTTTTTGCAAAAGGGTCATCATCATCATCCAATGAAAAGGAACCGGAGCCAGGTACCCCCTCAGTTCCTGTATTTACAGGCAATTTTTCCACAGGCAGAACCCGAGAAATAGAATCCTGAATGGTCTCATTTCTTGTAGTATCTATTTCATTGTTTGCTATTTCCACGGCAGCAGAATGGGTATGACCCACTGAATCAACCATCTGTAAAAAACGTAATAAAAAATGGTTCATAGTATCTGAAATGCAAATCTCTATACCAAGCATTATCTTTAAGTTGTTGTTGCTGTTTTTAAATGGGCAGAGAAATTCTTCTGAACTTTCAAGAGAATAAAATTTTAGCTTTTCCATATGCTTAGGTAGGTATTAATGACTTTAATTTTATGGAATAGAAAAAGGACACAAGGAAAATTCCAAGAACCAAAAACCTTTCTCAAGTACCCCACCAAAGAAACTGTAGGCATCCAGGGGGAGTTTTAGGCATATAAGGGGGAGGTAGGAAAGGAGAAATAACTACGAACTCAAGTTACTAGCCTATTTAGAATATTTTGGTTAAAATATTGCTTTAGGGTAGCTACTAGCTAAGAAGCTACAAATTATACCAACTATTGATAAATACTAGCTATAAAATCTAGTTCTTTTTTTCTTTTTCTCTTTCTTTTTCTTTCTTTCTTTCTTTCTTTCTTTCTTTCTTTCTTTCTTTCTTTCTTTCTTTCTTTCTTTCTTTCTTTCTTTCTTTTCTTTCTTTCTTTCTTTCTTTCTTTCTTTCTTTCTTTCTTTCTTTCTTTCTTTCTTTCTTTCTTTCTTTCTTTCTTTCTTTTTCATTCTTTCTTTCTCTCTCTCTCTCTGTCTCTCTCTCTGTCTCTCTTTCTTTCTTTCTTTCTTTTTTTGGTTTTTCGGGCCACACTCATTTGATGCTCAGGGGTTACTCCTGGCTAAGCACTCAGAAATTGCCCATGGCTTGGGGGGACCATATGGAACGCTGGGGGATCGAACAGTGGTCCTTCCTTGGCTAACACTTGGAGGCAGACACCTTACCTCCAGCGCCACCTCACCAGCCCCAAAATCTAGTTCTTAAGCTCTTACTAACAAACTGCAAACATTTACGGTAAATGGTTTAGTATCATATACTAAACAGAACAGAATATATACCCAATTTTTAAAATGTATACACCCAAAATAAACCAGGAAATTAGCACAAAATAAATGCCCAATAAGTGTGTATTTAATTAAAATTGTAAAAACATACTGTAGGGCTAGCAAGAGTGGAGATAAGATGTTTGCCTTGCATCCCCAACATCATATATCATATATGGTTCTCTGAACTACTACCAGGGATTATTCCTGAGGATAATCTCAGGACTAGTTCTGAGTATCAAAGAGTGAGACCCAAGAATAGAAAATAAAAATTAAAAAAAAAAGGAAACAAAAACTAATTATTGGAGAAAACCTCCACCACTAAAAAAGTAGAATAAGATAAACAAAGACTACCTCATCTATTAAACTTACTTCTGAGTATTTTTGCAACTTTACAATGTGTGTTCCTGGTATACTGAGATTCTATTATGTATTTCTGCTTAACACCTAACAGAGTTATATAAATACAAACATAAATGCCATAAACAGATAGTTTTCTGAGAACTGGAAAATTATTTAAAAATATGACCTGCAATTTTACTTTTGGGTATCTACCCCTAGGACTTAAAAACATTCACTATATTCATTGCAGTGCTATTTACAATAGCCAGAATCTCGAAACAACCCAGATGCCCAACAACAGATGAGTAGCTAAAGAAACTGTGGTACATATACACAATAGAATGCTATATAGCCATCAGGAAAAATGAAGTCATGAAATTTTCCTATTCATAGATGGACATGAAAACTATTATGCTGAATGATATAAGTCAGAGGGAGAGAGATAGACACAGAATAATTTCACTCATCTATGGAATTTAAGAAAAATAAAAGGTATTATTGTAATAATACACAGAGACAATAGAGATGAAGGCTGGAAGGACCGCGATATGAAGCTTATCACAAAGACTGGTGGATGCAGTTAGAGAAATAACTACACTAACAACTATCATGATTATGGTAGTGAGTGAGAGAAGTACAATGCCTGTCTTGAATACAGGCAGGGTGAGGGAGGGAGGAGATGAGGGCATTTGTGGTGGGAAGGTTGCATTGGTGAATGGCGGTATGTTCTTTTTTTTTATAACTGAAACTCAACTACAATCATGTTTGTAATCATGGTGGTCGAATAAAGAAAAAAAAAATTCACTCAAAAGAACATATCATACCATTATTCATTGATGCACTTTGTATAATAGCTAAGATATGGAAACAAAGTAGGTGTCAAAGAACAAATGAATGGATTATGAAGATGTGTATGCACATGCCATATACACACAGAACAGAATACTATTCAGCTGCAAGGAACAATGAAATTATGCAATTTGCTGTGATTTGACTTGTCTGGAAGGTATCTTATTAAGTGAAGTAAGCCAGAAGAAGACAAGCACAGGATGATCTTCCTTAATGAGGTATACAGAATATACCTGAATGAATAATCAAATGAGAAATGTAATATAGTAAAGGACACATATATAAATCATCCTTGACCCCAGATCTTAGGACGGAGAAGGACAGAGAAGGCAGCAAGGGTGGAAATCATTCTCCTGCTAGTGAAGGAGAATTTAATTACTGTGTTATTGTCCAGGAGCCCTTCAAGTTTAAGTTAGCAAGTGTTAATAGGTAAGCTAACACAAACCAGTAACTCTCTGGGGTTCCTAATAACATTTTTGGTGGTGTTAGAGATGAAACCCAGCAAGACAAGTAGCTACAATCCTAGGCCTTAAAGGGGATTTGAGACCAAAATATTTGAGAACCACTGACCTAAATAGACAATGAAAAGATAAAATCAGAAATAACTTCAAAACATGTCCCATTTTAGAAAATTCAAGACATAAAAAGAGTAATAATCACAAGAAATTATTTACAATAAAAATTGGTTAAGGAACTCATCCCCCCAAGAATATCTCAAAAGACTTAATAGGGGGGAGTCTAGAGCTACGGTGTTCGGCAGGCCCCCGCCATGCCGGAGGCCTTCTTAACCAGGCCTGGGGTGTTGGTGCAGGACTTGGGTAACCCCAGCACCCCTCTACCGCCTTGCTCCAGATCTCCAGGGCTTCCCCGGGCCACGTGCCTGGGCAAGCCGGTGAGTTGGGCCCCTTGGTGGAGCTTGAAGGTACCCTAGGCTTTCCCCCATTATCCATTCAGCTCCTTAGGGAGGGTCTGGGTGGGGCTCTGAACTTCTGGCCTCCCAGCTTCTTGAAGTCACTGGTAATCTCTTTCCAGTCTATATTTTCAAAATCGCGCGGGGGCTACTGCCCCCACGCACACAAGTACTCACTATCATTGAGTTATGTTTTTATGTATGCAGAATGTCCATTTTGTACTCTGCCCTTTTCCATACCCCTTCAAAAGATCATATTTCTCTTTAACTTCCTTAACTCCTATCATCATTACTCCTCATTTACCCTTTCTAACTTAAGTACTGTAGAGTTCTAAGTCACAAAACATCCAAGCTTGTATATAATATCACCTGGAGGCATTCCTCTACCAGGGAAGACCCTACAGCTGCTCTGACATCGATCTACTCAAAAGAGACTTTCCTTACTTAACACTGAGAAGACTTAACAAGAACAATGACCTGCTTACTGGACAGGGCTTGCTGTATTGCCCCTTATTGTGAAGTTTGTCTATAACATCACCTGGAAGCAATCCTCTACCACGGAAGACCCTACCACTGCTCAGACATCGACCTGCTCAAAAGAGACTTCCCTTAACACTGAGAAGGCTTAACAACAACGACCTGCTTACAGGACAGGGCTTCCTGCATTGCCCTTTAATGGTGAGGTGAAATGAGAAGACGCTCCACATCATGACTTCAATGTAGGATATACAGATTCCAGGATCTTTAATACAGAAACATGATACCAACAACAGAGACTGTGTGAAAAGTGTGTTGGCACTACAGACAATGTCTTGGATTGGACGATAACTTGCCTGAAGCCTAGAGTTGGTCTTATGCCAGAAAACTTCAGGGATAGGATCTCTTTGTATTTAGGCCAAGGTTATTCCTTTCCATGCCTCTCATATTTTGGTGGGCCTATGCAAACAACAATTGCCACTCTAACACCGTTTTTACTGTGCTCCTTTGACTCTAATCCTTAAAAAAAAAAAAAACCACTTAAAATTTAAGGTTTAATAATAATTTTCAGACACAAAAGAGAAAAGAGCTGGAAGTTCCAGCTCACCACAGGAAGTTCACCACAAAGAGTGATGAGTTTAGTTAGAGAAATAACTACATTTTGAACTTTCCTAATAATGAGAATGTATGAGGGAAATGGAGAGCCTGTTTAGAGTACAGGTGGGGGTCGGGTGGGGAGGAGGGAGACTTGGGACATTGGTGATGGGAATGTTGCACTGGTGATGGGTGGTGTTCTTTATATGACTGAAACCCAAACACAATCATGTATGTAATCAAGGTGTTTAAATAAAAAAAAATAATAATAATAATAAAATTTAAGGTTAACTTAAGCTAATATGCATGTACATGGAAATGTAAAAAATACTATGCCTCTAATGTTTAAGGAGTTACATAAGTTTTATGGCTTTAGATTGCCTTGTGTGCTGTTAAGAAATATTATAATGTGTTACAATCTGGGGACTTGAGGAACAAAGTAATTGTACATGGATTCTGTCTTATTTATCTTAACGTTCTTTGGCTGAAAGTTCAAAGTTAAGATATCAGCAAGGGGACTTCTTCTGAGAATTATGTTATGGCTGATTGTCCTTCCACTGTAACTTTACCTTGTCCTCTTTCTTTGCATCTTTTCTCATAATTCAAAATAAATATTAAAATGGCAAAAAAAAAAGACTTAATGGGGAGATATATAAATATTCTTTTTTTTTTTTTTTTTTGGTTTTTGGGCCACACCCGGCAGTGCTCAGGGGTTACTCCTGGCTGTCTGCTCAGAAATAGCTCCTGGCAGGCACGGGGGACCATATGGGACACTGGGATTCGAACCAACCACCTTAGATCCTGGGTTGGCTGCTTGCAAGGCAAACGCCGCTGTGCTATCTCTCCGGGCCAATATTCTTTGTATGTTTAATACCTCGATAGTTCAGCCTCTTAGTGTTTATTTCCAAATGTAAAAGTAGCCTCCTCCATCCCTTTTTTTTTAATTTTTAAATTTTAAAATTTTTTTAAATTTCTATATATATACATTTTTTAATCTCACTTGTTTGGGTTCTGTTTGATATAATATTCAAGAAGAAAAAGTCTTGCTTGGAATAAAAGCTAAGGTCAAAGCCAGGGCACAGATATTGTATAACCTATCATTCTTACCCCCAAATGCACCAGCAACATAATATAGCACTTTTCCTTTTGCATAGGCATACTAAAAAAGGGGAAATATTATGTATAGAAACAAATTCTTGAAACAATTGAGCTGCCCTTCAACAGATGAATGGCTAAAGAAACTGTGGTAAGGGCCCGGAGAGATAGCACAGCGGCGTTTGCCTTCCAAGCAGCCAATTCAGGACCAAAGGTGGTTGGTTCGAATCCCGGTGTCCCAGATGGTCCCCTGTGCCTGCCAGGAGCTATTTCTGAGCAGACAGCCAGGAGTGGCCCCTGAGCACCGCCGGGTGTGTCCCAAAAACCAAAAAAAAAAAAAAAAAAAAAGAAGAAACTGTGGTAAATATACACAATGGAATATGCAGCTGACAGGAGAGATGAAGTCATGAAATTTTCCTATTAATGGATGTACATGGAAACCCTTATACTGAGTGAAATAAGCTAGAGGGAAAGAGTAACAGAATAATCTCACAGATCTATGGAAAAGAGAAAAAAAAACAAAACAAAAAAACAAGCTCTTATCTACTAGGGATAAGAACCCATAAAATTTATAATACTGGGACGACTCCCACCTACCCTGAACATGTGTCATGGGAACTCGACTTAGACTCCATGTGATTGGAGAGCGACTGTCCAATGCCGAACCCCAGATCCCAACCCATAGAATCAACACAACTCCTGACCAACAGCACCAGGAATCAAACTCCCCCAGGGGAGTTCCTAATACTACTCTGGCACCAACTTGCGCCAGGTTGATACAACATCCTGACAACAAGGATGTTTCTGGCAAGGAAACAGCAACAATTTGACCTAAGAGCAGGATGCCCTACCTCATCACCTAATGGTAAGATGAAATCAGAAGACACTCCATCCTTTGATCTGCGCAAAAACCAAGATCACTAATTACAGAAGACTGACAACCGTGACTGGGCAGAACTTTTCCTGGGACCAATAAGAAAGATCCCAGCCTAGGCTTTGGCCTAGGATTTGTATAAAAACTAAGATCTTTAATTCCAGAGGTCTGACTTTGAGCAGAACTTCTGGAACCATAAGGAAAGACTATATCCTAGGCTTCATCCTAGGATCTGTGCAAAAACCAAGATCACTAATTAAAGACTAATTACAACAACCCTGACTGAGCAGAACTTCTAGAATCATAAAGAAAATCTCTATCCTAGACTTTGTCCTATGACCTGTGCAAGATCTCTAATTATAGAGGAATGATTTTTGTCATCCACAACTGAACGTTTCCTGGCACCATAAAACGACCTTGGGTTTGATAATGATCATGTCTGGAGCCTGTAGTTGTGCCCATGACAGTATGCTTCAAGGATGGAAAAACCCTGCATCTCTTAGGCCAAGAAAATGTGCCCCTCCCCCCCTTTTTTTGTTTTTGTTTTTTTTTTTTTTTGGCCACACCCGGTGATGCTCAGAGGTCACTCCTGGCTACGTGCTCAAAAAATCGATCCTAGCTTGGGGGACCATAAGGGAAGCTGGGGGATAGAACTGAGGTCCGTCCTAGGCTAGTGCACGCAAGGCAGACACCTTACGCCCTGTGCCACCACTCTGGCCTGAAAATTCTCTTTCTAATTTCCCCAATACTTCCTGTGCCTGTGCAAAAAAATCAAAAAACAAAATAAAACCAAAAGCACAAAACCTTGCCACCAGCCTGCCTTCTTTTTCTTTTGTTCTTGTTGGTGTTGTTTAGTAGTTGTTTATTGTGGCTGTTGTGTGTTTTGTAATTTATTTTTCACCTTTCTTCTTTTAAATTGATATTGATAGCTCCTAGATGGACTCTTCCCAGCTTTCTTTATTTTCCCCCCAACAGAACCACAGAACTTGAATCATCTTGCTCTGCCTCATAAATGAGGGAGTAAGAAAAAAAGTGGATGGTACCAGGAGCAAACAGTCACATGAATATTGTTGAGTGGAAAGAAAAAATGATCAGGCCTAAATACCAAACCCAAAGTCAATGACAACAGAATCAAGATCTACAAAACAAGTTATATACAAAGGAGACCTGTTACACTAGCTGTCCAGGGGATAATAGGGGGAGGTATGGGATGCATGCTGGGAACAGGGGTGGAGGGAGGACAACACTGATGGTGGAAATGGCCCTAATTCACTGTCACTGTGTACCTTAAATATAACTGTGAAAAAGACTTGTAATTCACATTGGTCACAAAAAAAAAAAAAAATTGGTTAAATAAGTGATTGTTTAGATTCCTTACCAGAGGCACATCAGGTGAGAGAGAAGTAGAGTCTTCTGAACATCTACTTCCAGATGATAATTTTGTTGTATCTGCAACTTCCCCATTGGGCAATATACCATCTGCGAACCATACTCTCTTTAGTTCTTTTGAACATAAACCTAGAACCATTTTAAAAGTATTTTAGTTTGGCAATGTTGTAAAAATTTAGCACCAAATGAAACAGGAAAATGTTTCAAAAGACTTTTGCTTTTCACTGGATTTGCCTACATTTATAAGGATGAAAGACCTAGAGAAATGGTGTTTCCTAATTCACCTACACAAAGTAAGCTTTTCTAATTCATATATAGGCATGGTGGGCCTGGGAAGCATATACTCAGAAAAGGAGTGGGTAGAAGAGAGTTAATTTTTAACCTCTGCTATGGTTAAAGGATAACGTAATAAAGGTGGTGGGATGGTGAAAGTTTTAAAGGCTACATTATTAAGACTAGACCTTTTAGAGTGAAGTAAAAACCAAAAATTTAAGAACCAAGACACAATGAGTGGTAGAACAGAACGGTAATGGACCAGAACAAGAAAACAAAGAAAAATATACAAACAAGAAAAAAGGCACAAGTGTAAAGAAGAGAAATTAAGATTACTTGTTCATCAGAAATATTTTACTTTATTTTTCTGGTGTTGAGCCATACCCGGCAGTACTCAGGGATTAGTTGCTCTGAGCTCTGCACTCAGGAATCACTCCTGGCAGATTCATGGAATGCCAGGGACTAAACCCAGATTGGCTATATGCAAGGTAAATGCCCTACCACTGTGCTATCACTCCAGACCCAACGTGTCTTATTTTTAACCAAAACAAACAAAAAGCATAACATTTGTTGATATATTCTGTAGATACTTAATATTATTAATATTCATATTTCCTACCAAATTTATAACATTTAACTATATTCCAACATAAATCTTTGCTTTATAATAAAGCAGTCACAAAGAAAGATATTTAAATTGTAGCCCAGATTTTAAGAACATAAAAATCAAATGGCATAAAAGCTACCTTTCTAAACATAATTCAAGTAATACTAAAAAAATTGAAATTTATATGCATTTTGAAAGATGGATAGATAATTACACTAGGCATCCTTGTTTAATGATACTTTTGTAAAATAATTTAGGATGTCAATATAAGAGTTTGTACATTTTTTTTTTTTTTTGGTTTTTGGGTCACACCCGGCATTGCTCAGGGGTTACTCCTGGCTGTCTGCTCAGAAATAGCTCCTGGCAGGCACGGGGAACATATGGGACACCGGGATTCGAACCAACCACCTTTGTTCCTGGATCAGCCGTTTGCAAGGCAAATGCCATTGTGCTATCTCTCCGGGCCGCGAGTTGTACATTTTTTAAAGCAAATTCATCATCTGCAGAGCGACAGTACTAGAAACAAATTGCCAGTAAATTATAAAACAAAAAAATAGGTATTAACTGAGAGAAAGCAAAACCAAAACAAAAAGTATTTGAATTTGCCTTAAATTAATAGAGCAATATTTTTTAAGCATCGGTAAAGAGATCACTATTAGACTTTACAGAAGTTTCTATTTGAGATTATTTTGTAGGTAATTTTTGAGTACTAGAATGCTGAAAAGTTTCTATAAAGAGAACAGTAATGAAACAATAGCAATAAAATTAGAACTGGTAATAGCATTCCCAGATCAAAATAAACTATCAAATCATAAAAAGTAAAAATTTTCAGGGCCGGAGAGATAGCACAGCGGCGTTTGCCTTGCAAGGCGCCGAACCAGAACCAAAGGTGGTTGGTTCGAATCCGGTGTCCCATATGGTCCCCCGAGCCTGCCAGGGAACTATTTCTGAGCAGGACAGCCAGGAGTGACCCCTGAGGCACCGCCAGGTGTGGCCCAAAAAACCAAAAAAAAAAAAAAGTAAAAATTTCTGCCTTCAGGGGACGTGCATTTTATGACTGAAACCCAATTACAAACATGTTTGTAACAATGGTGCTTAAATATAAAAATTACTTTTTAAAAAATAAGAAATTTCTGCTTTCAAACAGCAGTAATAAATGTTAAGATCTTAAAAATGTGCATAGGCTTTACTCAAGTGTCCAAACATTTAAAAATGGACTTATAAACCACCTTTTACTGAAATAAAATATACACTTAAAAGTAGATTTGTGGGGGTCAGAGTGATAGTACAGCGGGTAGGGTGTTTGCCTTGCATGCACCTGACCCAGTTCTATCTCCAACATCCCATCTGATCCCTAAACACTGCCAAGAATGACTCCTAAGAACAGAGCCAGTAGTAAACTCTGAGCATTATTGGATATGGCCCAACCAAAAACAAAACAGCAAAAAAAATTTTGTTTAGATAGGGTACTACAGACTAAACACAGGGCCTCATGCATGAAAACCATACATCCTATGACTGAGCTATCTATCCTCTTGGGTTTAACTCCTATCTTACATGGATTTCTTTGATTCCAGGCTAGAAGTTTAGAATGAGGAACTTCCAGATTCCCTAATTAGTGGTACTGGTCATAGTCATTTTTAGTCAGTGGTAGATAATGGTGGAAGACTATAAGTTAGGAAAAGAAGGAATTTTTTTTATAATTCCTTCCAGGAATCACGAATAGCACCACCAGTAGATATACAGCTACATGTTCCACAATATTTTTTCTGATTTTTTGTTTTGAGGCCACAACTGGCAGTGCTCAGGGATTTTTCCTGGTTCTGTGTTCAGAAATTACTCCTGGCAGCTTGGAGACCATATGGGATGTCAGTGATCAAACCTAGGTCAGCTGCTTACAAGGCAAACACCTTACCCACTGTGTTATTGCTCCATCCCCTACATATTTCACAATTTTAAACTCTATCAACTCTGGAACACTCACTTAGTTATCTGAATACCAGTCCTAATAAGACACTTGATAATTCCAGTATTTGCCACCTAATATCCCTCCAGAAGTCATAGTAACCCACCTTTGAATTCCATAGTTGAGAACTAAGTGCTCCATCACTAAATTCTAGTAATACTACCTTTCCCCAGTGACTTGAATGTCAATGGGACCACAGAGAATGATTCAGGGGTAGGACAATCTAGCATGCCTGGAGCCCAGAGTTGGTCTTATTCCAGAATACTTCTGGGGTAAGGTCTCCTTATATTTAAGCCAAGGCTTTTTCTTTCTATTTCCCCCATATTTGGCTGGGCCTATGCAAACAACTGCCACTCTCACACCTTTTTTTTACTGTATTTAACTCTTATCCTTAAAAAAGAAAAAAGAAGAGCTTTACTAAACTTTCTGCAATTGCTTTAATGAGTTCACTGGTGATAAAATAATTTTCACAAATATACTTGCTACTGAACGTTTTCTTCTTTCCTTTCTCTTCCATTTTTATAGTTTTTCTTTCTATTTTTTATTTTTTTAACAATAACTTTGCTTTTGGTCATCTTGAAAAAAATGTATTATGATCAGTTATGTCAACTATGTGATGTATTTTCTTTAAATAAATTTATTTTAAAAAAATGGGTCAACTATTCAACTATGTGCAAAAGCCTTACCTTTTGTAATTCCAATCTCCTATTACTTGAAATTTTCTATTTTAATAATTCATCTTAATATAATAATAATAATAATAATAATAATAATAATAATAATTCATTTTCTGATTCTGGGGTGGGTTTTATGTGGGTGGGAGAAAGAACCAGCCAGCAGTATTTGGAATTTACTCCTGGTTTTGTACTAAGGTGACTAAACCAGGGGTGGTCAAATGCAAAGCAAATGCCTTAACTACTATCAGTGATGGCTAATCTTTTTGAGCTCAAGTGCCCAAACTGCCACACGATGCCCGGTCCTCCCAATGGCCAGTCCGGCCCTGTTGCCAGGTGAGCTGCAAAGCTGACACCGACACACTAGCCTCCCGCCTCATGCGTGCCGCATATCTTAATTTTGGACCTTCCCACGTGCCAGCTGCAAGGCCTTCAAGTGTAACCGGAGGCACGCGTGCCATAGGTTCACCATTGAGGCACTACTATACTATCCCTCCAGCCTTGATCTATCATTTTCTTTTAGTTACCTTCAACAGTAGGTTGTTTAAGTGCTGAGCTTGGTAAAGATGTTGGTGAAAATACACTAGATGTCTGAATCTCTGGAAGAGGTTGAATTGTAGAAGAACATTCATCAGAATGACTAGATTTAAGATTAGAACTGGTTGGACTCATCATCCTTTCAAAGGCCTGAACTATAAAAAAAAAAAAAAGAATATTAAAGTCTATATGTCTTTGACTGTGAAACAAAATATGATATTGTATTATTCAAATTATTTTGAGAAAAAAATCACTAAGCAAGAAAAAGAAGTAATACTTAGAAACTAATACTTCAGTGGACATCATTCTACTTCAATATAAGCTATCAGTCAATTACCCAATTTTAAATTTGGCACAACTGACATATACTAAAGAAATGAACTGTTATTTAATATGACTTGTGTTCTATACCTCTAAGTCTATTTCAGTATAACTTAAGAGATTTAAATCTATCTATCTGGGGTGGAGAGATAGCACAGCGGTGTTTGCCTTGCAAGCAGCAGATCCAGGAGCTAAGGTGATTGGTTCAAATCCCAGCATCCCATATGGTCCCCTGAGCTATTTCTGAGCAGACAGCCAGGAGTAACCCCTGAGCATTGCCGGGTGTGGCCCCAAAACAAAACAAAACAAAAATGTAGGGGTCAGAGAGATAGCATGGAGGTAGGGCATTTGCCTTGCATGCAGAAGGACGTTGGTTCGAATCCCAGCATCCCATATGGTCCCCCGAGCCTGCCAGGAGCGATTTCTGAGTTTAGCGCCAGGAGTAACCCTGAGTGCTGCCAGGTGTGACCCCAAAACACAACAAAAACAAAAACAAAAAGTAGATATTTTTTTAAAAATGTAGATATGAACACCTGATCTCACATTTTCTTCACTTACTATTTCTACCCTCATTCATAGGCTTAATAAATCTTCAACTCCATAAGATCAAAGAGTCTATCTTGTTATCAGCTAGAGCACCAAACTGCATAACAGTGCCTGAACGCTGCAGGATCATCTTTCATCCAAGTAACATGGACAAGCATTGATTGTTCAACATCAACAAACTAACTGTAATAAATGATGTCACTAATAAAATAATTTCCATTAAGTGCCATTCAGCAACAGCATTCATATGAAATAGTTTCCCTGAACCAAATTAAATCTAAGCAGCTTACACTGGATGTAAAAGTAAGGTACAACAACTTCACCCAAATCTCCTCCTTCTACTCACATGCATTCTTCCTTGAAATTTAGCTTCAAGACAACTTCCTCATTCTCTACCCTCTCTATAGTCAATTCATCTTTACTTTTAATCCTTCATAAATTTTGTCTTATAACCCTTGAATTCTCTTTATCTTCTTATTTAATAATAGCAATACATTAAATAATCACTTCTAACATTTAACACTACAGATATTAAAATAACTTTTATTTATATTATCTCATGGTATACAAATTAATGATAAGTAGAACCATATATCAATTTTTATGCTATAGCAAGACAAGTTAAATAGATAACAAATTCAATCCATAATATTTTCTTTGATAAGTCAAAGCTTCACTTTAGTATTCTAATTGAATCCCTTTAATGACTTTCTGGATCCTTACAGTCAAGAGTGTATTTTGGGGGGTCCATACCCTATGAAGCTCAGGGGTTACTCCTGGCTAATCGCTCAGAAATCGCTCCTGGCTTGGGGGACCATATGGGATACCGAGAATTGAACCCAGGTCCGTCCAGGGTCAGCCGCATGCAAGGCAAATGCGCTACCACTGTGCTACCGCTCTGACCCCCAGAATGTATTTTAAAGCTAACCCAAAATGTGACCTATCAACTCAAATATTGTTTCAAATCTTTACGGATTTTTAGTGGAGACAATTATGTAGGAACTTGCTCTAGTACTTCAGAATTCTAGCAGACTGCCTTGGCTAACAGTAACAACAGTTATTTTCTAGGCTACTAAACTGGAATATAAAAAGCACTAACCTCTTCATAAACAATAATATTAATAATACGAAAACATTCAAAAATTCACAGCTATTATCTTCCAGAGCAGAGGTTAACAGCAGGGATTAAAAATGCTTACCTCAGACTAACTCACATCAGAGCTTTTGGAGAACTGCTGAAAAAACTATCTCCACTCAAAAGAGAAAAGCAAATTATTATCAGGTATTCTGGCTAATAGGAAGTAGTCTCTGTGCTAGTAGTACAACAGTTTTTTCTTTAAAAAGACCTGAGAAATATTTTCTGAAAATATTCTACTGACAAATTTTTCAAATGCTGAAAAGCACTCAGAAGAACATGTATTTTAAAGCACACGCGCGCACGCACACACAGAGTGAAAACTCATACTTTGGTTTCTCTTCAGATAGTATAAATCTTTCGCCTTTTACAAACTGTGAAAACGCAAATAAGACCACTAAGATAATTGTGTATAACAGTAGCTACCTAGGAAGCCAAAAAGACAATGTTCTGGAAACACAAAAGTATGCATTTTTAAAATGTCCTACTTCTTGGACGTACAATATAATTGCGATAAGGAGGAAAAGGAAAAAAATTTTGAAACCAAAATGTGTAAATCATGAATCCTATATAAACTTACCTATAAATTTATAAAGAACTTTTTTTTAAACTAATTTAAGTTGTAATTTACTAACAGGCAGTATCTATCTTGCCTAATGCTATTAATATATCAGGCTGAATATTATTTCTGGAAAGTATTTTGCATATGTTTAGATTATGATGAGGATGTAATGATGATGAAAAAACAAATACGCAGATGAAATGTAGTATTTAGGGACTGGTACCTGTTAAAAGTTAATAAACTGCCATTCCAGACACTGAATGCTTCCTTTCCATACTGGTAGTATTAATTGTGAGTGGAACAAAAAGAAGAGAAACCAAGCTTTGGAATGCCCTACCTAAGTCAGATAATTCAACACTAGGTCCTCGCCTTTAGAAAATAAAGAAGTTTATCTTTGTCACATCAAGTTGGTTTTAAGATATATTCTTAATTACTCACGTGGCATTATTCCTTGTTTGCATAAGCACATTAAAATGGTGAAATTCTATACATACAAATAAGTTCTTATCTAATAGAGATGGGAACACACAAAACTTGTAGTGCAATTGGACCTTACACCCTGAACATTGGCATAATGACCTGGCACAGGCCTCAGAAGAATGGACATTCTCCACTCACCCCTGAATTAGGGAAGCCACCTACGAAACATCCAACATTGTCTATAACATCACCTGGAAGCAATCCTCTACCAGGGTAGACCCTACCGCTGCTCTGACATCGACCTACTCAAAAGAGACTTCCTTTCACACTGAGAAGATTTAACAACAATAATGTCCTGCTTACTGAACAGGGCTCTCTGCATTGCCCTTTAATTGTGAGGTGAAACTAGAGGACACCAGCCTGACTTCAATGTAGGATATGCAGATTCCAGGATCTTTTGCCAACAACAGAGACTGTTTGAAAAATAAAACTGTATTGGCACTACAGACAAGGACTTGGATTAGACAAACTATTCTGCTGAAACCTAGAACTGGTCTTATGCCAGGAAACTTCAGGGGTAGGATCTCCTTGTATTTATGCCAAGGCTTTTCCTTTCCATGTCAACCATATTTTGGTGGGCCTATGCAAACAATAATTGCCACTCTAACACCGTTTTTACTTTGCCCCTTTGACTCTAAACCTTAAATAAAAAAAAAAAAACCTACTTAAACTTTTGAGGTTAACATAAACTAATATGCATATGCATGGAAATGTAAAAAATACTATGCCTTCAATGTTTAAGGAGTTACACAAATATCATGGCTTTAAATTGCTTTGTGTACCACTAAGAAATGTTATAATATCTGGAGACTTGAGGGACAAAGTAATTGTACATGGGTTCTGTTTTATTTCTTCTTAATGTTCCTTGACTGTATGTTCAAAATTAAGGTGTCAGCAACGGGATTTCTTCTGAGAATTCTGTTTATTGGTGATTGTCCTTCCACAGTAACTTTACCTTGTCCTCTTTCTTTGCATCATTGTTCTCATAATTAAAATAAATGAATAAATAATTAAAAAAAGATATATTCTTAATTACTAGATGAGTATGTCATGTAATACTCACCTTTACTAATAGTCTCATAGCAGACTACACATACTCTTGCTTCCTTTTCAAGATACTGCAACTTACACTTCCGATTACAACAAACGCCACAGAATACCTATAAACAATAAAATATCAAATGATTGACTTTGTCATCAGCATAGTTATACCTACTAAAGGAAGAGGAGAGGAAGAAGACCCAAAACTAAAATAACATGGGGAAAAAAACTTCATGAGGCTGGAGCAATAGTACAGTGGGTAAGGTGTTTGTTTTGCATGTGGTTGATTGGGGTTTCATCCCTGGCATCTCATATGGTCCTTGAGCAACACCAGGACTAATTCCTGAGTGCAGAGTTAGGAGTAACCCCTAAGTATTGCCTGGGATGGCCCCAAAACAAAACAAAAAACGGAAGAACCCTAAATTTTTCTGATTATGTTATTTAGCTAATCGTTACACTCATAATAAAATGATTTTTTTAAGTTTCTGCAATGTAAAAATCATATCTGATAAGATTTTTAAGAGTCAACTATGTTTTACTGGAAGAGAACAAAAAATTTGATCAGCTTTATAATTTGGAAACCTTTCTATGGCTCTTAGAACTTAAAAAAGGGGGGCCAGAAAGACAGCACAATGGTAGGAAGTTTGATTTGCACGTAGCCAATTCAGGATGGATGGTAGTTCGAATCCGGGCATCCCATATGGTAGCCCATGCCTGCCAGGAGTGATTTCTAAGGGCAGAGCCAGGAGTAACCTGAGCACCGCAGGGTATGACCCAAAAACCAAAAAGAAAATCAAATAAAAAAATAAAAAAACCTTATAAAATTCTATACTTTTTCTAAAGAAAGTAGGGTCTATACCAACTAATTTTTTTAATGTTGAATCAAAAATGCAATGTTGGGTTGGGAGTGTGTTTCAATGGTAAAGCACAAATGACCTGGATGTGTGAGACTTGTACTTGACCCCATCAGTGGGAGGATAAAAAAATGCAGTATTATTTCTATAGATGTTTACAACAGGACACAAATAAGGTCAGTTTCTGTGTGTTCTGAACATTAAGCAAGCCAATTATTCCCCTGGAACTGATCACACTAGCTGCAGAATGGTACTGGAAATATTCAAGGAAAAAGAGGGAACTGGCTAAATTTGGAACATGGCATATGTACAGTACTGCTAGAAAGTTAAGAACAAAAGATTTCGGGGCCGGGAAGGTGGCGCTAGAGGTAAGGTGTCTGCCTTACAAGCGCTAGCCAAGGAACGGACCGCGGTTCGATCCCCCGGCGTCCCATATGGTCCCCCCAAGCCAGGGGCGATTTCTGAGCACATAGCCAGGAGTAACCCCTGAGCGTCAAACGGGTCTGGCCCAAAAACCAAAAAAAAAAAAAAAAAAAAAAAAAAAAAGAACAAAAGATTTCACAAAAATTAGTAATTAGTATCCCTTTCCAGGTATGTAATATACTTCAGAATGTGATACTCAAGCCTTGACAATCTATGCTTTATAAATTTAAATGTAGGTAAAATATGATTTTAACTTGACTAAATCTTTTATTCATCTACAAATCCAAATCTGGGATCACATGTCATGTGAAATGTCTCTAAAGGATGAAAGCACATTTAAAAAATTTTTATAACTTACTTTCCCACAAGCTCGGCAATGGTGTCGTCGTTTGGTAAAAGTAAATTTGACTTGGCAGTTCATACAGTTTGGAGCTTCTGAATCTGGAATCCAAGAAGGTTGTTTCTGGCCCAAAACCAAACCTTCTTGGCTAGCGTCTATTAGTAAAGATTCTTCATTTGCTGCTACCAATCTAGATCCACCTCCAAAATTACCTTCTATATCAATGTAATTAGAGTTGAAGTTAGCTTGAGGATCTGCTGTAGAATCTGTAGTACAAGAGGTTGGTGCAACAGGTTCACTTTCAGGCATATATGGAACATCTGGCTTACTTGGTTCCTTTGGAGTCCTTATTCTTGATGTCATGCTAGTTAACTGCTTAGGTCTGGCCCCTCCAACATGAACTGATTTATTATTTAATTCAAAGACTGGTAAATCATTTTTAATTTCAGATGTACTGCTACATAAACTTTGTTCAACTGGAACTGTGGGGTTTTTTCCTAAAGAAAAGCCATCATTTTCTGTAACATTTTCTTTCTCAACGGTCTCACATATATTAATACAAGGATTTTCCCCAGTAGCTCCTGATTCAGTATTAAAATATATATTATTATTTCCTTCATCTAGGTCTTTTATGTCTACCTGACTCATGTGAGTCTTTGAGTCATTTACATTTTCTTCTAATGACTTTATGTTACTGGTTTGAAGATACTGTTCATTCAAAAAGGCATCAAGTTCAGCATCACTAACTAATGTACCACTTTTCATGCCTTCATCAATATTAAAGTAATCTAAATCTTGCCCATCAATACTGCTTGAAAAAGTGAGATCTTCACAACAATCAGGAGACTCAGAGGCACTAGCACCAGAAAGCTCCATTTGACACTCCACAGCTATAGAAGAACTGGTGTTATTGGGGTAATCCAAAGAGCCAACTCTGATTATCAACTGATCAGGATCTACCATTTTATTTTCCATCTTTTCAACTAATGACTGATGTTCCTGTTTCAAATGTTCTGTCTCCTTCAACGACTTATCATCCAGAACCATAGGCTTTTCTGTGTCTTCATGCATAGTAACTATATTTTGCATGTTATCTCCGAGTTCATTCTGAGGTAAATGATCATCATGTGCTTTCTTTTCAATGAATGATCCACTACACAAAGACCCAGGTACTGGTAGACAGGACAATGAAGAATATTTATCTTTACTTAAAACATGTAAATCTGAAGAGGAATCTTGGATTATATCTTTAAGATCTAAATTTCTTGAGTCTTCTTTTACAGACTGTTTCTCAACGGTCTGTAAAGCAGTCCTATTTTCCTGAAAGGAGAAGTCAGGCAATTTTATATTTTCATCTTTTGAATTTGAATCATTTAAATATAAATCTTCATCTTGTAGAATACTGCAAGGCAAAGCACTTGTGCTTCCTCCTTCTTTTAAAGAATCAATGGCAGCCATGACTGTCCCATCTACCACTTCCTTTACCAAACAGTCATCAGTCTTTACTTCACATGGCTGGTTCATGGGCTGTAGATTGTCTTTGGCATCAAATGTTTTAGGACTTTGTTGAGTCAAAGCAGATGGCATATTAAAATCAACAACTGATTCTAATTGATTAGAAATATTTTTATCCTTTACGTTGTCTTTCCCACTGTAATTACATGAATCTGAGAGTTCTACTTTTATACCGAACTCTTCAGTTCCTTCTCTATTTTGTAATTCAGAATCCACATCATTCTGTTCTTCTTTGACAGTATTTTTATCATGGTCAACTGAAGAAACAATAAGAGTTTCTGACACTGTGGATAAATCCATTCCAATCAAAGACTCTGAACTTGACTTAAAATCATCTGATACCTTTTTAATATCTTCTTCACTATTAGTTATATGAACTAAGTTACCCATGTCACTTATCAAATCACAGACAGGCTTACTACATCGTCCCAAATATAAAGACTGGGTTTCATCTGAAGCGCCACCATCGACAGAAGAAAGGAGGTCAAGTCCAGTTACATTTTTTTCATTCTGTATTGAAGTTAGTCTCTCAAATGTTGTTTCATTCAGGGATATCTGATTTGTTTCAAGGAGTGTTTCAGAAGATGCGCAACAATTAATGCACTGTTGTTCCTTTGATAACACAGAATTTAGTTGTAAGGAGGTTAAGTCTGAAGAAACTGAACAGTGGTTAGAATCACAAACATTTTGTGCATCTTGGAGATAATCTTGTTCATCTAATAAAAAACAAAGACACATGTTATTAAGAATAACCAAATGCAAAATATTCTAAATCATTAAATTTTCAGGGGTCCAGGAGCTAGTACAATAGTTAGGGTGTATTCCCAGTCACAGTTTACCCCAACCCTTGGTTGAATTCCTGGCTCTTGGTACTACATCCCACCCTCAATTCTGCCCAGCATCACTGGGTATAGTCCTAAAGTCACCCCAAAAACACTGGACTAGCCTCAGGATCAAAGGATTATTTTCAGCTTGTCAGTAGTCAGGTTTTTCTAGTGTAACTGAACTATTTTGAATAGGGGTTTCTTTAGCATTGCATGCTAAAGTCCTCACACTGAATCACTAGGTTAGTTGATGGATTTCCCAAACATCCTGAGCTCCACTTGGGAGGGACCTCTAACAGGAGGAAAAAAATACTTTTTTTTTGTTTTGGGGGCCATACCCAGCGCTGCTCAGGGGTTACTCCTGACTCTAAGCTTAGGGGTCATTCCTGGCAGTGCTCAGGGGACCATATGAGATGCCAGAAATAGAGCTGAGGTCGGCCACATGCAAGGGAAAGGCTCTACTCGCTATGCTATATCACTCTGGCCCCAATTCTATATCTTTTAAAACGTCTAGACCAATCAAAACTTTAAGACCAGAAATAAATTCCTCTTTTAAAAAGATATTAACTTCCAAAATTAGTTTATTTATGTATTTATTTTGATTTTTGGGCCACACCCGGCGGTGCTCAGTGGTTACTCCTGGCAATCTGCTCAGAAATAGCTCCTGGCAGGCACGGGGGACCATATGGGACACCGGGATTCGAACCAACCACCTTAGGTCCTGGGTCGGCTGCTTGCAAGGCAAACGCCGCTGTGCTATCTCTCCAGGCCCAAAAATTAGTTTATTTTTAAATGTAAAATACTCATTTTTAATTTTTTAACATAGATGCAATTAAGTGAAAGAAACCCCTATTCAAAATAGTTCAGTTACACTAGAAAAACCTGACTACTGACAAGCTGAAAACAATCTGCCCTCAAGTTTCCTAGTCTTCATTCTAATTTGAGGAAAATACCATCTCTCATAATGAAATGCCAATTTATGTAAAACTTTAAGATGCTTTCAGCTGGCATATGAGCTTTAAAGATTTTTTTTAGCTTATTTGAATTTGAAGAGAAACTTCCAGTTTCCTTACTTCTAATTCTACTTGTTCAATTCGACATAAGAATTAACTAATATAGGCAAATGGTAGAGTATATGCCTTGGGTTTTCTGGATTTGATCCCTAGCATTGTAATAATAATTAACAACCTTTTAACTATATGACCTTTTGTAACTATATGACCAAAACTGAAACTGAATTTTGCTAGCAATGTTTAATACTTGTATAATACTTGAAACATAATTACTTAATACAATCATCAATAAAATTAATATTAAGTAATTATATAATTAATTGATGCTTGAAACACCATAATTACTGACAATTTAAAATTCTATTAGCCACAAAAATTAAAAACTTGGACCAAGAAAGAATACAGGGAGATAAGACACTTGCCTTGCATGTGGCCAAACCTGGTTTACTAAACACCCCACAGGGTTTCCCAATCATTGTTAGGATTTATTCCTTAGTATGGAGCCAGAAAGAACCCCTAAGCACTGCCTGTATGGTCCAAAAATCAATTAAATTGAATACAAACCAACCTGGATTCTGTTCAAAATCATCAAGGAGTTTGTCCAAGTCACTGACTGCTGCTTTAAAATAACTATCCATCTTACTCGTAGACTTTGTCAGAATTTCTTATATTCCTAGAAAATGAAGAATATGTCTTTTAAAAACATAATTCAGCTAGGGAAAATTATTCTATATATAAAAAAATGAGAAGCCAACTTCAATAACAACTGCATTTTAAACAATTATAAATTTTAAAACACCCAAATAACTCATGGGTTACTCCCTTACAAAGGAAAAATACAAATGATAGGGTCCAAGGGATAGCTCAATGGCTAAAATACCTGTCTAGTTAACCTAAAGTTGCAACTGTTTTTTGGTGGTCACCCCAAATGTGATCAAGGGTTACTCTGGCCCTAGTGGTGCTTGGGGGACCATGTGAGATACCAGGGATTAAACCCAGCTCAGCTACAAGACAAGTTCCTTATCCTCCCGGAGAGATAGCACAGCGGTGTTTGCCTTGCTAGCAGCCGACTCAGGACAAAAGGTGGCTGGTTCAAATCCTGGTGTCCCATATGGTCCCCCGTGCCTGCCAGGAGCTATTTCTTTTTTTGTGTGTGTGTGGTTTTTGGGTCACACCCGGCAGTGCTCAGGGGTTATTCCTGACTTCACGCTCAAAAATTGCTCCTGGCTGGCCCGGGGGACCAGATGGGACTCCGGGATTCGAACTGATGACCTCCTGCATGAAAGGCATACGCCTTACCTCCATGCTATCTCTCCGGCCCCCCAACAGCTATTTCTGAGCAGACAGCCAGGAGTAACCCCTGAGCATCGTCGGGTGTGGCCCAAAAACCAAAATAAAAAAATTTGTTATGGTGTTATGGATAAAGCAAGGAAAGTAAGCTAGATCCACATTGTAATGCATCTACTGAAGAAAAGATCAGAAATCAGAATAGAGTGAATAAGGTTGAAAATGCAAATAAAAAGTCTAGAAAGAGGGCCAGGAGTGTTGCTCAGCAGAAGAGCACATTCTACATAAGAAGTCCTAGATTTGAGGCCAGAATGATAGCATGAAGGTAAGGTATTTGCCTTGCATACAAAAGGTCAGTGGTTCGAATCCTGGCATCCCATATGGTCCCCAAGCCTGCCAGGATCGATTTCTGAGCATAGAGCCAGGAGTAACCCAAGCACTGCCAGGTGTGACTAAAACCCAAAAAAATAAATAAATAAAAAAGAAGTCCTAGATTTGTTACCAGATGCTGGGGGGCGGGGAGGAGGGATGGGACCAGAGAAGGGGCTATGCAGAGGGAGTCCATATATAAGTGTATGACACACACACACAAAAAAATAATCAGGGCAAGGGCAAAAGTGCAGTGGTAGGGCGTTTGTCTTGCATGCGGCTGATCCAGGATGGACCTTGGTTCGATCCCTGGTGCCCCATATGGTGCCCCAAGCCAGGAGCTATTTCTGAGCGCACAGCCAGGAGTAACCCCTGAGCATCACCAAAAGGTAAAAAAAAAAAAAAAAAAAAAAAAAAAAATGTCCAATTGACAGAGAAGCAAATATAAAAATCCAGCTGTCTTTTATAAATTAGTGAGACATTAAAGTGAACTAAAAAAACAAACAAAAGAACCCGGAAAAAAGAGACCAGATAGTACAGGGATTACAACACTTGTCTTGAAAGCAGCAGACCCATTTGATTCCCAGCACCATATGGCACATGGTCCCCTTAGCAAAGAGCCAGAAGTAGCCCCCAAAAATTCCTGATGTGGTCCAAGTCCCCTCAAAAGTAGAAAAGTAATGTTTACCTTCTCAATTTTTAAAATATATTTTATTCAAACTATTTAAGTAGTACACTACTTGAGTACTATTTTAGTATTTTTGTTTTCATTTCTAAGATGGGAAATGTACTGCATTACAATACTTAGGACTGGTGGGAATGCCATCTAGTCAAGCCTTGCTGGAAAACAATATGGATATTCCTCAAAAAGCTGGAAATTGAGCTCCCATATGATCCAGCTATACCACTCCTAGAGATATACCCCAGGAACACAAAATCACAATACAAAAATCTCCTCAGCAAGCCTATGCTCACTGCAGCTCTATTTACAATAGCCAGAATCTGGAAATAACCCAGATGCCCAACAACAGATGAGTGGCTAAAGAAACTGTGGTACATATACTCAATATACTGAGTATACTCAATATTGTGCAGCTCTCAAGAAAAATGAAGTCATTAAATTTTTTTATGGGGCCGGGTGGTGGCGCTGGAGGTAAGGTGCCTGCCTTGCCTGCGCTAGCCTGGGACGGACCGCGGTTCGATCCCCCGGCGTCCCATATGGTCCCCCAAGAACCCAGGAGCAACTTCTGAGCGCATAGCCAGGAGTAACCCTGAGCGTCACAGGGTGTGGCCCAAAAAAAAACCAAAAAAAAAAAAAAAATTTTTCATATACATGGATGGACATGAAAACTATTATGCTGAGTGAAGTCAGAGAGAGAGAAATAGACACAGAACAGTCTCACTCACCTGTGGTACTTAAAATTTAAAAAAAGGCAAAGAAAAGACAGGCTGGTGCAGTGGCACAAGCAGTAGGGCGTTTGCCTTGCATGCACTAACCTAGAATGGGCCATGGTTCGATCCCCCGGCGTCCCCCAAGCCAGGAGCGATTTCTGGGCACATAGCCAGGAGTGACCCCTGAGCATCAATAGGTGTGGCCCAACCCCCCCCCCAAAAAAAAAGGAAAAGAAAAAGATAAGACAATATGGTTTAATAATACCCAGCAACAATAGAGATGAGGGCTGGAAGGACCAGCCCATGATATGAAGCTTACCACAAAGAGTAATGAGTGCAGTTAGAGAAATAACTACATTCACAACTATAGTGACAATGGTGGTGTGTTACAGAAATAAGAGTGCCTGTCTCAAAGACAAGCAGGGGGGTGGGTAAGGAGAGAGATGGGGGCATTGGTGGTGGGAAGGCTGCACTGGTGAAAAGGGGTATATCATATATACTTGAGTATAAGCCGAGTTTATCCGGCACAAAATTTGTGCCAAAAACCCCGAACTCGGCTTATACTTGGGTAATACAGGTTATATGATTAGGTGCATGTGCACCACCTAATCAAATGCATGTAGTCTCCAGTCTGCCATCTGCTGGAGGAGACTGCTTCAGCTCAGTCCACAAGTCAAAGTTGAGCTGAAGAGGTAGGCGGCTGAACTGAACTGTATGCCACTGAATTATTTAACCAACAATATTCAGCATTCTGTATGAGACTGACAGCAGTGATGATATATGCGAACTCAGTGATGATGACAATATCTATGCTGATACCCTCATGTCAGATACGCCTGAAGCTCTGTTTGGACAGACAGATGAGGAGGAGGAGGAATCCAGTTTTGAAGGATTTTAACCTTTGTGATTTAGCTTGATTATCTGTTAAGGTACAGTTTTCTGCACTTTAAAGTATTAAATTTATTGTTGCTTGTTTACAGTTTTTCTTTAGCAATAAATGTTGAAAAACCTTTAACCTACCGATTCCTCAATTATTGTAATTGTTTTGGGTATATATTTTTATTTTCGAAAAAAAAATTTACCAGTAGCTGCTGCAATCCCCACCTCAGCTTATACTCGAATCACTAAGTTTTCCAGTTTTTAGGATAAAATTGGGGGGGGGGTGTCGGCTTATACTCGAATATATACGATACTTTTTAAGACTGAAACCTAACTACAAGCATGTAAACATGTTTGTAACTATGGTGTTTAAATAAAGATATATTTAAAAAGAAATCCTTATGTAATCAATAGTTTTGTTTTGAGGCCACATCCATCAGTACTCAGTGCTTACTCATGGCTCTACACTCAGGATTCACTTCAGGGAGGCCAGGGATCAAGCTTGGATCAGATGTATGCAAGTCAAGCACCCTACCCTCTGTACTATTGCTACAACCAAAGTTTTAAATAGTTTTTTAAATTACTGATTTTGGTCACATCCAGTGATTCTCAAGGGTGGTGGTGCTGGAGGGTCCATAAGAGATGTCTAGGATTAAACCTGTGTCAGTAGGGTACCAGTAAACGCTGTACTAACTCTACAGTCATGTCAATAATTTTTTTCTTTTATTTTTCACCCAACCCCATGTCAATAATTTTGAAGCATGGAACGGATGATGAGATTCATCTGGGTTAAATCAACTGTGATACCGTTATTTTACATAATTATATATGGGTATGATGATTCAATTGAGAACCTACCTTTATCTATAATTAAATGTTTAAAAAGATATTTTGCTCATATATTTCTCGGTGATTAAAAAAAAAAGAGAGAGAGAAAAAAAGAAGGGGCCAGAGAGATAGCATGGAGGTAAGGTGTTTATCTTTCATGCAAAAGGTCATTGGTTCAATTCCCGGCGTCGAGCCAGGAAAAACCCCTGAGCACTGCCGGGTGTGACCCAAAAACCACACACACAAAAAAATTCTTATTTAGGGAGCCAAAGTGATAGTAAAGTGGATAAGATGCTTCCCTTGCATGTGGCCCTGTACCCCACATAGTCCCCCGAGAGCCAAGAATAAATCCTGAACATCACAAGTTGTGGCCCTCAAACAAAACACAAATAAAATAATTCAGTTATGTTTATGAATTTTTTTCAGTCACACCAGTATGCGCTCAGAGATCAAATAGAGATTGGGTGCATTTAAGATGAGGCCTTAATCCCAATCTCGCTGGCTGTATATTTATGAAGTTTAAAGACAATACTTAAAAGAGAATTTTTTGCAAGAAGAGCAAAAATCTCATTTTAAGAAAATGCCATAGAAAAACACTCAAAGTATAAAAATTTAAATATTTACCGAGGTCAATTACTTCTTTTACTTGTTGTTGTTGTTTTTTTAAGGGGCCACAGTCAACAGCGACCAGAAATTACTCCTTGCTCTCCAACCAGAAATCACTCCTGACAGATTGGGGGGACCATATGAGATGCCGGGGATCAAACCTGGGTAGGCCACACTCAAGACAAACTATGCTATGGCTCCAGCCCCTCAATTACTTTCCCATGGCAGGATCACAGCTAACTATTTTTCAATTTTGAATATATTTCATTTTAAAAATACCAAGCATGTAAGTAAAATAAGTCAGAAGGAGAGAGACTCAAAATAGCTTCACTCATCTATGGGTTTTAAGAAAAAGAAAAAAGACATTATTGTAATAATGCCCAGAGACGATAGAAATGAGGACCACAAAGAGAGTTGAGTGCATTTAGAGAATTAACTACGCTGAGAACTATCCTAACAATGTCAAGCGAGTGAGAGGTATAGAAAGCCTGTCTCAATACAGGCGGAGGAGGGTGAGGGAGGAAGGAGATGGGGGACATTGGTGATGGGAAAGTTGCTCTGGTGAATTCACATGGGGTGTTCTTTTTTATGACTGAAACCCAACTACAATCATGTTTGTATCACGGTATTCAGATCCAGATATTATTCAAAATAAATAGTAAATAAATAAATACCAAGCATGCAGCTTAGGATGAGGGGAGAACAAGATGAAAAATAACAGGAGTTCTACCAGATCCAACCATTCAACTCCTGCCAATTCCAAGGCCCCAAACTCCATCAATGAAGGAAGAAATCTGATGGAGCCAACCATTTGCCAGTTTGGCCAAAATGCAAACCATCCATTGACCAAAGGTGTGAGTTAGGTCCTCTTCAAAGTCCCAACTAAACACACCCCCAAAGTGGGGGAGAAGTAAACTAATCTGTCATCACGAGGTTTCAAAACAGTTCACTGTAAAAAATAAATAATAATAAATTAAAAATAAAAGTCAGGTCATCTCTAAGACTCTCAAGGAGCTATCCAGACAGCCCAGGGCTGCATCCAGGTCTAAAATCCAGAGCAGCAGCAGCTGCTGGGTGAGGTCAAGGGGGTTTGGGGCCCGGGTCCTCCCTCTCCACTCCCTCAGCCACCTGACTCAGGTGGCGCCTCCCTCCACCCTCGGGCAGAAACCAGCGCTCAGAGCGGCCGGGAAAGGGGACTGGGCCGGTGGGAACCGGCCCAAACCGCCGCCGAGCTGCGCCCCCCGCCCCAGAGAGGACCCGGATGTCCGAGCGTCTCGCTTCCGGTTTTGGGCCAGGAGCGGACTTCGCCAGAGGGCCGGACCCCACGCCGGGATCACAGGTCCAGCAGCAGCAACAGCAGCAGCCACCCCGCCCCCTCAGCGAGGGCAACAGGGGTGAGGCGCGGCCGAGACGCCTCTTTAGGAAAGGGGGCGGCTCTTACCTCCCCACACACCTGCGAAGTTCTCGGGAGGGGGGCCTCGAAACACCGCCACCCAGAACGTCCGAAGAGCGACCCCAGGCCGAATCCCCGGAGTGAGCGACGCATCGGCGAGCGGAGTTGGCGCCCGGGCCCCGCCCCTCTCACTCCCCCCTCATCCCGGGGGGGGGTGGGGAAAAGAGCAGCCCGCGCAGGCGCACTGCTGGCTCGCCGGCGGCTCTCGCGCGGCCACGCCCCCTTTGGCCACGCCCCCTTCCTCGGGCGGCCGCGGCGTCGAGACGCCTGCGAGCTGCTCTTCAGGGTCAGGGTTGGGGGCTCCGGCCTTCTTACCGGAAGTGCCTGAGGAGGTCTTACCGGAAGTGCCCGAGGAGGCTGCGAGAGGACCGACGAGATGGAGATCCGGCCACGGCTTCTCACAGGAAACCTGGGAGACGTGCTCGCCTTCGTGTCCGGTTTCCTCTGCCCTTCGCGCTGACCTCGACGCAGCTTCTTCCCCCGCCCACAGTCTTCTGACTCCAGCTCGCCTCCCGGCACTGCTGGCCGCCCAAGCCTAATTTGGGGGCATGGAGCTGGTTTTCCAAAATTTCTCTCTGGCCCCTCAGGCGCAATCATAGCCCCTCGCCTGCTTCAGATCTTCAAATTCAGCAACTTAACTGCATCCTATCTTCCTAGCAAGGCCCTGGCCTCGCCATACTTGGCAATGTTTTGCTTTTCAAGCATTGACCCCCAAAATAGCTGCTGCTGCCTCTCGTCTAAAAACAGGAAAACTAAGAATGGAAATATTAAATGCCACACCTATTGGTGCTTATTGAGCTTCACTTAAAAAACACCACGATTTCTACAAGTTTCAAGGGAAAAGTGACGTCTCTGCATGGGATCAGGAGTGTCACTAACTGGAAGAAAACCATTATTTGGTGGTGAAGAATGGACCAGCTCAATTCAGAATTCATCCCTCTCTTTCAAAAGCATCAAGAGTTCTATCATAGGAGTATTGCAGCCAGAATTGATATGTGATGAAAAAATCTGAGACCCCGGGTTTAACTCTTAAACGTGCATTCATTTACTATAGTTTATGATCTCCCAAAGAGAATTAGCTTTCATCTTTCCCTAAACACTGAAAATGAATTGTGCAACTTTAAAGTAGTACTGTTGAATACTTGAAGTAATTGAGTGTCTGTTGTGTGGCATCATGTGTTTGATGCTTGGTTCCATAATCTTTCTAAATTCAAAGACTTATTCTACATATGATCCCCTAAATTCTTCCAAGAATGATCTCTGAATAAAGAATCAGAACTATACCCCAAGCACAGCTCCATGTGACACTGAATCTAAAAATATAAAAAGAACATGCATATCAAAGTGGAGAGATAAGCTTATCAAGTAAAAAGCATTGGCATGGGGCTGGAGCAATGCCACAGCAGTAGGGTGTTTGCCTTGCACATACTAATCTAGGATGTACCACAGTCCGATCCCCGGGGGTTCCATATGGTCTCCCAAGCCAGGAGCGATGTAACCCCTGAGCATCACTGGGTGTGGCCCCAAAACAAAAAAAATGTCATTGGCAAAGATTCCATTACTGGGGCTGGAGCTATAGTGCAGTGGAGTGGAGGGCTTGCCTTGTACAAGGCCAATGTCCCCCCAAAATAAAAGATTACAATACTGTATGAAAGTAATATCACAGATATTGGCATCTTAGACCTTAATCTCACTACCACCAGTCTTAAATTGCCTATAGTGTATAGTGACATGATTTTTCGAACACATTTGTCTGACATAAATTGTATTCCAAGGATTTTCCCATCCAAAGTCTTCGTAGGTTGTCAGAACCCAAAAAGACGCAAAACAGTCTGTAATATTCACCTTTTTAACTCTGACAGGATAATGGCTCATGTGTGCAGGCTGCACACAACCATAGAGGATCCTGCTGTGCTACATAGGCACATCCACTCCTGTATTCTAATTTTACCTGTAAGGAGGAAGGTTCTTTCACAAATAATTTTTAGTGGCTTAATAACCCCATATAGTCCTCTGACCTCTGGCAGGATTGATCACTAAGTGCAGAATCCAGGAGTAAGCTCTGAACACTGTAGTGTCACCCAAAACAAACATTTTTAACTTGGTAGAGAGATAGTACAGGTTTAAGGTGCACAGGACTGACCAAGGGTCAATCTTGCATATGGTTTCCTGAGCAACCACAAGGGATGGAAGTCTGAGTGCAGCTAAATTTGACTCCCCAGCTTCCCCTCCAAATATATAGCATTACTTATATAGGGTGAGATCTGCTACACTATGTAATAAAAAGAGGAAAGTATGCCAAATGTTAAGTGATCACACTAGCTGATTAGAATTACCGATGTTATTTTTTTAAATCTATTTTTATTTTTGGGCCACATCTAGTGATGCTCAGGGCTGATTCTTGGCTCACGCTCAGAGATCACTCCTTGCAAGGCTCAGGGTCCAATTGAGATGCTGGGATCAAACCCAGGTCAGCTGTGTACAAGGCAAATGCCACGTACATACATATATATATATATATACATACATATATACATACATACATATATATGGTGTGATATTGCTCTGGCCCCAGATACTATTTTTAGATGTTATTTTTTATTTTTTGGGGGGGACCCACCTTGTGCTCTGGGGCTTCTCCCCACTCTATGCTTGGAGTCCATTCATGATAGTACTCAGGACCAATGCAATACTACATGAACTGTATCAAGGCAAGAGCCTTAATCCTGTGTTATCTTTCTAGCCCAGATGTGATTTTTCTTGTTATTTTTCATTCTTCTTTTGGTTCTATGCATTCTAAATTTCTTTTTTTTTTCTTTTGGTTTTTGGGCCACACCCATTTGACGCTCAGGGGTTACTCCTGGCTATGCGCTTAGAAATCGCTTCTGACTTGAGGGGACCAAATGGGACGCCAGGGCATCCAACCACGGTCCATTCTAGGCTAGTGCTTGCAAGGCAGGCACCTTACCTCTAGCGCCACCTCTCGGGCCCCGCATTCATAAATTTCTAAAGTACATCTCACTATCTTTTTGTTCCGAAGTTTTTTTCATAATATAATACATGTTCAGTGACACTATGAGCCCAGCTCCCCTTTTGTTGAAATTATGTTTAGAAGCTAGCATAATGAAGATCAGCAAAACTCAAATGTATTGAGATGGAAGAGACATAAGGTAATTTATAGAGAGAAGACAAAACTGTAAATGATCAGATTTTGCTATATGTTATCTGTTTGAATAATAAAATCTGGGGTCAGAACGATAGCATAGTGGTAGGACATTTGCCTTGCATGCTGCTGACCCTGGGATGGACTCAGGTCCGATTCCTGGCATCCCATTTGGTTCCCCTGAGCTGCCAGGAGCGATTTTCTGAGTGCAGAGCGAGGAGTTATCTCTGATCTTTGCCAGCTGTGGCCCCAAAAAACAAACAAAAATTTGAGTTTATAAAACTGAGCAATTGAAGAAAGATTTATATCTTTTGAGTCACATAATAGTTTATGCTCATCTCAGAGTTACTTAAGTTTAACCTTACACATATCAAGGGTAAAAAAAGTGAACCAGGATCATAATTTTCTTTCCTTAAATATATTTAAAAAAAAGAAGATATGTTTCCAAACATTGAGAAATTTTTTGAGCTGGAGAGAAGACAAGGAATCCAGCACTGGGCGAGAAAGATAAGAGTTCACAGGCATGCTATGATCCTCTTAGGAGCTTGTCAATGAGACAGCGTGAAGTCAGTGGGAGATTCACAGTAAGGTTCACATCTGAGCCTGCATGGTCTCCAGTGATTTAGAAGCAGGCTCCAGGCTTACAGCTGCAGTAGCCTGCAGTCGACAAAGCAAAGGCAAAGATGGTAACCACTAAGGAACAAAGACAACCCAGTCTCTTGATTTTGACAACACAAAAAGCCAAGATTGAGGCCAGAGGTATAGGTCAGCGAGTAGCATATTTGACATGTCAACTGGGATTGATCCTTGGCATCCTATATGGTTCCCTGAGCCTGCCAGGAGTAATTCCTGAATAATGCTAGGTGTGGCTCAAACACGCACCCTCCCCCTCACAAAATAAAGACCAGGATTATTGCCTGATTCTACCATGAAAGCAGTGACCTCAAAATGATTGGTTGAATTTTACCCCTTCTATCAAAACAGATGTTTGATTTTAGAAATAAGGCCATGTGATATTGTTTTCTGATGAGGATAAAATCCACACTCAACTATGCATAGTTTTTTATGTTGAATATGCAATTTAAAAAGTTTTCAAGGAGCCTACAGCAGGTAGGCTGTATGCCTTCATGCATACAACCAGAATACTATACCCAGCACCCCAGATAGTCCCCTGAGCACCTTCAGGAGCAATTCCTGAGTGCAGAGGCGGGAATAATCCCTGAGTACTGCCAAGTGTTGCCCCAAAATAAAAACAGAAGCAAAACAGAAATTACAAATAGAATTGTTTTCTGTTTTCCTTTATAACTTGTCTTAATAGTTACAGAATAGAATTATAAGGACACTAAGATTTTTTGTTTGTTTGTTTTGTTTTTGGGCCACACCCGGCGGTGCTCAGGGGTTACTCCTGGCTGTCTGCTCAGAAATAGCTCCTGGCAGGCACGGGGGACCATATGGGACACCGGGATTCGAACCAACCACCTTAGGTCCTGGATCGGCTGCTTGCAAGGCAAACACCGCTGTGCTATCTCTCTGGGCCCAGGACACTAAGATTTTTACAACTCAAATTAAACTTCTCTCTATATGTATATATACACATACATACCAATAATTAATGGGGTTAAAATAAAGATTAAAGTATGCACTAAATAGTGAAAAATTATTTCATACTTTATTTTTCTTTTTGAATTAAGGCTTTGCACGAGTATGTGCTGTAATTGAAAAGTGATAGATGAAGAAACTGGACAATTTTTGTAATGTTTTCTCCTTATTATGACCATTTTCCTATCCATTTTCTTCCTAACTTGAAGATTTCCTAGAAAAGATGCCTGGTCTTAAATTAACTCTATTATTTTGACCAAATAGAATTTCCTTCCTTGCCTTTTAAGTTTATTTTCATTTTATTAATGTCTTGTCATTTCCATTACAATTTGAGCATTGCTTGCTTTCCTTCTGTATTAGTTAGATTTAGAGAAGGTTAAGGAAATTGCAGCCTCCGATAAAGGAGATGTTTAAAATATATAATTAGAGGCCGAAGCGATAGTGCAGTGGTAGGGCGTTTGCTCCGCACACGGCTAACCCAGGATGGATCTAGGTTTGATTCCCAGCGTTCCATATGGTCTCCCAAGCCAGGAATGTTTTCTGAGCGCATAGCCAGGAGTAACCCCTGAGTGTCACCAGGTACTGCCAAAAACAAAAACAAACAACAACAAAAAATAAATAATTGCCTTTCCTTTTCATGGACGTCTAGATTCAAAGGATCTGTGACCTGCCAGGCAACTTTGTTACAAAACATCAAAACAGATTTGGAGTCTTGTAGATTTTTGATCTACCACCTGAGTTTCTCTTCGAAGTTCACTTCCTGAAGGACAGCCGTCAGTTCAGAAACATGCTTACATTTCAACTGACAGGAAGAAGGAAATGGACATACTAGATCAAAAGGGTTATTGTCAGCTGTTAGCAGAAACCTCTTGCCTATATCCAATGCTCAGAACTTATTGTCTGGCAAATATAATTGTAATTAATGGAGGTCATTTTGGTTTTTGGGTTCACACCGGCAGGGTTTCAGGGGTTACTCCTGGCTCTACGTTCAGAATTCGCTCCTGGCAGGTCCGGGGGACCATATGGGACTGCTGGGATTCTAACCACCGTCCTTTCTGCATGCAAGACAAACACCTTTCCTTCACGCTATCCCTCCGGCCCAGGGAGGTCATCTTTATTTGAGAGAAATCCTCTACTCAACTGAAAATTTGATTGGGAGAATGGACATTTGGAAAAAAAAAAACTAGTAGTTTTTGCTACACACTTTGGACCAGATGCCATTGTGTGCTTACTTGTAAGAACAGAATAATGTTTCATCAAATATAATATTTCATCACCTAATCACAGATTTTATGTTGAATCTTTTTTAAGAAGTGGGATGCCTCCATTATGTAAACAAAATCGGGGCCAATGTGGTGGCGTAAGCAGTAGGGCATTTGCCTTGCGTGTACTACTATGCTTAGGACCAGTTTCATCTCAGAGTCCCATATGGTCCCCCAAGCCAAGAGCAATTTCTGAGCGCATAGCCAGGAGTAATCCCTGAGCATCACTGGGTGTGGTCCAAAAACAAAAAAAAAGTTTTTTTTTTTTACAAAATCATGACAATAATACTTAAAAATATTTATCAATAAGGGAGGGTAGAGAGCTTGTGTGTGCACGCAAGTGCGTACTCAGGATCACTCCTAGCTATGCCATGAATCAAACAGCCACATGCAAGACAAGTATCCTACACATTGTACAATTATTGTCCTGAAAGTATTTTTTTCAATTTTCTTATTTATTGATTTATTGATTTTGGGTGACACCCGGTCATGTTTTATAAAGACTAACTCCTTGTTCTACACTCAGGAATTCCTCTTGCCAGTGCTCAGGGAATCATATGGGATGGATTGGACCCAGGTAGGCCATATATAAGGCAAATATTTTTATCTGCTGTACTATTGCTTAGGTCCAAGAGAGTCATATTTTGGGTTATTTGGGGAAGGGGGATCACACCCGGCGGCGCTCACGGGTTACTTCTGGTTCTGTGCTCAGAAGTTGCTCTTGGCAGGTATGGGGGCCATATGGGATGCCGGGATTCGAACCATCTTCAATCCTGAATTGGCTGCATGCAAGGCAAATGCCTTAATACTTGTGCTATCTCTCCAGCCCCATCAAACTGGTTTCATACCCATGATAAGCATATTCTGATATAAAGGAATGATGAAACACAAAGTAATGAAGGAAAAATGTCACCAGATGTGAGAATTTAATATACAAGTGGCAAAAGCACTTGATTTAAAATCAAACTGGTTTATTTTGATCTATGGTGTTTGACCATGATATTTAGCCTTTCCTAGCCTTAGTTCTCATCCATTGTTCTCATATGTAAGACTCATAAAAATAACAATAAAGCAAATAGTATCGTGGGTAGGGCTATTATTTTGCATGTGGTCAAACCAGGTTCAAACCCTGGCATCCCATATAGTTCCCAAGTCACCAGGAGTAATTCCTGAGGGGGGAAATAACAATAAAGATTAGGTATGTAATAAATTTTACATATTTATATTATTTGTCATTGGTATCTAACAAGTGATCTCTTCACATACTAGTAAAAATATCAGTTTAAAATAAAGAATATTGAGGGCACCTAGGATTAATTTTTTTTTAATTTGATAAAGCTTCTCCTATTAGCTTGAATCAAAAATCTCAGCAGAGTTCATAGTGATAGCATAGAGGGGAAGGTGTTTGCCCTCGCACAAAATTGATATGGGTCCAATCCCTGGTATCCCTTATGGTCTCTTTGCCATGCCTGAGTGATTTCAGAGCCAGAGTAATCTCTGATTGCTGATTGTGTGCCCACCCCCACCCTAACCAACAAAATTCTGAACAAAAATAATACATACTAGAGTGAAATAAAAGTTTCAAAATATAAACCAAACTACAATCATGTTTATAATTATGGGGTTTAAAAAAAATAAAAGAAACTTCAAAATATAGAAAAACTGCCAGTAAAATTACTATATCCAGTAAGACTTTTTCAGATGTATTTGCCTTCAGACAAAAGGAATTTGTTATACTACAAGAAACGTTGAAAAAAGTTCTGTCTAAATTTTCTTTAGACCAAACAATTAAACAAGGAAAGTAATAGTCTCAAAACACTAAAGTTATATTGGTGCTAGAATGGTGACACAAGCAGTAGGGCGTCTGCCTTGCAAGTGCTAACCTTTTGGTTCGATCCCTCGCCTTCCCATACGGTCCCCCAAGCCAGGAGCTATTTCTGAGCGCATGGCCAGGAGTAACTCCTGAGTATCACCAGATGTGGCCCAAAAAACAAACAAACAAAAAAAAAACCCACTAAAGTTGTAATGACAGTAGTAACAAGCTGTACAGTAAAGAAATTTCTAAAGTACAGAACTTGAACCTGACGAAAGCAGGTTGCACTAAACATCCAAGACCCCACTAACCCAGCATTGCACAACGAAAGTCAATCATGAGCAACTATGTAATTTTGTATTTCATTGTGATTCAATGCTTTTTTTAAACACTGAAAAAATAACAAGTCCTCTCTTGTTCTAAATATAGACCAAGAACTAAAGTTTTTATATAGATATAAGAAGGTAATTCATTTTTCTTTTTTCATTTTTCTTCCTTCCCTTCTTTTCTTTCATTCTTTCTTTTTTCTTCCTTCTTTTCTTCTTCCTTTCTGCTTTACTTCCTTCTTTCCTTCCTTTCTTCTTTCCTTCTTCCTTCTTTCCTTCCTTCATTTTTCTTTTTTTCTTTTTTCTTTTTTTTTTTTTGATTTTTGGGCCACACCCTGCAGTGCTCAGGGGTTACTCCTGGCTGTCTGCTGTCTGCTCAGAAATAGCTCCTGGCAGGCACGGGGGACCATATGGGACACCGGGATTCGAACCAACCACCTTTGATCCTGGATCGGCTGCTTGCAAGGCAAACGCTGCTGTGCTATCTCTCCGGGCCCTCCTTTCTTCATTTTTCTTTTGCTTTCTTTCTCTTCCTTTTCTTTCTTTTTTTTTTTTTTTTTTTTTTGGTTTTTGGGCCACACCCTGTGACGCTCAGGGGTTACTCCTGGCTATGCGCTCAGAAGTTGCTCCTGGCTTCTTGGGGGACCATATGGGACACCGGGGGATCGAACCGCGGTCCGTCCTAGGCTAGCGCAGGTAAGGCAGGCACCTTACCTCCAGCGCCACCGCCCGGCCCCTTTTTTTTTTTTTTTTTTAGAATGAGCTATTCTTTTTTTTTTTAATTTATTATTATTTTTTTAATTTTTATTTTTAATTATGAGAATAAGGGTGCAAAGAAAGAGGACAAGGTAAAGTTACAGTGGAAGGACAATCACCCATAACATAATTCTCAGAAGTCCCCTTGCTGATATCTTAACTTTGAAATTTCAGCCAAAGAACATTAAGATAAATAAGACAGAATCCATGTACAATTACTTTGTTCCTCAAGTCCCCAGATTGTAACCCATTATAATATTTCTTAACAGTACACAAGGCAATCTAAAGCCATAAAACTTACGTAACTCCTTAAACATTACAGGCATAGTATTTTCTTACATTTCCATATACATGCATATTAGCTTAGTTAACCTCAAATTTTAAGTGAGTTCTTTTTAAGGATTAGAGTCAAAGGAGCACAGTAAAAATGGTGTTAGAGTGGCAATTGTTGTTTGCATAGGCCCACCAAAATATGAGGGACATGGAAAGAAATAACGTTGGCCTAAATACAAAGAGACCAGACCCCTGAAGTTTCTTGGCACAAGACGAAGTCTAGGCTCCAGGCAAGCTAGATCGTCCAATCCAATACATTGTCTGTAGTGCCAACACACTTTTATTTTTCACACAGTCTCTGTTGTTGGTATCATGTTTCTGTATTAAAGATCCCGGAATCTGCATATCTTACATTGAAGTCAGGATGTGGAGCATCCTCTCCTTTCACCTCACAATCAAAAGGGCAATGCAGGGAGCCCTGTCCTGTAAGCAGGTCGTTGTTGTTGTTAAGTCTTCTCAGTGTTAAGGGAAGTCTCTTTTGAGCAGTCTTTCTTTTTTTTCTTCTTCCTTTTCTTTCTTCTCTTTTTTTCTTTCTTCCTTCTTTCTCTCTGTCTCTTTTTCTTTCTTCTTTCTTTCTCTCTTTTTCTTTTCTTCCTTTTCTTTCTTTCTTTATTTCTTTCTTTCTTTCTTTCTTTCTTCTTTCTTTCTTTCTTTCTCTTTCTTTCTTTCTTTCTTTCTTTCTTCTTTCTTTCTTTCTTTCTTCTTTCTTTCTTTCTTTCTTTCTTTCTTTCTTTCTTTCTTTCTTTCTTTCTTTCTTTCTTTCTTTCTTTCTTTCTTTCTTTCTTTCTTTCTTCCTTCCTTCCTTCCTTCCTTCCTTCCTTCCTTCCTTCCTTCCTTCCTCCCTTTCTTTCTTCTTTCTCTTTCTATTTTTCTTCTTCCTTCCTTTCTTCTTTCTCTTTTTCTCCTTCCTTCCTTTCTTCCTTTCTTCTTCCTTTATTTTGGTTTTTGGACCACACCCCATGGTACTCAACAGTTACTCCTGGCTCTTTGCTCAGGGATCATTCCTGGCAGTGCTCAGGGGACCATTTGGGATGCTGGGGTTTGAATCTGGATAGGCCACATGCAGGCAAATACCCTACCTACTGTGCTATCATTCCAGCTCCATAATTCAATGGAGAATTTTAATGTAGTCATTATATTTGTTTTATTTTATTAATGCTAATTAAATTTCTTTTGACACAATCATAAAATTGGCTTACATAACTTAGTACAATATTCAAATGCAATCTTAAGAATTTATAATTCAGCTGCTAATATAACTAGTATGTATATAGCTGTATTTTTTTTTTTTGGAGGGAAGAATGAGAGGCCACATCTACTTGATTAGAAAATACTCCTGGGATGGAGCTGGGGATATAGCACAGTGGTAGGGCGTTTGCCTTGCACACAGCCAATCCAGAATGGACAATAGTTTGAATCCTGGCATCCCATGTGGTCCCCCAAGCCAGGAGCAATTTCTGAGCACATAGCCAGGAGTAACCCCTGAGCACCACTGGGTGTGGCCCAAAAATCAAAAAAAGAAAATATATATTCCTGGCTCTGACCTCAGGATAACTTCAGGTTGTGCCAGGGGGACTATATGGGTAATAGAACTGGAGCTGGAATCCACTGCCTATAAGGCAAGTGACCTACCTGATGTACTACATCTTTAGCACTCTATATGTAGCTATATTCTTAAAATATATCAGAAGCCTTATCTAATTTACTATAAATTTAGCATCAAATTTAAATGAGGTAACCTGGGGACTGAAGCAAAAGTACAGTGGTAGAGTGCTTGTCTTGCATTTGGCAGAACTGGGTTTGACCCCTAGCATCCCATTTGGTCCCCCAAGTCAGGAGTAATTCCTGAGTGCAGAACCAGGAGTAAGCCTGAGCATTACAGGTGTTGCCCAAAACAAACCAAAAAATGAGGTAGTCTAATACTTAGCATCAAATTAATGAAGATGACCTAGGAGTATCTACCAATATTTTGCCTGAATTCTAAGCTTTATGACTGTGTAATTTTGAAAAGAAAAAAGAATTGAAAAGCAATATTCTTATTCTATTCTTTCAGGATACAAATTCCTAGTCAAATCACTTTACAATACTTTCTCCATAAGGTTTGGTTATATAATTCCTAAGAATTAAAAATACTCAAAAAACAGGCAACTAAAGTTCTAGTGATATGCAATCAATTTCCCAAGAGATCTTGATATAAACATTTCTTTTCTTTTGGTGTTGGGCCATACCCAGTAGTGTTCAAGGACTGCTCCTGGTTCTCTGCTGGGAGTCCTTCCTGGTAATGCTCAAGTAACCATGTAATATCAAAGACCAAACATATTTGTCCTTCATGCAAAGTATATGCTCAGTCTGGTGAGTAATCTTTTGGGCTTCTATAAACATTTCTTTTTTCTTTT
This sequence comes from Suncus etruscus, assembly GCF_024139225.1. Classification (NCBI taxonomy): domain Eukaryota; kingdom Metazoa; phylum Chordata; class Mammalia; order Eulipotyphla; family Soricidae; genus Suncus; species Suncus etruscus. The sequence continues at coordinate 136,877,633 of NC_064849.1, read as the reverse complement.
CTTTTCTTTTCTTTTTTTTTTTTTTTTTTTTGGTTTTTGGGCCATACCAGTGACTCTCAGGGTTTATTCCTAGCAATGCTTTCAGAATTGCCCCTGGGGAACCACATGGGTGGCTGGGAGATCCAACTGCAGTCCATCCTAGGTTAGCGTGTGCAAGGCAGATGCCTTACCACTTGCGCCACCACTCTGGCCCCATATAAACATTTTTTAATTCTGTGTTTTGTTTTTGTTTTGAGGGGGACACACTGGTGACTCTTAGAGGTTACTTCTGGCTCTGCGCTCAGAAATCGCTCCTGGCTTGGGGGACCAGGTGGAATGCTGGGGATCAAACTCAGGTCTGTCCTGGGTCAGTGCTTGCAAGGCATATGCCCTACCACTGTTCTACTGCTCTGGCCCCCATTTGTTAATTCTGATATAAACTGAATTTTATGTCAGAATACTCAATTCCTTTTTTTGTTTGTTTTGTTTTGTTTTTGTTTTTGCCCAAAACACCTAGTGGCACTCAGAAATCTCACCTGGCAGGCTCGAGTGACCACATGGGATGCGAGGAATTGAACTCGGTTCTGTCCTGTGTTGGCCGTGTGCAACTCAAATGCCCTACTGCTGTGCTATCAATCCAGTCCCAGGATACTCATTTCCTAATGACCAAAGAAGTGTCAGTTGCTGGTGGAAGCATAAAAATAGTACAGTGAGGAAGGAGTGTTAGCTCAGCAGAAGGGCATTTGCCTTGCACATTGCTGACCTAGGATGGTCCAGGGCTCTATCCCTGGCATCCCTTATGATCCCCAGAGCCAACCAGGAGTGATTTCTGAGTGCAGAACTAGGAGTAACCCCTGAGCGCTGCCTTGTATGACCCAAAAAAGAAACAAAATAGTACAGTGGGTAGGGTACTTGCCTTGCATTCAGTCAACCAGCATTTGATCCCTGGCACTTCATGTGTTCCCCTGAGCCCTGCTAAGAGTGATCCCTAAGTGTTCAGTGTTAATCCCTGAACACAAAGTGTGACCCAAAACAAACAAACAAAGTGTAATTACGTAGTTTCACTAGGGATTCTGTTTTGAGCCCAAGAAGCTTCTAGGTCAAATTTAAAAAAAAAACAAAACTGGGGGGGGGGGCACACTTGGTGACACTCAGGAGTTACTCCTGGCTATGTGCTCAGAAATTGTCCCTGGCTTGGGGGACCATTTGGGACTCTGGGGCAGGAACCACCGTCAGTCCTAGACTCGTGCGGGCAAGACAGACACTTTCTGCTTGTGCCACCGCTCTGGCCCAAAATTTTAAAAATTTAAAAAACAGAAATTATGTAAAGACATAAAATTTTGAAATATAAAACAAAATTAATGACAATGGTTTTGGGGCTGGAGAGATAGCACATTGATAAGGCTTTTGCCTTGCACTCAGCCAACACATGATGGACCCTGGTTCAAATACGAGCTTCCCATCTGGTTCACTGAGACTGACAGGAGTGACTTCTGAGCACAGAACCAAGAGTAGCCTCTAAGTGCCACTGGGTGTGTCCCAAAAACCAAAAAAAAAAAAAAAAAAAAAAAGATAATGGTTTTATTCTTCTCCCCTTCCCTTTGTTGTTTTATTTTAATTATTATAATTTTTATTTTGACCCTTTTTGTTTTGAGACTGGTGATATCAAACACATGTTCACCAAAAGTTGTACATCTGATTGTCATACTCACATACTTAACCTCAGTGCTTGACAGGAGTCACACATTGTCTTTGTTGTGGTGTCACAGCATACAGAGCTCAACCCACCAGATGTATCCTCAGATTTTCCTGGTGGGGAGAACTGAAATAACCCCCATGGGGTTCCTCAAAAGGCCCGCTATAGATGCCTTTTTCCCCTGCGTGGATGGTTGAGGAATTTTCAAACAGATGCTTGGCATTACAGTTTTGGCTATCTCTCCTTTGTAAAAATTACAGGGCAAAATAAGGCCTCTATCAAATTTCTTTTCCCAGAGAAATTTCCGCACCAAATAAGACAAGGCTTGGTCTCTTTCTGTCAGCCTATTTACTTCAAAAGGCCAAGTCAAAACATAGCATCTTCAAGACAAAGTCTTCTCTCCTTGTCTTTGAGCACCACATGACTTGGCCTCAGGGACTTTCCCTGTCACTTTGAATACCTGCTAACAAACAGGTTCAGTCAGTGTAGAACTAGGCTATTTACTAAGTATAATTCTGTACCCTTTTCATAAGTTTTATCTCTTTCTATAACCAGACCATAGGAAATGGGTCTTAGTCCCTAGCTAGGAAATTATTCCCTCAGGTTAAGGATATTTGTTATTAGAAAGAAAACCAGGATTCCTGCTATCCACCTAGGGTCAGGAACTACTTTGATATGTAAGAAATTAACCTTCCTTTTATCCTCTGGCTCCTAACTGAAACACATTCTATTCTAAGGTTACAAACCACCTAAAGCTATGTGTATTTGTTTTTAAAATCAAACAATGTACATTGATAGTTCCTGTATTTTGAAAGAAATAAATGGGGGCATTCCTTTCATGATATGACCGTCTCTTTACACTTTATATACTCCCTTGCCTAAAGATTAAATTTGTCACACTCCTGCCAGAAGTGTGTTGACCCCACATATACTGTGTGTGGTATCATTATTTTATATTTCATATTGGTCCGTTCTTGTACCCATTTTCCTCTCATGAAGGAATTTTTGTCCCCACCAGAGATGCTGAGACGCAAGACGCTTGCAGCATTGTGGTACTTACACGTGTACTCATAGTCTCACTCTTCCTGCTGTGGGGTTGTGCATATACTGGTTGTAGTGAAAGGCTCGGTAGTTCAGATGCTGCTCCGATGCGAAGAAATGAAGAGACAGTCACTCAGGCAAAAGCTCAAGTGGGTTCTTTATTCTGGCCGGCCAGGGTCCAATGCTCGTTCAGAACCGAACAGAGGCAAAGGACCATGTGGCTTTCTTTGTTCATCCTTATATACCATAGAAAGGGGAGAGGGAAGAGAGGGGTGGGGATGACTTTGCTAAGGTAATACGAGTCCCTCTTTAGGACAAAAAGGATTAGATACAAAAAGGCAGGTATAAGTGGGGGTGGTTTAACTAGTTGTTGACTTCCTTTTTCAGTAGTGCTTGCACATCTTTGTGGGAGGGCCTGCACACTTTCAGCATTAGAGATCCCAGGCAGTAGAACCTCAGGAACCACTTTGTATATATGAGAAGCCTGGGGTCACATTTGCAGTCTTCTTGCAGTCCAAGTACGTTTTTGCTGCTGAATCATCCACCAGTGATTTTGTTTGGTTTTCATAAGGACTACTCTTTGCAGAGCTCAGGTCAATATTGCCAGATGATGCTTCAGAGGGTCTCAGGAGCCATTTGGCACCAGGGATTCTAACTCAGGGCCTCTCACATGTCAGGCATGAGCTCTAACTCTTGAGTAGCTCCCAAACTTTCAAATGGTTTGTTTGTTTGTAGGACCACAAACTTGGCAATGCTCAGGGGTTACTTCTGGCTCTGCATTCAAGAATCACTTCTGGGGGCTGGAGCAATAGCACAGTGGGTGGGCATTTTTCTTGCATGTGGCCAAACCAGGACAGACCCAGGTTCGATCCCCAGCATCCCATATGATGCCCAGAGCTTGCCAGGAACAATTTCTGAGTGTAGGGCCAGGAGTAACCTCTGTGCACTGCTGGGTGTGACCCAAAATTGTTTTAAAAGGGGGGGGGGCAATAGCATAGTGATCAGGCATTTTCCTTTCATGCAGCCAACACAGGCCAACACTGTATTATCTCTCTGGCCCATCTTTTATTCTTATTCTTTTTACTTTTTCTATAATTACGTTATTTAAGCACCATGGTTACAAAACTGTTCATGGTTGAGTTTCAGTCATAAAATATACACCATCCTGGGGCCGGAGAGATAGCATGGAGGTAAGGCGTTTGCCTTTCATGCAGAAGGTCATCGGTTCAAATCCCGGAGTCCCATATGGTCCCCCGTGCCTGCCAGGAGCAATTTCTGAGCATGGAATCAGGAATAAACCCTGAGCACTGCCGGGTGTGACCCAAAAACCACACACACACACACACACACACACACACACACACACACACACACACAAAATATATATATACACCATCCTTCACCAGTATACTTTTCCACCACTAATGCCCATTTCCCTCCTATCCACCAACCCCCACCTGCCTGCCTTTGAGACAAGCATTCTCTCTCTCTCTCCCTCTCTCTCCCTCTCTCTCTCCCTCCCTCTCCCTCTCTCTCCTTTTTTTGGGGAGGGGCACACCCAGTGGTGGTCAGGGGTTACTCCTTGATCTGTGTTCAGAAATCTCTCCTGGCAAGCTCGGGGGACTGTTTGGGATGCTGAGGATCAAACTCAGGTCGGTCCCAGGTTGGCAACTTGCAAGGCAAACACCCTACCGCTGTGCTATTGCTCTCCTTTTCTGACACTGTGGTTTGCATTTTTGCTAATGAAGGCATAACATGCATATCACTTTATCCTCTTTCAGCACCTAGTTCTTATCGAGAGTGATCGGTTCCAACCATAACTGTTACTGTGGACCATTCACTCCCCTAAATGCATTCACCACTCTTTGTGACTAGCTTCCTTACATGGACTGGTCCTCCTGAACCTCATCACAATGGTTTTAATGAAAGCAGTTACCCCACATAACAAAATTCTCAGGTCCAGTGAAACTATTTCTCCCCAGGAATTGTAGTTGGTGTTGTAGAGTTTAATTCCAAGATAGCAAGTGAGTTGCTTCTCAAGTAGTAGACTCAAATAGGCATTGAAGGAAATCCCTTGACTTTGCTCACTGATACCTGGATTCCCATGGGCTTCTGGGAGTACATAGGGAATCTCTTACCAGGCCCCTCCTATCAGACAGACTTGCTTTCACTGTAAAACAGTGTTTTTGCCCTCATCAGCCTGACAGATAGATGAGAGTATTCCTCGGTCCTCCGCTAAGTCTGATAAAATATTCTACTGCCTGGCTCATATCCAAAACTTAGCCAGGCACAGTCATGCAGACAATATTTGTGCCTTGGAGAAAGTTAAATTTGGAACAGGAATCCTTGAAATACTTTGCCTTTCTTTTTTCAAAATTACCAAAATACTGAAGCTAGAGAGATGGCCCAAAGGAAGATTGCCAGATGCCTCCCTCACAAGTTCTGAGCCTATATAAATATCTCTCCCTCACCCCTCCAGTACATCTGGGTGAGTCCCCAAAAGAAAAACATAAAAGGGGCTAGAGAGATAGTAGAGTGAACAAAGCATGTGCCTTGCATATGGTTGGTGTGTGTCTATTCCGTGCATCCCAGATGGTCTCCTAAGCTCTACCAGAAATTATCCTTGATATCTGAGTACAGAGCCAAAGTAAGCCCTGAACATCACTGTGTATGAGCCAAAACCACCACTCTCAACAGAAACAAACAAAAATCACAAACACTGACATTATGTTTTAATATTATACTCAACATTTATTAAGGTTATAGGAGAAAATATCATAGGGAACAGAGAGACAGGTATAGAGGAAAGACCACTTACCTTGCATATGGTGAACCTGGGTTCAATTCTCAGCACCACTCACACATGTGGTCACCCAAGCCTTTTTGAGTGGGGTATAGCCCCACTCAAAAAAAAATTTAAAAACCCTACAAAATGTGATTTTGTTTGTTATTAAGCAAAGCAAAGATATTTTATTGCTCAATGACCTCTTTGGGTCTTTTATCAGAAACTGCTATTAGAATTAAATGTCTCAGGGACAGTACTAAGGTTTAAGATTTATATCCATTGCTGTCTTTGTTTGGTCCTTGAAACCACACATAGTCCCCCTGAGTACCCAGGAGTAGCCCAACTGTATCCACTAATGGGTATAATCCAAAAACAAAACAAAACAAGGGGGCCGGGTGGTGGCGCTAGAGGTAAGGTGCCTGCCTTACCTGCGCTAGCCTTGGACGGACCGCGGTTCGATCCCCCGGCATCCCATATGGTCCCCCAAGCCAGGAGCGACTTCTGAGCACATAGCCAGGAGTAACCCCTGAGCATCACCGGGTGTGGCCCAAAAACCAAAAAACAAAAAAAAAAACAAAAACAAAAACAAAACAAAACAAAACAAAAACAGAAAAGTGAAGAGAGATACAAATCATGTGGAACACACATGTTTCTTTCTTTCTGAATATTATGAAATCTACCCTAGCTTTTCTTTTGCTTAAGACAGCTCAAAGGTGGGACCGGGCGGTGGCGCTAGAGGTAAGGTGCCTGCCTTGCCTGCGCTAGCCTTGGACGGACCGCGGTTCGATCCCCCGGCGTCCCATATGGTCCCCCAAGCCAGGAGCGACTTCTGAGCGCATAGCCAGGAGTAACCCCTGAGCGTCAAGTGGGTGTGGCCCAAAAACCAAAAAAAAAAAAAAAAAAAAAAAAAAGACAGCTCAAAGGTTGGGGCCGGAGAGATAGCATGGAGGTAAGGCATTTGCCTTGCATGCAGAAGGACGGTGGTTCAAATCCCGGCTTCCTCTGAGCCTGCGAAAAGCGATTTCTGAGCAGAGTCAGGAGTAATCCCTGAGCACTGCCAGGTATGACCCAAGAACAAAACAAAACAAAGACAGCTCAAAGGCAAGTCAAATGATCAATTACAGTCAGTACATAGTCACAATGCTCACTTTTCACTTCTTTTCATGCATGATTATTTTTTTACATGTCAAAAACAAGGAAGAAGAGAGGAAATGAGATCTTTTTTATTATTTTGTTTTGTTTTGGGGCCACATCCTGTGGTGCTCACTGGTTACTTCTAGCTCTGTGCTCAGAAATCACCCCTGGCAGACACAGGGGATCATATGGGATGCCAGGATTCTAATCGGTGTCTGAGGGAATGAGATCTGAAGATAATCAACATTAAAACCTTAAAGAAAAACAACCCACTAAAACTTTTGAGGTTAACTTAAACTAGTAAGCATGTGCATGGAACTAGATAAATGTACTTTGCCCTCAATGTTTAAGGAGTTACATAGTCTAATGTCTTTAGATTATATTGTGTGCTGCTAAGAAATAGTATGTACTACAACTGGGGATTTGAGGGACAAAGTAATTGTATTGTACATGGGTTCAGTTTTGTTTTTCTTAATGTTCTTTGGCTGAAAGTTCAAGGCTGGGATATCATCGATGGGACTACCGAGAATTCTGTTTATGGGTGATTGTGCTTCCACTGTAACTTTATCCTGTCCTCTTTATTTGCATCTTTGTTGTCATAATTAAAATAAAAAAATTAAAAAAAAAAAACCTTGAAGGGTTCAGAGCGATAGCACAGAAGCAGGGCATTTGCCTTGCAAACTGCAGACTGGAGATGGACCATGGTTCAATTCCAAGCATCCTATCTGGTCCCCCGAATTTGCCAGGAGCGATTTCTGAGCACAGAGCCAGGAGTAACTCCTGAGCACCTCTGAGTGTGGCCCATAAAACATAACAAAAAAAAAAACACAAAACCTTTAAAGAGTTTCTTTTCTTCTACTGTGTAATATATATTTTTAATCATTAGGAAAATATTTTATTCCAGAGAAATATTATAAATACATAAATATTAAAATTGGGTTACTAAAGGCTTAAACATTTTTTCTGGCCCTCCCCCCAAAAAGATAAAGAAATTTAATAAGATACTCTTTTTTTTCCTCAAAAATTTCAAATTTGAATATTAAAATCACATCTAACTATATTCTATTTTAATTTAGTCTTTATTTAAAATGACAATGAATGGATTCATATTGCTGTTTGATGTACATAGCTAATATATTCATTTTGAATTCTACTAAATAACGTTAGCACTGGTTTTGCATGTTTAAGACTTAGCAAAAACTGAGGCCAGAGTGATAGCACAATGGTAGGGCATTTGCCTTGCATGCAGCTGACCAGAGACAGACCCGGGCTCGATTCTTAGCATCTCATATGAGCACCGCCTGGTGTGGCCCAAAAACAAAAACAAAACAAAACAAAAACCTAGCAAAAATATAATCACTGAGGAATATGACCTGCTTTATTTAAATTGCAGAATCTTTCCTATTGTAATTTTACTTTCCCATGTTGTGCTTTTATTTTTTAAAGAAATACACTGAAAGTTTGAATTAAATAAAAATATGGTAGGCTTATAAAGCCTAAAGTATTTTTTTGCCTCCCCAACTAAAGTATTTTTAAGGATCATGTCATTAAGCATTTTAAAAGTGAGCACTATGTTTAAAGGAGTTTTAGATTCCTAGAGACAAGTGAGCCAAAAATATAGAGGTCTTATAGCACTCTTCCCCATCCACATACTATTATTTTTTATTATTTGAAATATCTTGATAATTAAAAGATTTAAGCCAGTATTATTTCCCATATTCCCTCTAGAAACACATTCAGGATTAGCTAAATAAATAGATAAATTCAACTGTGCATTTTTGTGAACAAAGTGAAAATAGTTCTGGAGGTATTTTTTAAAATAATTTACATGTTTTATCACTACTTTTCACTAAGTTTAGTATTGCTTATATGAGACATTGTGATTCATTTTACTGTGCAACATCTTTGAGTAGAATAACAAAAGGAGGTCACTGGAGGCCACAATGTCCTATTGTAATAATGAACTCTCTTTTCTAATTAACAACAGAATAATTCTAGTCAGGATTATAAGGATGGTAACTAGATGTGGTCTCCTAGTTTTTAGTCCATTCCCACCAGCCACCTCCCTGTCCTAACACCTAACACCTCAAAGAATTTGTATGCCTAGAAGTCTATGATCTTTGTCCATTTGCATATAGTTTGTGAAATTAAAATTTGATGGATGATGGGGTTGGAGGAATGGGTAGAGTGTTTTTCTTGCAGCCTACATGGCCCCAGAGACTAGCAGGAGTAATTTTGAGGGCAGAGCCAGAAGTAACCCTTGAACACCGCTGAGTGCAGCCTGAAACAAAACAAACAAACAAAAATGTAATAGAAATGAGCCAGTGATAGTACAGTGGGTAAGATGATTGCATTACACAAAGTTAGCCTGTTACTATCTCTGGTATCTAGCACATACAGTCTAGTGAGCTCTGTCAGGAGTTAGCCCTGAGCACAGAGCCAGGAGAAGCCCTAAGCACCATCAACTGTGATCCAAAAACCAATTTATTAATGATGGAAATGGACATGTTCAGTATTTGGGACATGTGTGAGAAATTAATCATATTCATTTGGGAAATCTATTATTACTGATTTCTGCATGGATTTTCTTTCTTGAGTTATATCAGTTTTAGGGTACAGGAAATAAGTAATGTTTGGACTGCCAGCTTTCTTAGAATCCAAGATCAGAAGTGATGGAGTTTCACTCTTACATTTCACTTAATAATTTTCTAGTTTCAATATTGAGTCTCCTACTTTTGCTTTTCTTCTTTATTGGAAAGGATCATTGCAAAAAAAAAATCTAAAATCCAGCATTTAACATTTTCTTTTGTTTTTTTTGGGGGGGCCACATCTGGTGACGCTCAGGGGTTACTCCTGTCTATGCTCTTAGAAATCGCTCCTGATTGGGGGACCATATGGTATGCTGGGAGACTAAACTGCCATTCATCCTAGGCTAGCACCAGCAAGGCAGATGCCTTACTGCTTCATGCCCCTAAAAATCAAAATCTTGTTATCTTTCCACATATTCTTTTCTCACTGTTTATTTTGATAAGTATGACATTTCTCTTCCAGTCGCTCAGATCGTGGACACTACCCTACATTTATCTTTCCTTCCAGCCAATTACTCAACCCCACTGATTAGATGTGTTAATTAGCAAATTTTCTTGACTTGTCCCTCAAAGTATAGCTACTACTTCTGATCTGGTGCAAACCATGATCACTAGTCAATTACTGATATTTCTATTAACAAGTTTTAATATATTGAAAACAATCAACTATATGAACCAATAAGCCTTTATTTGCCTTATTGTTTCCTATGATAAATTTAAGAAAAATAAAACAAAACAAAAACAATAACAACTTGATGCTATGGATCAAATCACTGGTTCTCTGACTTGTGGCCTGTATAATTAATCTGGTATCTCACAATCCTAACCCTGCCCTCCGCCTAATCCAGGGTTAGAGAGCGCCTAGTGAGGAAAGGAAGAAAAGCAGAAGCAATCAACTATCTACTTTGCATTTCTTCCCAAGTCACACCAATAATTCCTCAAGAAGTAATTAAGGGCTAAATAATAATACTGCAGACAGGGATGGCACTTGTCTTGTACGTGGCAGACCTTGATTGAATCCCTACCACTCCATATGGTCCCTGATTGCACCCAAGGGTTTCCTCAGTACAGAGCCAGGAATAAGCCTTGAGAACTGCCAGATGTGGCCCAAAAAGCAACAACAGAAATGTTCTCATCACTTATCATCAGGGAAATGCAAATCACAACATTAGATGATCATCACACCAATGGGCCTGGCACACATCATAAAGAACATAAAAACAAAACAAAACAAAAAAAAAAAAACAAAAAAAAAACAGTATCAGTGTGGATATGTCTCTAATTTTGTGATATTCAAAAATTTTCCCCTGGGGAGAAAGGAACTCTTATCCACTGCTGGTGGGAATGCCGTCTAGTTCAACCTTTATGGAAAGCAATATGGAGATTCCTCCAAAAACTGGAAATCGAGCTCCCATACGATCCAGCTATACCACTCCTAGGAATATACCCTAGGAACACAAAAATACAATACAAAAACCCCTTCCTTACACCTATATTCATTGCAGCACTATTTACCATAGCAAGACTCTGGAAACAACCAAGATGCCCTTCAACAGACGAATGGCTAAAGAAACTGTGGTACATATACACAATGGAATATTATGCAGCTGTCAGGAGAGATGAAGTCATGAAATTTTCCTATACATGGATGTACACGGAATCTATTATGCTGAGTGAAATAAGTCAGAGAGAGAGAGAAAAACGCAGAATGGTCTCACACATTTATGGGTTTTAAGAAAAATGAAAGACATTCTTGCAATAATAACTTTCAGACACAAAAGAGAAAAGAGCTGGAAGTTCCAGCTCACCTCAGGAAGCTCATCACAAAGAGTGATGAGTTTAGTTGGATAAATAACTACATTTTGAACTGTCCTAATAATGAGAATGTATGAGGGAAATTGAGAACCTGTTTAGAGTACAGGCGGGGGTCGGGTGGGGAGGAGGGAGACTTGGGACATTGGTGATGGGAATGTTGCACTGGTGATGGGTGGTGTTAAAAAAAAAAAAAGAAAAAGTATAAAAGATGCACTACAATTTAGGATTAACTGAAAAAAAAAAGAAAAAATAAAAAAAAAAGTAAAAAAGAAAAAAAAATTTCCCCTGAACAAAAGTCCAGGCCTAGATGTTTACCAGTGAGTTCTTCCAAATCTTGTTGTTTTTTGGGAAGGGTTTTGGGGACACAGCTGGTGGTGCCAGGGGTTACTCCTGGCTCTATGCTCAGGAAACACTTCTGGCGAGCCTGGGGAACATATGGGATGCCAAGAATCCAACCCAGGTCATGTAAGACTAGCACCCTACCTACCATGCTGTCATTCTGATCCCATTTCTTCCAAATCTTTTCTTTCTTTTTGTTTTTGGGCCACACCCGGTGATACACAGGGGCTACTCCTGGATATGTGCTAAGAAATTGCTCCAGGCTTGGGGGACCATATGAGACACCAGGGATCTAACCCAGGACCATCCTGATTCAGCTGTGTGAAAGGCAAATCCCTACTGCTCGCTATCACCCAGCCCCAGTTCTTCCAAATCCTAAAATATCTACTCTTAATTCATTTCCAGCTCTTTCAGAAATTTGAAGAATCAGTTATCTTTGCAAACAGTTTCTATGAGACAAACATTTTCTTTTCTATTTATTTATTCAGCCTTCCCTTCCCTTTTTGTTGTGATAACCATGGATCTCACGCTTGGTTAGGGTATTTCCCCAGTTTGCTGTAGAATTCATTGGAGTTTGCATACTTTAACATACTCTTGGTCATGGAGATTACGCATGTTGAGGATCAAACTTGAGACCTTATTTTGCCTTTGAACTACAGCTCTAGATCCCTGTACATTATTTCCCAAGCATCACATCCAAAGAAACTAGAAAGAAAAGTATGAACTAAAGGAGTGCTGAGGCCAGGATATAAAATGGGAACCACATATAACTACATATGAGACAGGAATAAGTTTCACCAGAAAGAAAAACATCTTTCTCATTTTTTGCTGTCAAACCCATGAGCCCTGGCATTTCTCTTCAATATTTACAATCGTAGGGAGTAATTTCACATATTTTCACAGCTAGTACTTAGATACATTCACATGTAGATTTGTAATTTGTGGTTTTCTGAGAAAAATCAGCATACTTTACTGGTTTCTTGCTGCTGTTTAGCATTCACTATTGCCAATTTCTTCCTGTGCTGGCCACTACATGTTGAAATTTAAAATGAATAAATTATATAATTAATCAAACATGTTCTATAATACTAGTCCCCTATGATAGGGGTACACATTTGTCCATGACACATTGGAAAAAGGGTTCCTAACCTTTTTTTAAGGTTTAGAATGCTCAGGAGTACCCCTGAAGCCATTCCCTGTAATATTTGGCCAATGAGATGGTTGGGTCAATGCTTAAGGCCGCTACCAATACAGGACAGCACTGTAAATGCTACTTGGCCCTCCAAGGGGCCTTCAGGTCTATACCTGGGCATGCTGAGATAAAGAACATGTGGTGTTAGATATCAAATTCAAGATCTTGCACATACAAGGAAAGACTACCTTTGAGTGATTTCTATGTCCCCAAAATCTAATACTTTTTTTGTTTTTGAGTTATACCCAGGAGTGCTCAGAGGCTCCTCCCTGGTTCTGCTCTCAGGAATCACTCCTAGGTGCTCAGGGACCAGATGGGATGCTGAAGATTGAAGCCTGGTCAGCCATGTGCAAAGCAAACTCCCTACACATTAGCCTATCTCTCTGACTTCAACCTTATACAATCTTAAGACAAAAAGAAAATATTTCCTTTTTTTTTTTTTTTTTTTTTTTTTGGTTTTTCGGGCCACACCCGTTTGATGCTCAGGGGTTACTCCTGGCTAAGGGCTCAGAAATTGCCCCTGGCTTGGGGGGACCATATGGGACGCCAGGGGATCGAACCGCGGTCCTTCCTTGGCTAGCGCATGCAAGGCAGACACCTTACCTCTAGTGCCACCTCGCCGGCCCCAAGAAAAGATTTCTTGTATCATCTGTTTTAAGTAGATGTATGCCTTTAATTCCTTCTATTAGCACTCATGATTTGAAGTTAATTCTATATCATTGCTCAACCCAATATAAGGCACAGATTAACTACATAAGAATTAACTATACAAAATTAAAATTAAAAATTAACTATACAAAAATCTGATTAACTATACAAAAATACGAAAAATAAAGAATGCAGAGTTGGGGCCGGAGAGATAACATGAAGGTAAGGCATTTGCCTTTCATGCAGAAGGTCATCGGTTTGAATCCCAGCGTCCCATATGGTCCCCCGTGCCTGCCAGGAGCAATTTTTGAGCATGGAGCCAGGAGTAACCCCTGAGCACTGCTGGGTGTGACCCAAAAACCACAAAAAAAAAAAAAAAAAAAAAAAAAAAAAAAGAATGTAGAGTCAAGTTGCTGTTTCAAAGCATGCTAGAGTCCTAGGTTTAACCTTAACACTATAAGGGAGTAGCTCTTGAGCACTATCCAATATGGCACAAGATGCCCCCTAGAAAGAAGTCCATTTTAGGGATGTGGCTCATTGGTAGATCCCCTACTCTGTAGGTCTGAGGTTACATGTTCAAATCCTAGCATCTTCACATATGCCAGTTGTGATGCTAGCAACATGGTCATTGTGATCACTGATGTCAAAGTGTGATCATGGGGTCAGAATGATAGTACAGCTGGTACAGAGCTTATTTGAAGGCTGTCAACCTGGACTTAATTAATCCTTGGCACTCTTATGATGTTTCAAGCCCCACCAAAAGTAATCCCTGAGCATTGTTTATTGTGGTCCAAACCTCATCTTCAGGAAGGTAAAAACAAAAACACCCTGAACATCACAACAAAAATAACAAAGAGGAAGGGGAAGATCCTTCACTTTCACAGGCAACTATAAATGCTTACTTTACAAGAATAATCTGATTTCTACCAATTTTTTTTGTGGTTTTTGGGTCACACCCGGCAGTGCTCAGGGGTTATTCCTGGCTCCAGGCTCAGAAATTGTTCATGGCAGGCACGGGGGACCATATGGGACGCCGGGATTCGAACCGATGACCTCCTGCATGAAAGGCAAACGCCTTACCTCCATGCTATCTCTCCAGCCCCTGATTTCTACCATTTAATAGTCATGCTCTTTTAAAGTTTCAAATGGCTTTCAGAAGAGACGGCAAGATGGCGGAAGTGGAGCAGAAGAAGAAAGGACCTTCCACAAGTTCACGTACCACGGCGTGAACCTAGACCAGCTGCTGGACATGTTCTAGGAGCAACTGATGCAGCTGTACAGCGCCTGGCAGTGGTGGCCCCTAACCCCGGGCCTGAGCAGAAGCACCTGCACAAGGCCAAGAAGGAAGCACTACCCATGGAAAAGCCCGAGGTGGTGAAGACGCGTCTTCGTGAGATGACCATCTGCCCAAGATGGTGGACAGCATGGTTGGCTGGAAAATGGCAAGATCTTCAATCAGATGGAGATCAAATCCGAGATGATCAGCCACTACCTGGGCAAGTTCTCCAGCATCTACAAACTGGTTAAGCGTGATCGGCTGGGTATCAGGGCCACCCACTCATACAGCTTCATTCCCCTCAAGTAAAGGCCTCAGTGAGGCTACACACACACACACACACACACACACACACACACACACACACACACACACACACACACACACACACACACAGAGTTTCAAATGCTTTCATAAACACTTATTATAATGTCAGAGACTTCCACTGACTATAAAAATTGTTTCTCTTACATGGTTAATGAGCTGGGGACAGCCATGTGATCTGGCCCTAGTGCATGGTAGGACAAATACGGTATCTATGCTTCTGATGTGATTTGGCTTGAATTGTAAGGCCCACAAATAATAATATAAGTATCCAATGCCCCCCTGGAAGAAAAATGTTCCCCAACCTTGTCGAACTGTAGAAACACAATTAGAATAACAAAAAAGGGAAAGTCCATACTATAGGCTTACGTGTGTGTGTGTGTGTGTGTGTGTGTGTGAGAGAGAGAGAGAGAGAGAGAGAGAGACAGACAGACAGACAGACAGACAGAGAGACAGAGACACAGAGGCAGACAGAGACACACAGAGACACACACAGAGATACTCAGTGATGCTCAGGTGTTACTCCTCACTACACTCAGGAATCATTTGGCAGGCTTGGGGGACTATATGTTAAGCTGCGGATTAAACCTAGGCAGGCCATGTGCAGAAAAAATGCCTTACCTGCTGTACTATCATTCTGGGCCCTAGGTAAATATTTTTTTTTCATTCTACAGCTTTTAATCAAGTTATATATAAAATAACTTTACTCCTGCATCTTCTCAATGGTTTCTTCTTTGTATTTGCCCTTTTCCTTGCCAACTTGTCGAGACTTGGCCTTGCGCTCAAGAATCTTCTTGCGATCTTTGTCCAGTTTTAGTCTGGTGATAACCACCTTACTGGGGTGAATGCCGACATGGACAGTTGTGCCATTTGCTTTCTCCCGCTGGACTCTTTCAATGTAGATGACGTATTTCTTCCTATAAACCTGGACCACTTTGGCAATTTGCTGACCTTTGTAGTGGCCTCTCACTACCTGGACCTCATCGTCCTTGCGGATGGGCATGGATCGCACGTTGTACTTCTGCCTCAGCTCCTTGGAAAGAGGAGAAGACATGATCTTCCTGCGAACGTGGGAAGGTGCATTGAAATGCCTTTTGCGGTTCTTGCTCCGGTCAGAAGTCACAAAAGGGTTGAACTTCATTTTGGCTGGCACTCCTACCGCGCGCCGCTGCCGAAGGGAAGAGACCTAGGTAAATATTTTTTAAAAGCATTTCTGTTTTATTTATTTTTAATATAATTTTTATTTTGATCATAGTGACTTACATATTGTTGACAATAATATTTTAGGTACATAATTACATAAAATCAGGGGGATTCCCATCACCAATTTGTCCTTCCTATACCTCCGTTCTCTTCCTACCTCCCATATCCTCCTCCCTCATCCCCGGGGCTGCTAGAATATGTGGTCCTCTCTGTATCTAGCTTACTACTTAGTAGTCTTACATCTGTTTGGTCTTGGTGCCTCCCTTATTTCCTCCTCTAACTGGAAGGCAGAACTAGATAGTTCAAGTTATGTGGTTTTGTTTGAAGAAGAGAAAAGTAATAAACTAGGGAAAAAATCAAATATGCCAAAAATGGGCGGAATCCTTCTAGAGGCTCTCATCATCGGTTTGAGAGACCAAGGGAAAAAAAAAGGTGAAACACCCCAACAGTACAAAAAGAAATGTCAAATAAAATATCCAGTGAGCATTCCAACAATAAAGATAAGCACCACAAAAAAGCCATGGTCTTGAGATAAAAAACATGGCAGAGCACATAAAGAAAGAAAAGAAAAGAAGAAAAAAATAAATATAAATGGAGACAACAACTTCAATAACCACACCAAAACAAAGAAACCGACAAAAAGTAGATAGGTAAATAAAAATAAATAAATAAAATAAAAAATGTTTTGTGCTTTTTTGCCTTTTTTCCCCCTCCTGCACAGGCACAGTAAATATTGGGGTCATTTGGAAAAGAATTCTCATGGCCTAAGAGATACAGGGTTTCTCCACTCTTTGAAGTATATATCATGGGATCAACTATAGACTCTGTTCAGGTTCATTTACTCTCCACTTGGTGCTTTCGTGGTGTTTGGAAGACTTTTGCTGCTCCATCCTGGGTGATAAAATCAGATCTCTGTATCTAGAGATCTCAGTATCTGCACAGGTCCAGGAGTGGAACTTATGATGAAATCTTTCTTTGTGGTTCTAGAAGTTCTGTTCCCTCAGTGTCATTTTAATCCGTCTTCTGTGGTTGGTGGTCTTGGTCTTTGCACTGATCCTAGGGTGGAACCTAGGATATTGTCTTTCATTGTGTTTCCAGAAGACCTATTTCATTGTAATTGTCTCAGCCAGACCTTTGGTTGTTGTGCAGGTCATAGCTCAAACCCTAGACTAGGGTTTTTTTTTACTGGTCCCAGGATACATACAGTCCGGTCATGGTTCTAGCAGCCAGTCATCTGTAAATCGCGATCTTGGCTTTTGGACTATTAGGATCCGGGGCAATGTGCCCCTCCATCCTTTCGGTGCCTTGAGGGTCCCAAAGAGACATAGACCATGCACAAGCAACAGGTGAGTCTTTATTCTAACCAGTTAGGGTTTCTGCTGAGACAGATCTCAGAGCAGAGACCCCGAGGCTCTTTTCTGCAGAGTTTATATAGGAATTTTCAAGCAAAAACAGCACTTTTCTTATCAGTCATAGACGTAGCTATGAACAAAGGATTACATTAAAAAACATCATAACTTTGAGAGACACATTCAATGAACAAAGAGATGACCATTAAAACTTATCAATCCTAGTGTTACATATTGCAGGTGTCAGCTTATCGCAGTGGGCCAGGACCCTGGCCTAGTTAGTTGTAGAGAAGAAAGGGGATCATTAAAACTCAAGGTTCAAATGTAGCTAATGGTTAGAGTTCTTGGCACAGAGTGGCACATACGTCAGCCTTAGAAGCATGGGAGTTGGGCTTTCTGGCGCCAAGAGCCCCCTCTGGCTGGTACTGCTCAAATCACTCTAGGCTTATAATAATTAGTAATAGTAAATGAGTACTTATCAATTAACTTAACTTATTGATATATCCTATAAAGCTCAAAACTTACTTAAAGTGGCAGTTATAAACTAACAGTGAGCATAAATGGGTATTGATCTCACATGCCCAAGACTGGTCTTATCTTCCAGGCTTGCTGTCCTTGGGAGCTGTGAAAGCAGAACTTGCTTATCTTAGTTCAAGCTAGCTGTCTGAAATCTTTTCCTAACTGTCTGAGGCCTCTTTGTTTCTGTAGCTCCCACTTTTCTGGCAGATTTCTGTTAGCAGGCTAGAATTCTAAAATGGAGCAGTCCTTTGAAAAAGAGAAGTTTAAAAAAATATGTATCCTAAAAACATTTAAGAAATCTTTCCTCATCAGGACAGACCAAAGGGTGACAAGTCTTCTGATTTTCTTATCATTAGCTGGTGAGGTAGGATAACCTGCTCTTAGGTCAAGTTGTTCCCAGTTTCCTCGTTGTCAGGATATCATATTAGAACTGGCACTTGTTGGTGTCCCAGCAGTATTAAGGATGTCCCGAATGGGATTTGTTTCCTGTAGCTGTTGTGAAGAACTGTGTCATTTCTAAGTCTGGGGTCCAGGGTTCAAGGCTAGATGAATGGCATCTAATCATAGGTAGATATTTTTTATTGAGAAAATAAAACTGTCAAATGAATGAGTTGATAATATGGAGCAAAATAAAAGCTGAATAAAGTTCATCATTACATGTTGGAAAAATGTGTACAGGCACAGCAGAAGTTATAGTTACATAATAGATTTCAGATATCTACAAATTGGGCCGGGCGGTGGCGCTGGAGGTAAGGTGCCTGCCTTGCCTGCGCTAGCCTAGGACGGACCGCGGTTCGATCCCCCGGCATCCCATATGGTCCCCCAAGAAGCCAGGAGCAACTTCTGAGCGCATAGCCAGGAGTAACCCCTGAGTGTCACAGGGTGTGGCCCAAAAACCAAAAAAAAAAAAAAAACAAAAAAAAACAGATATCTACAAATTAAAAATGTAGAATAAATGAAGAAAAAGCACAGCCTCAATGAAAAATGACTATTTTTTTCCTGTCCCTATGGCAGCACTTGTTTCTTTTCCTTTAGGCATTGTGGTTTGCAATAGTTGTACTGAGATATCATGCATATTACTTTACTTCCTTTCAGAACCCACTCTTCATCCAGAGTGATCACTTGGCTTTATTACTGTCATAGTGGTCCTTTGTCTGAACTATTTCCCCTTCACCACCATAGTGGAAAGCTTCCTATTAAAGACCAGGTCTCCTATTCCTCATTTCTATTGCCTTTGGGCATTTATACTACTTTTATTTTTTTTAAGTAAAATAAGATTTTATTTATTTTGAGGTACTGTGAAATGGGAGGGGAGAGGTCAGGAGAGAGACAGACAGACAGAGAGACAGAGAGAGAATGAGTAATTTGTTCAGAGAGTGGGGGCTTCTCCAAAGGCAGAGAAAGCCCTGGTACACAACCCAGCATGAAAGTATGAAAGCATGAATGTACACATCTCAAAAGAGAAGCTTCAGGAGACATGTATTGGGGCACCAAGTACCCAAGCAACACATGTGTGCTATGTACCAAAGACCTATTTTAAAAGTCTTTCAGCTGGATAAACAGTTCCCCAGTGACATGGAAAATTGAAAGTTAAACATTATTCTTAACTGCATATTTGTGGTCATGGTGAGGTATTAAGCAATTTAGAAATAGGGATTACTCTTAAGAACTATGCAAGCAAAGTGATCAGGGAAATGGGCCAGAATTCCTGGGCTATGAAGTAAAGTGGCTTTATAATGACATTTTAGCATAATATTATCTGTCTGCTTGACCTTTCCAAGAACAGAGGTGCATTGTAGACAGAATAGTAAAAACAATTGGGGTCAGAAAGATAGCACAGTGGTAGAGCATTTGTCTTGCACTTGGCTAATTCAGGATGTACCTGGGTTTGATCCCGGAGTCCCATATGGTCCCTCAAGCCAAAAGCAATTTCTGAGCACATAGCCAGGAGTAACTCCTGAGTGTCACCAGGTGTGGCCCAAAAAAAAAAACAACAATAACAAAACAGAATATTAGAAACAAGGATGCAAACCTGTAAATATAAATTGTAGTTTAATTGACTTCTCTACAGAGAATGACCTTGAGGTTGTGCTGGGCACCAAACCTTAGAATTTGAGGTAAAACATCAAATATATGACCAACAACAAAACAGCACATTATAACTTTCTACCCAGAATATAAAAATGTCTGAGAAGATATATAGTATATATATATATACTATATATATATATATAGGCTTTGGGGTCACATTTGGCAGCACTCGGGTTACGATGACTCTATGCTCAGGAATACTCCTAAAGGTCCTCAGGGACCATATAGGATGCTGAGGATTGAACATGGGTTGGCCACTCCCTGGCATCCCATCCTTCTCCATCACCCCACCCAGCACTGCCAGAATTGATTCCTAAATGCAGAGCTAGGAGTAACCTCTGAACATTACTGGGTGTTACCCCAAAACAAACAAAAAATAAAAACCATTTTAGGACTGGAGTGATAACCAGTAGGGAGCTTGTAGGACATACAGTTGACTGAGGCTCGAGTCCCAGTACCTCATAATTGTTCAAGACTCTGTTTCCTTGTTTTGTCTCTTTATTCCACAGGTGAGTGGGAGCATACAGTGTTTGTCATTCTCCCTCTGATTTATTAAAAGAAATAATATTTAAAGTTCAGTTGCAGGGGCTGGAGAGATAGCACAATGGTAGGGCATTTGCCTTGCACACAGCCAACCCATGACAAATGGTGATTCGAAACCCAGCATCCCAATGGTCACCTGAGTCTGCCAGGAATGATTTCTGAGCACAGAGCCAGTAGTAACTCCTGAGTGCTGCCTTATGTGGCCCCAAAAACAACAACAAAACAAAACACAACAAAAACCAAACAAAAACCTTTACTCATAGAACTCTATTTACACTGCTCTAAAAAGTGTCTAATGTCTATTGCCATATACAGATTGGATACATAGTAGATTATTTATTTTCATGAAATATAAAGTAATATTTAGCTCTCAGTGACTGATTTTTCAGGTCTCTACAATTCATAAAAAGTTATTTCTGAACCCAGAGAGATAGCACAGTGGCGTTTGCCTTGCAAGCAGCCGATCCAGGACCAAAGGTGGTTTGTTCAAATCCTGGTGTCCCATATGGTCCCCCGTGCCTGCCAGGAGCTATTTCTGAGCAGACAGCCAGGAGTAACTTCTGAGCATCGCCGGGTGTGGCCCAAAAACCAAAAATAAAAAAAAATTATTTCTGTTAATTTTAGGGTGGTAAAATGATGACATAGTTGGTCTTATCTCAAGAATTTTCTCAAGACAAAAAATCAGTAAAATAATGAAAACTGAAGTGAATATGCTTGCCCTGCACATTGCTGACCCTGGTTTGATCCTCAGCACTGCAGAGGGTTCCCCCCATCACAACCAAAGTCATATTTGAACACAGAGGAATAAGCTCTCAGAACATTGGGTATAGACACTAAATTAAAAAAAAATTAAAAATAAAAACAAGTTTATATAGAAAAAGAAAACAAACGGATATGATTTAAAATGTTTGAGTCTGGTGGGGAAAATGTTTGAGACTAAGTAAATGTAGTTTGTACATAGAGTAATAAATAGATTCATATTGTTCATCAAATGCAGAAGGTTGGTGGTTCGAATCCCGGCATCCCATATGGTCCTCTGAGCCTGCCAGGAGCGATTTCTGAGCATAGAGCCAGTAGTAACCCCTAAAGCGCTGCTGGGTGGGACCCCCCCACAAAAAAAAAAAAAAAAGAGGCCTGTCAAGTGATGCAGAGTGAAGTCCAGGAGGCTCAAGGCACCCTCCATGTGTTTTGTACACAGTATGAGTTGTAATTCAACACTGTTCAATGAGGGCACAGGGAGGTGGTTCTGCTCAGGCCCTCCAGGGCTGAGGATTCTGAGTCGATGCAGCAGTGCTCAGGAACCTCCAAGGCTACATTCATTGATGTTTAGGAGACCATGTGGTGCTGGAGATTAAATTGGGACTGGCCACATGAAAGGCATGTGCCTTAAGTCCTGTGCTCTCTTTCCCACCCAGGATTACTGCTTTGAATGTAGACAGATGTGAAGTTTTCCTTTGGTAGGCAATGGAAGGACAGATGATGGATTTTCAGGCTAACATTTGTTGCTCACAGACCACTGACGAGCTTTCTGCAATTGTTAAAAAAAATTGCTTAAGAAGCAGAGAACTATACAAAATATAAAAAGGTTTTAATAATGATTGTACAGAACTTATTCCTATATTAATTGCAAACAAATAAAATCATTCTTGTCTTTCCATGTTTTATAATGCTTGAAATTTATAATAAGCATGTAATTTTATTCACATAAAACAAAAATCAAAAAAAAATTGTTTAGGTTTTTTTTGTTTTGTTTTTGGGCCACAGCCGGTGACGCTCAGGAGTTACTCCTAACTGTGCACTCAGAAATCTCTCTTGGTTTGGGGACCATATGGAACTCTGGGGATCAAACCTAGGTCCATCCTGGGTCAGCAGTGTGCAAGGCAAAAGCCTTACCACTGCACCATCACTCTGGCTTCCCGAAATTGTTTAATTTAAAAAAAAGTTATAACAAGTAATCTAAGGTTGATGATACTTTTTCTCTCTATAAAGTTAATACAAACTTACAGAACTACATAATGTAATGTTTAATTGGGTGATAAATGTGTATCCCCTAGATTGTTTGTGGGCTTCTGAATGGAAAAATTAAAGTCTTCTAGAGGGGCCGGAGTGATAGCACAGCAGTAGGGCATTTGCCTTGCACGCAACTAACCCAGGATGGACCTAGGTTCGATTACCGGCACCCCATATAGTCCCCTGAGCCAGGAACAATTTCTGAGAGTAGAAACAGGAGTAACACCTGAATGTCACCAGGTGTGACCTCCCCCGCCCAAAAAATAAGTCTTCTGGAAAAGGACTTGATCCTATCTTTGAACATCTTTATATTCTTTGAACAAATAATCCCACCACTAGAAATTAAAAAAATATATCACAACCACAAAAAATATTTTAACAAGAATATTTTTTTGTTTTGTTTTGTTTTTTGGGGGCCACACCCTTTTGATGCTCAGGGGTTATTCCTGGCTAAGCACTCAGAAATTGCCCCTGGCTTGGGGGGACCATATGGGACACCGGGGGATCAAACAGTGGTCCAGATCTAACAAGGATATTTTAACCCAAGTATTGAAAGCTGAATATTAAAATTACATAACAGAATTTTAGTTAAATTATCTATTTTAGCTAAATAATTTTTATGCTTTTTATCATAGGAATTCTCTCTTACTTTCCTTAAGGAAACACGTAAATCTGGAAACAACTCAAATGCATGAGAACAGATGAGTGGCTAAAGGAATTGTGGTACACAATAAAATACTATTCAGTGTTTAGGAAAAATGAGGTCATGAAATTTGTTTATACATGGATGGATATGGAGTATTATGAGTGAAATGAGTCAGAGGGATAGGCATAGAATAATCTCATTTGGGGACAGAGAGATAGTATGGAGGTAGGGCATCTGCCTTCCATGCAGAAGAACGGTGGTTCAAATCCCGGCATTCCATATGGTCCCCTGTGTCTGCGAGGGGCGATTTCTGAGTGCAAAATCAGGAGTAACCCGAGTGCTGCTGGATGTGACCCAAAAACCAAAAACCAAAAAAAAAAAAAAGAATAATCTCATTTATTTGTGGTATATGTGAAAGATGGAAGATTGTATGGTAATAATATCCAGAAACAATAGAAGCGAGGGTTAGGAAGACTAGTCCATGGTAGAAAGCTTGCCACAGATAGTGGGGCAGCGCAGTTAGGGTAAGAAGGGACCACTATGACAAGAAAAGTTGGACAAAAAAGGGGTGCTAAAAGGAGATAAAGTGATGTACATGACATATACCCCTTTATTAACAGTAGTGAAAATCACAGTGCCAAAAAGAAGGGAAGAGAGAGAGAGAGAGAGAGAGAGAGAGAGAGAGAGAGAGAGAGAGAGAGAGAGAGAGAGAGAGAGAAGAAGTAAAATATCTGCCAAGAGGCAGGTGGTGAGGAGGGAGGGAGGGAAACTCAGAACGTTCATAGTAGGAAACATGCACTGATGAAGGGTGAATTACATTGTATGACTGAAACTCATTCATGAAAGTTTTGTAAAATGGTGCTTAAATAAAGTAATAAAAAAGAAAGAAACACATAAAGGTGAGGGTCTGAAAAGCTTATATAGTATGTAGGGTGCTTGCCATAGTCAACCAGAGTTTTATCCCTGGCATACTACTGAGCACCACGAAGAATAATCCCTGAAGGGCTGAAGCCATAGCACAGTGGCAGGGCATTTACCTTCCATGCGGCCAACCCAGGACAGACCTGGATTCCATTCCCAGCATTTCATATGGTCCCATCCCCCGATCTTGCCACCAGCGATTTCTGAGCGCAGAGCCAGGAGTAACCCCTGATCGCTGCCAGGTGTGGCTCCAAAACAAAACAAAACAAACAAACAAAAAAAAGAGTGATCCCTGAGCACAGAACCAGAGGTAAACAGAACAGTATCTGGTATGATCTCAAAGCCAAAAAATTTTATGATCGAACTAATTAAGAAACATTGAAGGCCTGCATTTGGCTCAAAAGCAAAAGTGCCTGTGTGCAAGCATGAGATCATGAGTCAGATTCCCCGGTGCTGTCCATATACTCTGAATTTAGTATGTGTAGCTGGACTGTGTAGGTCTGAACCCAGGCACCACAGCAGAGTGGATGAGCTCTGGTGCACTGCAGTAAAGCAACTGAAATGTAAGACTTCTGATCATTGTAGTAACAACAGCAACAAAGGAAAGAGAACAGGAACGAACAAGCAATAAGAAGAATGAATTCTAAAGGGGGAACTCCAGCTGATTCAATGTTGTAGATTCTGGTATTTTTTCCAGTTGAGTTACATGCAAATAAGAAATTGTTTATCATGTGTACTCAGGGCAAAATATTTCACAAGTTTAAAGAAAATATCACTAGTGATTTATGCCTCCTTTATAACCATCATCGAGATTTGATTTCTAACACTACAGTGAAGCTGCTGCTGATCAATAATGATGCCTGCTAGATTTTTAGAGAAAATAAACTGGTCAAATACTTTAGAACTGGCATGAATTCCACAAATGCCCCAAATATTCAGTTAGAAATTATGAGATCCTCCTTGAAATGTTTTTTTAGTAATTATTTCTCAAATCACACTAAAGAATTCATGTGTGTCTTCTTTATTAATATTTTATTCATACTATATCTATGGCCACACTTTTTCAATTGTCACCATATGGAACAATAGAAATCATAATTAACCAAATTTCCTGCAAGGAGACTAAATTCAGTTCTCAATCTTTGCATGTTAGTGAGAAAACAATCAATTCCAGATAATCATCACGCTGTTCACCTAATCTTTATTTCTCCAAGGCAAAAAATCTTGTCTGTTCTTATTCTGACTCTTGCAGAATGTCTTTTATAGAGTAAGTTGTCAGGGAGTAAGAAAATAATAAATGCTTAATTTACAGAACAAATATACTTGCTTGTGAGGGACGGTTGTATTTTTGGTCATTTATATACTTTGCTTATATAAAATTTTTATTTTAACAAATGCCAATGAATGATTGAGGCAAAGACTTTAGATTGATTAAAAGAAAAGCTAACTTGTGATAAAAAAAATTGGGGGGAGCGGAAAGATAGCAAGGAGGCAGGGAATTTGCCTTGCATGCAGAAGGACAGTGGTTCGAATCCCAGCATCCCATATGGTCCCCTGAGCCTGCCTTGATGATTTCTGAGCATAGTGAGGAGTAATCCCTGAGCGCTGCTGGGTGTGTCTCATAAACAAAAATTTTTTTTGTAGATAGGCACTAGAAATATAATACAATGGGTACTTGCTTTACTTGATCTCTCTCAGATTTTCATCCCCAGCAAAGGCCCTAAAAACCTGACCAGAAGTTATCCTTGAGTGTAGATCCAGGATATCCAGGCCATACTGCTAGGTATGACCCCAGAATCACATCAAACAAACAAAAACAAAATGTTTTATTGTTGCATGCAGCCAATCTCATCCATCTCATTATTCCTACTGGCTCTTAACTGCTTCCCACCCCATAGCCAGAAACCACCTCACTAGATTTAGAACTTTGACTTCTTTTTTTGGGGGGGGTGGGGGCAAAAGGGAGTTGTACTGGGCCATACCCTGTGATGATCAGGAGTGACCCCTGGAGCTCTTATCTGGTGGTTGGTGTTTGAAACAGGGTCAGTAGAGTGCAAATCAAGTTCTTTAACCCCTCTACTATCTATTAGGGTCCTGCTTTATTAGTTTTATTATCAAGTCTTATTAGCACAATATTCTACTAATTAAGCTGGCTGGAAAACAGAATGGTGATGGCATATTTCATGTGACAGAAAAGCAAATGGAAAAATAAAGAGGAATATTTTAGTTGTTCCAATACAGCCAAACTAGAAATATTTTATTTTACTAAGAAGTGCTTTATCTGGGGGGTCAGAGAGATAGCAGTGGTAGGGCATTTGCTTTGCATGCGGCCAACCTGGATCGGATACGGGTTCGATTACCGGCATCCTATAGGTACCTTAAGCTTACCGAGAGCAATTTCTGAGTGCAGAGCCAGGAGTAACCTCTGAGCATCGCCTGGTGTGACACAAAAATGCTTTATTTTGGGCTGGAGAGATAGCATGGAGGTAGGGTGTTTGCCTTGTATGCAGAAGGATAGTGATTCGAACCCCGGCATCCCATATGGTTCCCTGAGCCTGCCAGGAGCAATTTTTGAGTGTAGAGCCAGGGGTAACCCCTGAGTGCTGCTAGGTGTGATCCAAAAACAAACAAACAAAACAAAACAAAACAAAAAAAGCTTTATTTTACCAAGAAAATTTATAGAAAACAATTACTTTTATATTATTTTTCAAAGTGATACATCTTTCCAACACAAAAAATAATGTTGGGCTTGAGAGATCGTACAACTAGCATATCCGATAAGGCATTTGTCTTGCATGCAGCAAACCTGGAACCAGGCACAGGACTCTAGCACCTCCAGGAATATTCCTGGGTATAGAACAAGAAATAATCCCTGGGGGCCGGGCGGTGGCGCTGGAGGTAAGGTGCCTGCCTTGCCTGCGCTAGCCTAGGACGGACCGCGGTTCGATCCCCCGGCGTCCCATATGGTCCCCCAAGAAGCCAGGAGCAACTTTTGAGCGTCACAGGGTGTGGCTCAAAAACCAAAAAAAAAAAAAAAAAAAAAAAAAGAAATAATCCCTGGAGCCAAAGTGATAGCATGGAGGTAGTGAATTTGCCTTGCATGCAGAAGGTTGGTGGTTTGAATCCTGGCATCCCATATGGTCCCCTGAGCCTGCCAGGAGAAATTTCTGAGCATGGAGCCAGGAGCAACCCCTGAGCGCTGCCGGGTGTGACCCAAACCCTACCCACCCCCAAGAAAAAAAAGAAAGAAAAAAAGAAATAATCCCTGGGCACATCAGGGTATAAAAAAATGGAAGAAGGAAGGAAGGAAGGAAGGAAGGAAGGAAGGAAGGAAGGAAGGAAGGAAGGAAGGAAGGAAGGAAGGAAGGAAGGAAGGAAGGAAGGAAGGAAGGAAGGAAGGAAGGAGGGAGGGAGGGAGGAAGGATGGGAGGGAGGGAGGGAGAAAGAAGGGAGGGAGGGAAGGAAAGAAGGAAGGAAGGAAGGAAGAAAGGAAGGAAGGAAGGAAGGAAAGAAGGAAGGAAGGAAGGAAGGAAGGAAGGAAGGAAGGAAGGAAGGAAGGAAGGAAGGAAGGAAGGAAGGAAGGAAGGGAGGGAGGGAGGGAGGGAGGGAGGGAGGGAGGAGAGAAAAAGAAAGCTGTTTTTTGATGAGAGCCAGCTGTCCAGTTGTGTTTCTAGGACTTGGAATATGCAGAAATCTCCTTTGTGCTATGCTTCTTCATTCATAATAGATCATAGTGGAAGGTGTGGGGAGATTTGTTGTGGTCATTTTTGGGTCTTTAATATTCATCACTTTTTTTTTTTTTTTTTTTTTTTTTAATTTTCAACTTTTATTTTTATTTTTTTTTTTTTGAAATAAATTTACATTTATAAGAAAGTTTAAAAATAGTACAGAGTTTTAAGATGCCTCTGACCCCATTTTCCTAGTCTTTTTTTTTTTTAGTTTTTCTTTTTTTTTTTTTTTTTTTTTAATTTTTTTTTTATTTAAACACCTTGATTACATACATGATTGTGTTTGGGTTTCAGTCATAAAAGGAACACCACCCATCACCAGTGCAACATTCCCATCACCCAAGTCCCAAATCACCCTCCTCCCCACCCAACCCCCGCCTGTACCCTAAACAGGCTCTACATTTCCCTCATACATTCTCAATATTAGGACAGTTCAAAATGTAGTTATTTCTCTAACTAAACTCATCACTCTTTGTGGTGAGCTTCCTGAGGTGAGCTGGAACTTCCAGCTCTTTTCTCTTTTGTGTCTGAAAATTATTATTACAAGGGTGTCTTTCATTTTTCTTAAAACCCATAGATGAGTGAGACCATTCTGCGTTTTTCTCTCTCTCTCTGACTTATTTCACTCAGCATAATAGATTCCATGTACATCCATGTATAGGAAAATTTCATGACTTCATCTCTCCTGACAGCTGCATAATATTCCATTGTGTATATGTACCACAGTTTCTTTAGCCATTCATCTGTTGAAGGGCATCTTGGTTGTTTCCAGAGTCTTGCTATGGTAAATAGAGCTGCAATGAATATAGGTGTAAGGAAGGGGTTTTTGTATTGTATTTTTGTGTTCCTAGGGTATATTCCTAGGAGTGGTATAGCTGGATTGTATGGGAGCTCGATTTCCAGTTTTTGGAGGAATCTCCATATCGCTTTCCATAAAGGTTGAACTAGACAGCATTCCCACCAGCAGTGGATAAGAGTTCCTTTCTCTCCACATCCCCGCCAACACTGTTTATTCTCATTCTTTGTGATGTGTGCCATTCTCTGGGGTGTGAGGTGGTATCTCATCGTTGTTTTGATTTGCATCTCCCTGATGATTAGTGATGTGGAACATTTTTTCATGTGTCTTTTGGCCATGCGTATTTCTTCTTTGTCAAAGTGTCTGTTCATTTCTTCTCCCCATTTTTTGATGGGGTTAGATGTTTTTTTCTTGTAAAGTTCTGTCAGTGCCTTGTATATTTTGGAGATTAGCCCCTTATCTGATGGGTATTGGGTGAATAGTTTCTCCCACTCAGTGGGTGGCTCTTGTATCCTGGGCACTATTTCCTTTGAGGTGCAGAAGCTTCTCAGCTTAATATATTCCCATCTGTTAATCTCTGCTTTCACTTGCTTGGAGAGTGCAGTTTCCTCATTGAAGATGCCTGTAATGTCCTGTAGTGTTTTGCCTATGTGCTGTTCTATATATCTTATGGTTTTGGGGCTGATATCGAGGTCTTTAATCCATTTGGATTTTACCTTTGTACATGATGTTAGCTGGGGGTCTAAGTTTAATTTTTTGCAAGTGGCTATCCAATTGTGCCAACACCACTTGTTGAAGAGGCTTTCCCTGCTCCATTTAGGATTTCCTGCTCCTTTATCAAAAATTAGATGGTTGTATCTCTGGGGAACATTTTCTGAGTATTCAAGCCTATTCCACTGATCTGAGGACCTATCCTTATTCCAATACCATGCTGTTTTGATAACTGTTGCTTTGTAGTACAGTTTAAAGTTGGGAAAAGTAATTCCTCCCATATTCTTTTTCCCAATGATTGCTTTAGCTATTCGAGGGTGTTTATTGTTCCAAATGAATTTCAAAAGTGTCTGATCCACTTCTTTGAAGAATGTCATGGGTATCTTTAGAGGGATGGCATTAAATCTGTATAATGCCTTGGGGAGTATTGACATTTTGATGATGTTAATCCTGCCAATCCATGAGCAGGGTATGTGTTTCCATTTCCGTGTGTCCTCTCTTATTTCTTGGAGCAGAGTTTTATAGTTTTCTTTGTATAGGTCCTTCACATATTTAGTCAAGTTGATTCCAAGATATTTGAGTTTGTGTGGTACTATTGTGAATGGGGTTGTTTTCTTAATGTCCATTTCTTCTTTATTACTGTTGGTGTATAGAAAGGCCATTGATTTTTGTGTGTTAATTTTGTAGCCTGCCACCTTGCTATATGAGTCTATTGTTTCTAGAAGCTTTTTGATAGAGTCTTTAGGGTTTTCTAAGTAGAGTATCATGTCATCTGCAAACAGTGAGAGCTTGACTTCTTCCTTTCCTATCTGGATTCCCTTGATATCCTTTTCTTGCCTAATCGCTATAGCAAGTACTTCCAGTGCTATGTTGAATAGGAGTGGTGAGAGAGGACAGCCTTGTCTTGTGCCAGAATTTAGAGGGAAGGCTTTCAGTTTTTCTCCATTGAGGATAATATTTGCCACTGGCTTGTGGTAGATGGCCTTCACTATATTGAGAAAGGTTCCCTCCATTCCCATCTTGCTGAGAGTTTTGATCAAGAATGGGTGTTGGACCTTATCAAATGCTTTCTCTGCATCTATTGATATGATCATGTGGTTTTTATTTTTCTTGTTATTGATGTTGTGTATTATGTTGATAGATTTACGGATGTTAAACCAGCCTTGCATTCCTGGGATGAAACCTACTTGATCGTAGTGGATGATCTTCTTAATGAGGCATTGAATCCTATTTGCCAGGATTTTGTTGAGGATCTTTGCATCTGCATTCATCAGTGATATTGGTCTGTAATTTTCTTTTTTGGTAGCGTCTCTGTCTGGTTTAGGTATCAAGGTGATGTTGGCTTCATAAAAGCTATTTGGAAGTGTTTCTGTTTGTTCAATTTCATGAAAGAGTCTTGCCAAGATTGGCAGTAGTTCCTCTTGGAAAGTTTGATAGAATTCATTAGTGAATCCATCTGGACCTGGGCTTTTGTTTTTCGGCAGACATTTGATTACTGTTTTAATTTCATCAATGGTGATGGGGGTGTTTAGATATGCTACATCCTCTTCCTTCAACCGTGGAAGATTATAAGAGTCCAAGAATTTATCCATTTCTTCCAGGTTCTCATTTTTAGTGGCGTAGAGTTTTTCAAAGTAGTTTCTGATTACCCTTTGAATCTCTGTCATATCAGTAGTGATCTCTCCTTTTTCATTCCTGATACGAGTTATCAAGTTTCTCTCTCTCTCTTTCTTTGTTAGGTTTGCCAGTGGTCTATCAATCTTGTTTATTTTTTCAAAGAACCAACTTCTGCTTTCGTTGATCTTTCGGATTGTTTTTTGAGTTTCCACTTCGTTGATTTCTGCTCTCAGCTTTGTTATTTCCTTCTGTCTTCCTATTCTTGGGTCCTTTTGTTGAGCATTTTCTAGTTCTATTAGCTGTGTCATTAAGCTACTCAGGTAAGCTCCTTCTTCCTTCCTGATGTGTGCTTGCAAAGCTATAAATTTTCCTCTCAGTACTGCTTTTGCTGTGTCCCATAAGTTCTGAGAGTTTGTGTCTTTATTGTCATTTGTTTCCAGGAACCTTTTTATTTCCTCCTTGATTTCATCTCGGACCCACTGGTTATTGAGCATGAGGCTGTTTAACTTCCAGGTGTTAAAGTGTTTCTTCTGAGTCCCTTTGGAGTTCACAAATAATTTCAGAGCCTTGTGGTCAGCGAAGGTAGTCTGCAAAATTTCTATCCTCTTGATCTTATGGAGGTATGTTTTATGTGCCAGCATGTAGTCTATTCTGGAGAATGTACCATGTACATTGGAGAAGAATGTGTATCCAGGTTTCTGGGGATGGAGTGTCCTATATATATCCACTAGGCCTCTTTCTTCCATTTCTCTCCTCAGGTCTAGTATATTCTTGTTGGGTTTCAGTCTGGTTGACCTGTCCAGTGTTGACAAAGCCGTGTTTAGGTCCCCCACAATTATTGTGTTGTTGTTGATATTATTTTTCAGATTTGTCAGCAGTTGTATTAAATATTTTGCTGGCCCCTCATTCGGTGCATATATGTTTAGAAGAGTGAATTCTTCCTGCTCTACGTACCCCTTGATTAATATAAAATGTCCGTCTTTGTCCCTTACAACCTTCCTGAGTATAAAGTTTGCATTATCTGATATTAGTATGGCCACTCCAGCTTTTTTATGGGTGTTGTTTGCTTGGATAACTTTTCTCCAGCCTTTTATTTTGAGTCTATGTTTGTTCTGACTATTCAGGTGCGTTTCTTGTAGGCAGCAGAAGGTTGGATTGAGTTTTTTGATCCATTTAGCCACTCTGTGTCTCTTAACTGGTGCATTTAGTCCATTGACGTTGAGAGAAAGAATTGTCCTGGGATTTAACGCCATCTTTATTTCAAAATTTGGTGTGTCTTTTGGGTAGTCTTGTCTTAGATTAGGTCTTTCAGTTTTTCTCTTAAGACTGGTTTTGTGTCTGTGAAGTTTCTGAGCTGTTTTTTGTCTGTGAAACCATGTATTCTTCCATCAAACCGGAAAGTGAGTTTTGCTGGGTATAGTATTCTGGGTGAAGCATTCATTTCATTCAGTCTTGTCACAATATCCCACCACTGCTTTCTGGCATTGAGCGTTTCTGGTGACAGGTCTGCTGTAAATCTCAGGGAAGCTTGCTTGAACATGATTTCCCCTTTTGATCTTGCTGTTTTCAGAATTCTGTCTCTATCTGTGGGATTTGTCATTGTGACTAGGATGTGTCTTGGGGTGGTTTTTCTGGGGTCTCTTTTGGTTGGTACTCTTCGGGCATGCAGGATTTGATCACATATATTCTTTAGCTCTGGAAGTTTCTCTTTAATGATGTTCTTGACCATTGATTCTTCCTGGAAATTTTCTTCCTGGGTCTCTGGGACTCCAATGATTCTTAAGTTGTTTCTGTTGATCTTATCATAGACTTCTATTTTCGTCTGTTCCCATTCTTTGACTAATTTTTCCATTGTCTGCTCATTTGCTTTAAGTTTTTTGTCCAATCTCTCCTGCTGTATGGAATTGTTATGTATCTCATCTTCCACAGCACCAAGTCTATTCTCAGCTTCTGATACCCTGTCCCAGAGCTTATCCATTTTGTCATTCACTTCGTTTACTGAGTTTTTCAGGCCTGTTAGTTGACATGTTATTTCAGTTTGGAGTTTTGTCATTTCTGCCTTCATATTTTCTTGGTTCTTATTAGTGTTCTGTTCAACTCGATCCATGGTTTCTTGGAGTCTGTTGAGCACCTTCCATATTGCTAGTCTAAAGTCCTTATCTGAGAGGTTGATTAGTTGTTCAGTCATTATCTGGTCCTCAGAATTGTCATCTTCATTCTCTATGTCTGATGCTGGCCTGCGCTGTTTCCCCATTGTCACATTTGTATTGTGGGTTTTTCTACGTGTTGTAGTGGTATTCATTGTCTATATGATGTAGGCAGCACACTCCTCTGGCTCCTCCCTTTCTGGATGGACTGACTTGCCTCTAAGGGAGGGGAGTCCTCCGTGGATGAAGCCTCACACTGGGTCAAATCTTAGGCCCGAGCATGTAACAGAGAAGACAGTCCAGAGAGAAATGTTTGCTTCTGTGATATAGCGCCGTTCTTAGTGTGATTTTTCCTTCTTGTTGCAATGGAGTTCTTTCCTTAGAAAGAGTGCACGGCCGCGTAGCGAAGCGGAGCGGCCGTGCTCCTCTGAGCCTCTTTTTGCCCCACTCGCAAGAGTTTCACGCAAGAGGACAGTAGACAGACATAGACAGGTCACACTCACAGTCTTTCACAGCTGAGCCCCACTGGGCCGGTGTACTTTCGCGGATTTTCCCCGCCTGGTGTCACACACAGGGAGCCAGCTTTTGCAAAGGATAGCCGGTTTTTATTCATCACTTTTTTGTCCTGAATAGACACCTGATGTTTGGAGATCAGAGACTTAATATTATTAGTTACAGAAGAATAATGGTGCTGGATCCCTATGCTCCAGTTCTTAACCCCAGAGACTCATGATGTGAACCAGATGTCTGCTGCACGTACTATCGGTAAGGAATGATGAGGAAATGAAACGAGGCATTTATGCAGACAGAAAAGGCAGATGTTCCTCCTCCCCTTGCAAGAGGAGGAAGGACAGACCTTTGGTCCTTAAAGGCAAAGCATAAAGGACCCTGGTTCTCCAGCTCCTTTGGACATTGTCAATCTCTCCAGGGCTACTACACAAGTCCAATGTCTCCAGCTTTATATTTTATTTCTTTTGGGATTACATCCTGCTCAGGGTGCTCAGGGGTGCTCAGCGGTTACTCCTGGTAGCCTCAGAGTACCAAATGGAATGCTAAACTAACCCAGATTAGCTGCATGCATGGCATATACCCTATCCCTTGTACTTTCACTCTAGCCCCCCATTGTCAAACTAGGCCAACCCTTGAGTTCTTACTATCTCTGCAATTGTAGATGTTCTCTTAGCACTTGCTTTAAGTTCCAGCATCTCAAGTTCTAAACAAATTGTGTTCAGAAAGTTCTGGAAAAAATTAATTTTTACAGCATGTTACAATGCTCCAAAATGAATTATTTTGGGACTACTTCCTAATTGGCCAGAGAGATAGTACAGTGGGTAAAATACTTGTCTTGTACTCAGTTGCACCACCAGGAGTAATCCCTGAGCTCAAAACCAGGAGTAAGCCCAGCTGGGTATGGCCCAATAACCAAAATAAAATTTTAATTAGAAAAACAAATTAAAAAAGGGTCCAGAGACATAGCACAGTGTGAAAGCATTTGTCCTTGTATGTGAACCCAGGCCAGACCTGGGTTCAATTTCCGGCATCCCATGTGGTTCCCGGAGCCTCCCAGGGGCAATTTCTGAGGGTAGAGCCAGGAGGAACCTGAGTGCCACTGGGTATGGCCCCCAAGCCAAAATATTTAAAAAATAAAATGTTTATTTCCTGGATCCAGAAGTGCTACTGTTGTACAACGAAGTCGTAGGCTGGTCTCTTCTTTATTTGGGGGCCAGAATGATAGCACAGTGGTAGGGTGTTTGTCTTGCATGAGAACGACCTGGGACAGACCCAGGTTTGATCCCTGGCATCCCATATGGTCTCCCAATCCTGACAGAAGTGTCTGAGCACAAAGCCAGGAGTAACTCCTGAGCTCTGCCAGGTGTGACCCAAAAACCAAATAAAATAAAATAAAATGTTCACTTTCTAAGCCTACAGGATGCCTCAGAGACTACTGATCACTGAGAAAAATTTGTGATTTCTAGTTCCCAATCAGAGAGAGAGAGAGAGAGAGAGAGAGAGAGAGAGAGAGAGAGAGAGAGAGAGAGAGAGAGAAGAGAGAGAAAGAGAGAGAGAGCATTACAAACAGATGTACAAGCACTGATGCATGAAACCCCATGCGTGAGCCACAACCACCTTGGGTGAACACAACCAGAGTGTGTGTACACATTGTGGCTCAGATAGTATAGTAGGTAGGACATTTGCCTTGCATGTGGCTGACCTGGTTTTGGTCCCCAGCACTGCGTGTGTTTCCCTGAGTACTGCTAGGAGTGATTCCTAATCCAGGAATAACCCATTAACATTGGTTAATGTTAATTAACCATTGCTGAGTGTGGTTAATGTTAATTAACCATTGCTGAGTGTGGTCCAAAGCAACAATAACAAAAGCAGAAGAATGTGTACACACATTATGAGTATTATAAGTAAATAAAATGCAGTCCTTGGTGAGTACAACTAGTGTATATGGTGGCTAGTGTGGAGGATGTGGCTCAGAGGGACAGTCGAGGGGGAAGTCGAGTTTGACTCCAGTGCTGGAAATACAAATAGTTTGTCCCTATCAAGTGTAGCAACTGGTGTGTGAGCATTATACGTACACGCATCCCTGGCAAGCCCCACAACCAGGCATGTTTGGCTCTTTCTCTTTGCAGCAGCAGTAACAACGAAAGGAAAGGGAAGGAGGGAAAATCAAGAAAAATGTCATGCTTTTTCTTCAGAAGCAAGGAGTTGAAATACACCCAGCTGTGCTCAGGACTTACTCTTAACTCTACACTCAGGAGTGACCCTGAAAGTGCTTGGGGACCATATGCAGTATTAAGGATGAAACTGGGATGTCACATGCGAGGCAAGTACTTTATCTCATGTACTATCGCTCTGGTCAGGAAATTTTGTCCAATTCCCCAGTTGTTTTCACATCGATGTCACCTTGTTTGACTGCTCACAGAAGGAGATTTCACTTCTGGCTAAAGTGTGGAGTGTTATCTAATTTGAAACTGTTACTTTGAGCTTGTTTTAACAGATGTTGTATATTAACAGATTCTGCTGTACTTATTTAAACAAAGTTTAAATCCTGGGAGCTGAAGCTGGAGCACAAAGCTGACAGGCACGAAGACCTGGATTTTATCTCCAGCCCTGCTTGGTGTTCCGAGCAGCAATAGGTTTAATCCTGGCTTCCTCTTACACTATTGAGAAATCCTTCCCCCCATTCCCCTGAACAAACTTAAATCCTGGACCAGAGAGATACTAGAGCAGGTAAACCACTGGCCTTATATGTTGCCAACCCAGGTTCATTCCTTGGCACCCCATAAAGTCCCCCAAGCCCTGCCAGGAGTGTTACCTAAGCACAGAAACAAAAGCAAGCTCTGAGTACTTATTGCTGTGGCCCTAGTTCCTCCACCCACTCAAAAGAGATATCTTTTTACCATCTGGTGGGAGCAGGGGTCTCCATCCACTTTGTCTCTTCTGAGAAAGAGAGAGAGAGAGAGAGAGAGAGAGAGAGAGGGAGGGAGAGAGGGAGAGAGAGGAAGAGAGAGAGAGGAGAGAGAGAGAGAGGAGAGAGAGAGAGAGAGAGAGAGAGAGAGAGAGAGAGAGAGAGAGAGAGAGAGAGAGAGAGAGAGAATTAAGACACATGACTGGCATGCAGCTATGACTGAGACTGGCTCAGGTCCCACCACTGTATATAGACGTTCAAGCATTGCTATGTGTAGCCTCAACACAGAGCCAGGTGTAGCCCCTGAGCACCAAAAATAAGAGGGGGAGGAGAGAGGTAGAATGGACGAGAGGGAGGAAGGAGAAGGGAGAGAGGAGGGAGAGAGGTAAAAAGAGGAGAGAAGAGAGAGAGCTCTCTCTACATCAACCATGGTGATGTATCTATTGGTATCTATTGATAGGAATGGGGGTGGGAAGCACCACATGCTAAAGAACACAGTTTGTTCAAAACCTGTTTTGATACCTTGCCAAGTTTCCCTTTTTCTTATCCTTTGGCAGAAGAAAGCAGACCTGATGGGCAAAATATTTGGTGCTATGAATAAAACCCAGAGCTTCTCTGATACTAGTCAAGTGCTCTACTACTCAACTATATCCCAACCCTATTTTGTCTAATCAACATCACAGTGCTATAGACTATTCCACAACCAGTTCAAGATAGGTACTTGAGAAAATTCAGGGCCTTCAAGACCAGTCTTTCCTTCAGTTATATCTCTTTTCTCTCCACATTGGATTTGATACCTAATACCCCAGTTTTTGTTATTGCTTTAGCTCAATGAGAAGAATAGGGAGAAATGCATCTCCATATTTACTGGAATAAGAAATAAGTTCTTCTGGGGCAAAAGCTATAGTACAACAGGTAGGGCATTTGCTTTGTACACAGTTGATCCAGGTTTGATCCCATGGTTGACCACATAATTCCAGAAATGAACTCTGAATGCAGAGTCAGGAGTAAAATCTCAACACACAGCTAGGTGTGTTCCCCTAAAAAGATACCACAAAGCAACAAAAACAAAGAAATAGGTTTTTCCACTCTTCTCGCCTCTCTTTTGTGGAGGAGTGTCTCTCTCAACTGTTGCTGGTTCCTTCCAATGACTCTCAGCCATCAGGAGTCAGAGCATGGGCCCAGGAATTTAACATTGCTCTGTGGTGCCAGGGGTTACCTGAGCCACCCTGATGCTGTTAGAGGTTGCCAGGACCACAACCAGTGATACTCAGGGAAACACACGAAGCCAGGGATTCAAGTGAGCCACATGTAAGGTAAATGTCTTAACCACTGTCCTCTCTCCAGTTCTCCCAGGTAGCTACTGAACTCATCTGGGAAGGATTTTTTTCTCACCTTCCTGCACAGAACCCACTCTAGATCCATCCCTAGTCTGCTACCAGGCTGAGTGTCTTCTAGAAACCTCTGCT
This sequence comes from Suncus etruscus, assembly GCF_024139225.1. Taxonomy (NCBI): domain Eukaryota; kingdom Metazoa; phylum Chordata; class Mammalia; order Eulipotyphla; family Soricidae; genus Suncus; species Suncus etruscus. The sequence goes on along the minus strand of NC_064849.1, from coordinate 136,839,648 downwards.
GCCTAGTATGCCCATCCCTTGTTAGTTAGGGAACAAGGAGAAATATTAAGAAAAGTAAGTTAGTGAACAGGGAAATTGATGGGAAGGCACAAACCATTTACTGAAGGGTTTTTGAATAACATTTAAAAAATGTCTGCATTTCCTGCACTTTAATAAATAAGAAAAGGAAACACGCATTTCAAATGTGGAAATTAAAAATTTTGAAATTAAAAATTTCAAAAGTGGGAATTTAAAATTATACTTATTGGACAAGAAAAATAGTGCAGTAGGTAAGGCACTTGCCTTACACACATTTGACCCACAGTGGGTCCACCAGAAGTGATTCCTGAGCCAGGCTAAGCCATGTGAGGCCCCAAAGCTAAACAAATAGATACATAAATAAAGTTACATGATTGGTGCCAAGGAAATAGTAAAGGAAAAGGAAAAGACATTCACTTTGTATATGGTGTGTTGATTTGAGTCCCTGGCAACACACATGAAGACCACTAGGAATCATTCTGGGTCCTGTCAGTTATGTCCCACCTTTTCCCTCCAAAATAAAAACTTTTTAACATAAAATAAAATTGCACTCTTAAAGCCAGATTGTAAAGTGTTAAGGCACTTGCCTTGCATGTGGAAGACCTTGGCTTTCTGCCCCAAACCCCCACAAATAAATGACTTTTAAAATTGTATTATTAAAACAATATTTCCTCCTTCCTGGATTTCTTTCCCCCAAGCAATGATTAAGTAAAGAAAAAAAATCTTTTAGTTTACTCATTTTTTAATTTAGAACTTGACTTAATTTGACCTGTGACATCTCAGTTTAGATTAAAGATCACAGGATGTCGACCTAATAACTACACAAAACAGATGGCAAAGGTTCCATGCAGACAAGTCATAAACCTGCATTGCCATTAATGGTCATTAAAAACCAAACTTACGTTTACAACTGAGGCAATGAATATGTGTTAATATTTTTGGTTAAAATCTTTTTGGAAAAATTGCCTTTTCTTCCACTTTTGGTATCTTCTATTTTAGATTATTACTGGGATGCCTTTTTCTTCCCCATAAAACTTTTCTTGCAATGCGCAAATTCAACTGGTTGTTACAGGCTTTCTTATCACAGCAAAAGTCCAGGCTCGCACAGACTCTCTCTTTTTTGGGGTAGGCGCCCTTGGTTTCTTGTACTTTATGAAAGGTGTGATAGATTTCCTTCTCTGTTTCTGAAGATGCCTGGTCCTTCTTCAATTCTGGACTTTTCTGTGGTAGTTTCTCGTCCCAACCTTGGTGAAGTTCCTTGAAGAGCTCTATTCTCTGCTGTAAGATCCGGCATTCATTGTCCAGCATTGTTGCAAACAAGTTGAGAGAATAGGTTTCGTTTTTCAGCTTATTGACCTCCTCTTCTAGTTTGGTTGACTTGTGGTGAGAACTAGTTGGGGAGATTCCCGGATTGCTCGGAGTCGTTTTGAGGTTTTTCTGAGATTTCTGATACGTCTTGATGAGTTCATTTAGCTCCGTGTGCTGGGTATACCAGTGCTCTACCTCCTGAAGTAACTGCTCCATGTTTTGAGCCACATCCGTATTGTCTTCGCCATCACTTGCGGATCTTTGCTTCACTTTTGTCTTGCTTTCTTGAGCTTCAATGTAGGTGTTGATGGGTTCAGAATCGCTCCTCGACTGCCTAACAGAAATGGATTTTGAATCCTTGGTATTCTGGCTTTTCCACATCTTCTCTTGCTTTTTCAGAGTCTTCTCTTTTTCTACACCAGTGAGGTTTTTCACAAGCACTTTGTTTAGCTTATCGGGTTCTCTGACCTTCTCATCAACAGAGGAGGCATCATTAGAAAGACTTCTGGTATAGAAGCAGCAGCCTTTCTCGCATGATTTGACTTTCACGTTGGTATTGCCCATGTCTTCATAAGAGGTTACAGCTTGGAGAATATGTGAGATCTCTTTTAAGAGAATTTCCAGCTTCAGGGAGGCCTGTTTTTCTTTGACAGGAGGATTGTTTTTCTTACAGAAGACAGGGTTGTGTTGGCACAGCCTAAAAGTTTTGGGTTCCAGTTCAACAATGGCAACGATGACTCCGGGGTCTGTGCATTCTTCTATGAAGTCTATAGCAGGATTGAGAGTGATGGAGACCGTAGGCACTTCCATTTTCACAAAGGTGCTGTAGCTGCTGTTCAAGACACGAAGGAAGTGGACAACCTTAGAGTCTAGGTAGGGGCAGGGCAGTCTTCTGTGCACATTGGAAGATGGTAAAAGTAAGCCAAAGGCAGGGGCCTGGCTCAGATCTTACAGCAGGAGGAAGTTCAGGTGGAAGGCGACATCTAAGATAATATGGGGTTGGGGAAGGGAGGGAAGGAAAGAGAACCAGGACTTAGGACTCCATCGCTCTCTGGTTCTCTGCTAGGAGTTGGCTGACCCCTAGCCACTGAGTGTTTATTCTGTCACGGTCCCTGCAACCTATCTCCCACTGCAGTGTCATTCTGTGTCACAATAGAAGGGTCTTTATCCTTCATTCCATGCTCAGTGACTGCGGAACCTACTCATTGACTACGGAACTATCCCAGTCATCCTCCACCTCTGGCCCAGGAGAGATTTTACATAATCCCTGCCCTCAACTTCTCTGTTTCACTTCTCCCTTCATTCATTGGCTTCCTCACTCCTTCTCTCTCTTTTTTCTTTTTCTTTTTCCTCACTCCTTCTCACAACCTTGATGGGTACCAAGCTGGAAAGAAAGCTGAGCAGACTGAGCAGAAGCTTGGCATGGGGGCAACTGGATGGGTTCACCCCCACTACCACATGGTCCCTTATTTATTTATTTATTTATTTATTTATTTATTTATTTATTGCCATACCCAGCAATGCTCAGGGCTTACTCCTGGCTCTACACTCAGGAAACACTTCTGGTGGTACTTGGGGATGCCTGACGTGTCACGTTCTCTAGGAGAATGGTTAAGGTTTGATTCCCACCGAGCTCTCAGACAAGAAAGGCAGTTCCCATTTCCCTGTCCGATTAGGTCAGAGGGAATAGTTCCAGTTGTAGAAATCTGCAGAAAATAATTCACACAGTTAAAAGGTAAAAGAATGTTCAGAAAATCCAGTGCTCAAGCAAGGAATTCAAACCACAAAAGCTTTTTGCTCCTAAGTTGGTGGAAGAAGACCAAAGAATAAACCCCAGCCTTCCTCAGACCCTTGCTTTTATTGGCAAGAATCAGGTTCTACCCTAGGGTGGGTGGGAGCAGAATACCAAGTAAGGAATAATCCAATATACTATCACCAGGTCACACCCTAGGGTGGGATACAATTATTGATTAGGGTAGGATCAGTAACCCAACCGATGTCATCACCATATGGGATGCCAGGAATCAAACCCAGGCCAGCTGTATGCAGAGCAAATGTCCTACTCTCTGTACTATCGCTCTGGCCTCATGTCCCTTGAGCTCCAGGCACAGAGCTGGGAGTCATCCCAATACTGTTGTGTACCCCTCACCCACAACCAAAAACTCCAAACAAGCTCAGCCATTGTGAGTGGGCGTCAGGAGTAGTGGAGCTTGAGAGGGACCCTCTTCTACTTCAATGAGAAAAACAGCTGAGCAGTTTCTTAACTGTAATCATAAATAATAACTCATCTTGGATGTGAGTATGGGTGTTCTTTGAGAGAGACTTGGTCAAATTATTTATGAATCATTTATATTCTATGATACAATCCTTTTCACCATTATCTCATATTAATTTTTTGGGGAGTCACACCCAGCAGCACTCGGGTTACTACTGGCTCTACGCTCAGAAATCTCCCCCGGCAGACTTGGGGGACCATATGGGATGCTGGGATTCAAACCACCACCATCCTTCTGCATGCAAGGCAAATTCCTTACCTCCATGCTATCTCTCCGGCCCCGATATCTCATTTTAATTTGTTCAAAATGCTACTTGTCAGGGCTGGAGCGGTGGCAAGGGCGTAAGGTGTCTGCCTTGCATGCGCTAGTGTAGGATGGACCATGGTTCGATCCCCTGGCATCCAATATCGTCCCCCAAGCCAGGTGTGTGGCCACAAAACAAACAAACAAAATGCTACTTGTCTAAAGTAGTCTTTCTCCCACTATTCTATGGTTTGTTTTCTAGCCTTTTGTCTGGGGCCTCCTTGGATTATCCTGAGGACAAACTGGGGGCCAACTGAGAAACACTGACCTAAAGCATTTGAAACAATTCAACTCTATAGTGTTATAAAAAGAGTAACTTACAAAAAATAAAAAATAAAAAGAGTAACTTACATATGTTAAACTTATTATATTCTTATTTTTTAGTCTTCAGGACTCAGGTCCTTAACTATATTGTTTAATATCCAACATCTTTGAGTCTTTTTCTTGGCCTTCAAAATCATGCTAGCAGTCAAAAGAAAGAGCCAGAGAGATTACAGAGGTAAGAAACTTGCCTTGCACACAATCAATCCCAAGCACTACCAGGAGTGATACCTGAGCACAAATCCAAGAGTAAGCACTAAATATCTTGAAGTGTGGCCCAAACCCTATTTTCTATTTTCTCCAAAATATCACTCAATCAAACCATGAAAGTGGGGAGCAGGGGGCAGGATAGAGCTCTGCATTAGAACACTTAGCTGGCAAGTATAATGCCCAGGACTGAAAACAATAAACCATGCTAGCTAGCACATACTAACTAGAAGTTTGCTTCCAATTTTAATTAAAAACTCATATTAAAGCTCTATTGGACTATTTTTTCCCTTTAAGAAACTAGTGAAATATTTTTCTTTTCTTTCTTTCTTTCTTTCTTTCTTTCTTTCTTTCTTTCTTTCTTTCTTTCTTTCTTTCTTTCTTTCTTTCTTTCTTTCTTTCTTTCTTCTTTCTCTCTCCTTAATTCCTTTCTTTTTCTTCTTTTTCTTTTTCTTCCTCCCTCCCTCCCTCCCTCCCTTCCTTCTCCTTCCTTCCTTCCTTCCTTCCTTCCTTCCTTCCTTCCTTCCTTCCTTTTTTGCTTCCTTCTTCCTTCCTTCTTCCACAAATTCTGTTCAGTTCACCCAGTCTCCATTTCATTCAGGGACTCAGGGTTTCACACACCGCCAAGCATTGACCATTTGATAAGCATAAAGGAGTTTCCGCTAGAGTTACAGGAGCAACATTAGCTAAACTGAATCATCTCTGAAACGTGCACTCCAGGAGGGAGAGAGAGAAAGGTGGAAGAAGCTGAAAGGACAAAGAGGCAGGCCTGGACGAACAAGGTCATGGCTCTCCACCCAAACGCTTGGAGCACTTCCTGGCTCGCCTGCCCTGTCTCCACCGAATCCCAGGATAACAGAATTCATTTGCGTTCAATAGGTCCTGGAGCCAAACTGGAAAATTTGGAAGAGTAGACAATGAATCAGGTGACACCGTCCGAAGGAAAAACAAAACCAAACCTAAACCTTCTTTTCTCCTAGTCATTACGAATGATCGGCCATAGCTAGTAAATCAAGAGAAGACCAAAAAAAAAAAAAAAAAAGTTCAACCATTTCCCTCAAACAGCATTTCGACATCAGTCAAGTCCGACCCGGCCAGGGAGGCCTGAGCAGTAGTTTGCCAGCCCAGCAGGTTCGATCCCGGAAAGCACTCAACAACGCCCCAGCCCACCCCCAGACCCCGGCACCGTTGGGTCAGGATCACAGGGAAGGGGGTGATCTGTGGCAGCGAGGCACGGAGAGGACACAGGGGACACTACCCGGTCGGGGTCCCACACAGGGGGGCCAAGGCGGTGATGCCCCCAGGGGTCGGGCCCCTCTAGCCGATCTCCTCCTCCGCCTGGAGAAACCCGCCACAAGCCCAACCCGCCAGGCCCGGGGTCATGCGCTGCCCGAGCTCGCAGCTGCCGCCTGCAGCGACCACGCGGGCCGGGGCAGAGCACTCCGGCCTGGGTCGAGGGCGACGTCCTTTCAGCTCCCGAAGCGGAGGCCTCTTTATTCTTTTTCTTTTTTTCTCCCTCCCTCCCTCCCTCCCTCCCTCCCTCCCTCCCTCCCTCCCTCCCTCCCTCCCTCCCTTCCTTCCTTCCTTCCTTCCTTCCTTCTCTTCCTTCCTTCCTTCCTTCCTTCCTTCCTTCCTTCCTTCCTTCCTTCCTTCCTTCCTTCCTTCCTTCCTTCCTTCCTTCCTTCCTCCCTCCCTCCCTCCCTTCCTACCTCCCTCTCTCCCTTCCTCCCTCCCTCTCTCCCTCCCTCCCTCCCTCCCTCCCTTCCTTCCTTCCTTCCTCCTCCCTCCCTCCCTCCCGCCCTCCCTCCCACCCTCCCTTCCTTCCTTCCTTCCTTCCTTCCTTCCTTCCTTCCTTCCTTCCTTCCTTCCTTCCTTCCTTCCTCCGTCGCTCCCTCTCTCCCTCCCTCCCTCCCTCCCTCCCTCCCTTCCTTCCTCCCTCCTCCCTCCCTCCCTCCCTCCCTCCCTCCTTCCCTCCCCTCCTTCCTTCCTTCATCCTGGCAGGCTTGGGGGAACCATACAGGATGCTGGGGATCAAACCCAAGTGGTTCATATGCAAGGCAAATGTCCTTCCCACTATGCTCTGGCTCAGTGAAACTTTTTTTTTCCCACAACTACCAATTCACTTCTCTGATTGTCATACTCATGTCTCAGAACCATCCCCTGGTAATAGGGCAATGTGGAATTTTTCCAGTTCACACAATGATCCCACAAATGCTACAATTGGCCTGTGCTTTATTCCACCTCCTAAGGTCCAACTTGGATTGCTATTTCCCCTTTGACTTCAAACACTAAAGGCAGACCAGAGAGATAGTACTATGGTTAAGGTCTTCTTGTCTTTTCATGGCTGAACTGGGTTTGATCCCCAGCACATATACAGTCAGGTATGCTCTCTCTTCCTCAAGCAAAAAAACAAAGATAAAAACAAAACAAAAAACAACCCAAGAACTGAAACAATAGTTTTTGGTTGTTAGTAGTTGCATTTGTCTTGGATCTGCACCCAGTTGTGCTTAAGGTACAATTGGCTCCATGCTCAGAAGTGATCCCTGGTGGTGCTCAGGGAACTATATGCAGTGCGAGGGATTCAAACCCAGGTCAACATAATGCAAAGCAAGTGGTTTATCCTCTCTCTGTACTATCGCTTCAGCCCTAAAACAGTTTTTTATGTGGAGTGGGAAGATTTTGGGATCACACTTGCAGTACTCAAAAATAATATTGCTAAAAATATATATAAATAAATAATAATTAAAAAAAGGAATAATATTGCTGAGGCTGGAATGATAGTACAGTGGGTAGGGCATTTGCTTTGCACACAACTAACCTGGGTTCAATCCCCGGTATCCTCCAGCCTGAGCAGAGTCAGGAGTAACCCCTGAGTGCAGCTGGTGTATGGCCCAGAAACAAACAAACAAACAAACAAACAGCAATACTAGCAGCTTTGTGTTTGATGTTCACTCCCAAGTGATAGTTGGGATAGCTTCTGCAATGCTGGAAATCAAACCAGGGCCAGCCAAATATTTTACCTTGCACAGTATCACTCTGGTCCTAAAACAATTTTTGATATCCAGAAAAAATAATGTTTTTGCTTAGCAATTTCTAGCTTGATCACTGAAAATATATTATTACCTTTGAGATTTTTTTTTCTTCCTTGGAAGCAAGTACTTTTAATAGGTTCTTTTTAACAAATACAAACACCGAAGAATCAATCAATTCTGCCTGCATTGGAAGCAATCCTGGGCCATAAGTCTGCACATTCCTTTGCAACTGGTCCAGTGATGGCAGAACCTTTCATTTCACCTTTATTGTTTACTATGACCCCTGCATTATCTTCAAAACAAAGAAAGACGCCATCTTTTCGCCGATATGACTTTCGTTGTCGAATTACCACCGCCGGATGTACCTTTTTCCTGAGCTCGGGTTTGCCTTTCTTGACCGTGGCCATCACCATGTCACCCACAGCAGCCAGCGGCGGGAAGTCTGTTCAGTCGTCCCTTGATCCCCTTCACAGAGATGATGTACAGATTTTTGGCTCCTGTGTTATCCGCACAGTTGATCACGGCTCCTACGGGCAGACCCAAAGAGATCCGGAACTTGGTGCCGGAGGACCCACCACGTCCTCGCTTCGACATCTTGAAGGCCGGAAAGAGCTTTTTTTGTTTTGTTTTGTTTTATGGGTCACACCCGGCAGTGCTTAGGGGTTACTCCTGACTTTACACTCAGAAATTGCTCCTGGAAGGCTTGGGGGCATATGGGATGCCGGAATTCAAACCACCGACCTTCTGCATGCAAGGCAAACACCTTACCTTCATGTTATCTCTCCGGCCCCACCTTTTGAGAATTTTATTTCCTTTTTTGGTTTAACAAATTGTCCAATTTTGTGGATACTGACCAAGTATTTGGGAAGAAAATATATTTCTTATGATACCTTTTATGTTTTCGGACAAGAATCTGTTAGTATTTTTCTCTTTCATTTTTATGGAAACTGGTTTAAAGGTGTTTCATGAGGATATCAATAGAACTTTTAATCTTTTACCAAAAGAGGATTTAACTATTTTCTCCCTCCTTTCAAATGTTATTCATTTAAAGTAAATATATGTTCAAGTTTGTTGTCTTTATTTTCTAAATTTAGAAACCCCAGATGTTTCTTTTATTTATAATATATTTCTAGTGGGCCCGGAGAGATAGCACAGCGGCGTTTGCCTTGCAAGCAGCCGATCCAGGACCAAAGGTGGTTGGTTCAAATCCCGGTGTCCCATATGGTCCCCCGTGCCTGCCAGGAGCTATTTCTGAGCAGACAGCCAGGAGTAACCCCTGAGCAACGCTGGGTGTGGCCCAAAAAAAACAAAAAAAAAATATATATATATATATTTCTAGTGGATAATTATAGAAGCTAAACACATTTGTGCCATCTTATAATTGTTTAATGATATTTAAAAAAAAGAACTATAAGAGAATTAAAAAAACTGCTTCTAAAATTATTAGAGGAGCTGGAGCCATAGTACAGCAGTAGGGCTTTTGTTTTGCATGCAACCAACCCAGAATGGATCCAGTTCAATCCCGGGCATCCCATTTGGAAATCAGGAAATCAGAAATCAGGAGTGATTTCTGAGTGCAGAGCCAGGAGTAACCCCTGAGCGCCACTGGGTGTGACCCAAAAACAAAACTATTATTAGAGATAAAACTTGTATATAAAATTATTCCCTTAAGTAAATTGCCTCAGCAAAAGCATGATTCTTATATTTTCCTTTTATGCATCTAAATTTTACAATAAATATCAAAACATAAAATGTATTACTCATGATTTTGGTGCCAAAAATTAGATATAAACTGTCTCAAGTCAAATAAATGGAGTAGACAGGGGAATGGGAAACTGGTTCTTAGAACTTAGAAGTTTATGAGTGACTAGGGGCCAGAGATATATAGTACAGAGGTTATCATACTTACCCTGAAGCCAGAGAAACAGTAAAATGGGTAGGACACTTGCCTTGCATGCAGTTGATTCAGGTTCAGTCCTCGCACTCTATATAATTAACAAGTGCAGAAGCAGGATTAAGCCCTGAGCATTACTGGGTGTGTCCTCCACCCTGCAAGAAAGAGTACAATGATCAAGTTTAAATCCCTTGATTATCATCAAGAGTTACTTGTGAGCATTGCACTAAGAATAGATTGCATTAAGTATGGCTCAATACCCCACTGCAAAATATAGGAGTAATTTACTTTCTTTTTTTTTTTGGTTTTTTTGTTTTGGGGGGGCCACACCCGGTGACAGGGGTTACTCCTTGCTATGCTCTCAGAAGTTACTCCTGGCTTGGGGGACCATATGGGATGCCGGGGGATCGAACCGCGGTCCGTCCTAGGCTAGCGCAGGCAAAGCAGGCACCTTACCTCTAGAGCCACCGCCCGGCCCCTTTTTTTTTTTGGTTTTTGGCTCACACCCAGCAGCACTCAGGGGTTACTCCTGGCTCCATGCCCAGAAATCGCTCCTGGCAGGCTCAGGGGATCATATGGGATGCCGGAATTCGAACCAATGACCTTCTGCATGAAAGGCAAATGCCTTACCTCCATGCTATCTCTCTGGCCCCAGGAGTAATTGACTTCTAACATAACTGGATTCATGGACTCAATAGGCTTAACGTCATTAATTCTTAATTTGGCATACATGCTCTCTCTCTCTAAGTTTTCATTTTCATTTAGTTAATTTTAGGGGTCACACCCATAAGTGCTTGGGAAAACTTGGCTCAATGCTCAGAAATTGTCACTTCACCCCCATCTTCCTGTATAACCTTGCCTGATGGTAAGACCAGCCCATTTCTGGAGGGGTGCTTGGTAGGTTACAAAAGGATTACCTCAGGAGCAGGAGGGGATTCAGAGAGCATTCAGGAAGAGAGATGCAGCAAGCGGGAGAAGAGACAGGCTTGAATGCAGGGCTGCATATAGAGGCTGCTTAAAAGATTAGTCCAGGTGGCTAGGCTCTATTATCAATAAAGCTTCATGTCTCCTGAAACCTGACTGCCCACATGTGGATCATTTCCTCATAGCTATTCTGAATCCTAAGACATGCCAGCTGAAGGGTGTTGCAGGTGTGTGGCCCGGGCAGGCAGAGAAAAGCCTCTCCATCCATCCCATCACCATCCACCTCCATCCAGGACTCAATAATTAATATGTTATTCAACAAGAGATCACTACTCGTGATCTTGGGGTGACTCTGCAGTGCCATAGAAGAAACCGAGGGCCCTGCACATAAAGCATGCACTCTATCTACCCTTTACAGTTTCAATTTAAGAATTTTCAGTTTTATGTCAGCCACAACCGAGCAGAATATTTCCTGGCATCATAAAAAAAAAAAAACTTTGGGGTTTCTATAATGAGCATATCTGGAGCCTATAGTTGTTTCTATGACAGTACTCTTCAAGGGTGGAGAAACCCTGTATCTCTTAGGCCTAGGGAATTCCCTTTGAAATTTCCCCAATCCTTACTGTGCCTATGCAAAAGAAAAAAGAAAAAAAAAAAGGCACAAAACCTCACCACACCAGCCCTCCCTTTTTTCTTTTTCTTTCTTTTTTTGTTGTTGTTTAGTGGTTGTTTGTTTATTTGTTTGTTTTTGGTGGCTGTTGTGTATGCTGTCATTGCTTCTTCATTTTTTCTTTCCCCCTTTTTACTTCTTTAAAATTGATATTGATACCTCCTAGATGAATTCCTTCCATTTTATTCCCCAACAGAACCACAGAGCTTGAATCATTTTTTCTTCCTCATAAATTAAGGGGGAAGGAAAAAAAAGAAAAGGAAGTGGATAGTATCAGGAGCATGAATACTGAGTGGAAATAAATAATGATCAGGCCTAAATATCAAACCCAAAATCAACTACAACAGAATCAAGATCTACAAGTTATATACAAAGGAGATCTGTTATATTAGCTGTCCAGGGGGCAAAAGGGGCAAGTATGGGATGCATGCTGGGAACAGGGGTAGAGGGAGGACAACACTGGTAGTGGGGAATTGCCCTAATTCACTGTCACTATGCACCTTAAATATAACTGTGAAAGACTTGTAATTCACATGGGTTTCAATAAAAATTATTATAATTAAAAAAAAGAATTTTAAGTTTTAGAATTGTTTGCATGATGGGCCAGAGTGGTAGTGTAAGCAGTAGGGTGCTTGCCTTGCACGTGGCTAACCCAGGACGGACCTGAACTTGATCTCCGGTGTCCCATATGGTCCCCCAAACCAGGAGCAATTTCTGAGCATATAGCCAGGAGTAACCTCTGAGTGTCACCGGGGGTAGCCCAAAAACAAAACAAAACAAAACAAAACAAAAGAATTGGCTGCATGATGAGCTCAGACCAATTCTAGAATGATAGACTACATATTTAACATCACTGGGAAAGAAAATCTCTTTCTTTATAGTTTCAATGAAAGATCAAGAAAGATACTGATTGACCTAATGAATCATGCACCCATAGAGGTTAGACATTGGTCAGTCCAGGGACAGAATCAGAGTGAGTTATTCCTTCAATGATGTCATCAGAAATGTGGGAATGCATATTTAGTAGGAAAATAAAGACATCTAATTTATCTATCAATGGTTGGGGAGACACACCCAGCAGCACTCAGGGCTTACTTCTATCTCAGGAATCATTCCTGGTGAGCTCATGGAATCTTATGAGGTGCCGGGGATCAAATTCAGCCTTGACATCTAACATATTGTGACTTAAAATAGCACAAACCATTGTTTCCTCTGCCAATCAAAGATGCTCTCTTCTCACTACTTGGAAATTCTAACATCTCTGTGAAGGTCATGAAACTGAATACTGTCTTTGAAATCAGTCACTTACATAGAAACTGAGAAATAAAATCCTTGTTTCAGGACTGAAAGATAAATGGACTGAAATGCATGTTGTGCATTGCGGAAGGAATGGGTTCAATTCCCAGCACCTCTTGTAACCCTCCCAAGTTCCAACCACCTCCAGGAGCAGTCCCAAGCAGTCACCAGAAGGGATCCCTAACTACTGTGGATTTTAAAATATTTTAAAAAAATATGTGTGTTTTGTGTCATGTAAATCCAATTTAGATTTTGTGTGATTGGACAGTGACTGTCCAACCCCGAACCCCAGATCCCAAACATAGAACTGACACAGTTTCCTGCAACATCACCAGGAACCAAATTCCCCCTGGGGAATTCCTAATACTGCTTTGGCACCAACTTGCACCAGTTTTGATATAATATCCTGACAATGAGGAAATAGCAACAACTTGATCTAAGAGCAGGTTGCCCTGTCTCATCACCTAACAATAAGATAAAATCAAAAGACATGTTGTCCTTTGATCTGTACAAAAACCAAAGTAACTAAGACTTGATTTTAAGATACAGAAGACTGACTTTGACAACCATGACTGGGCAGAACTTATCTTGGGACCAATAAGAAAGACCCTAACCTAGGCTTTGGCCTAGGATTTGTACAAAACCAAGATCTCTAATTTCAGAGGTCTGACTTTGACAATGGTGACTGAACAGAACTTCTGGAACCATAATGAAAGACTCTATCCTAGGCTTCGTCCTAGGATCTGTGCAAAAACCAAGACCACTAATTACAGAAGACTGATTACAACAACCATATGGAATAGAACTTCTAGAACCATAAAGAAAGATTCTATCCTATACTATGTCCTATGACCTGTGCAAATACCAAGATCTCTGGATACAGAGGAATGATTTTATCATCCACAACTGAGTTGAAAGTTTCTTACACCAGAAAAAGACCTTGGGGTTTGATAATGAACATGTACGGAGACTGTAGTTGTTCCCATGACAGTATGCTTCAAGGGAGGAGAAATCCTGTATCTCTTAGGCTAAGGGAATTCCCTTTCTAATTTCCCCAATACTGTGCGTATGCAAATAAATAAATAAATAAATAAATAAAGGCACAAAACCTTGCCACACCTTCCCTTTTTTTTTTCTTTTTCTTTTTTCTTTTTCTTATTCTTGTGGTTGTTATTTTGTGGGGGGTTTTTTGTTGCTGTTGTGTTCTTTTTGTAGTTGCTGGTTTTGGTTTTTTTGTTTTGTTATTTTTTTCTTCTTTTTTTCCTTTCTTCTTTTAGATTGATATTTATAGCCTCTAGACAGACTTTTCCCAGTTTTTTTTTTTTTAAACAAAACCACATAACTTGAATCATCTTGCTCAGCCTCATAAATTGAGGTGGGGGGGGGGTGAAATGGATGGTACCAAGACCAAACAGTCTATGAACATTGAGCGGAAATGAAAAATGATCAGACTTAAACACCAAACCAAAAGTCAACGACAACAGGATACCCAATCTACAACAAGCTATACACAGAGGAGACCAGTTTCACTAGTAGTTCAGGGAGCAAATAAAGTAGATATGGGATGCATGCTGGTAACAGTGGTGGAGGGAAAACAACACTGTGGTGGGAATGGCCCTGATTCATTGTCACTATGTACCTTAAATATTACTGTGAAAAATTCACAATTCACTTTGGTCACAATAAAAATTATTAAAATAAAGGGGTTGGAGCCAGAGAGATAGCCTGGAGGTAAGGCGTTTACCTTTTATGCAGAAGGACAGTGGTTCGAATCCCAGCATCTCATATGGTCCCCTGAGCCTGTCAGGAGCGATTTCTGAGCACAGAGCCAGGAGTAACCCCTGAGCACTGCTGGGTGTGCCCCCCCCAAAATAAATAAAATAACATAAAATATAGGGGCTGGAGCGGTGGCACAAGTGGTGAGGCATCTGCCTTGACCGCGCTAGTCTAGGACAGACTGGGGTTCAATCCCTCAGCTTCCCATATGGTCCCCCAAGCCAGGAGCAATTTCTGAGTGCACAGCCAAGAGTGTCACCAGGTGTGGCCCCGAAAAAAACAAAAAAAATTATTAAAATATATATATGTTTTGGGGTGTAAATATCTTTTGCTTTCTATTATTTAAAGAAATTATTTTAGGATTTGGAGAAAAGTTGCAAAAATTATAAAAGATTTTCATATGGTCTAATTATATATATATATAATTTTGTTGTTGTTGTTGTTTTTGGGTCACACTCGCCAACGCTCAGGAGTTATTCCTGTCTGCACTTAGAAGTCACTCCTGGCATGCTCTGGGGACCATATGGAATGCTGGGATTGAACCATCATCTGTTCTAATTAGCTGCATGCAAGGCAAACACCCTACTGTTGTGCTATCTCTCCAGCCCCTGTAGTCTATATAATTTTTGTTTTTGTTTTTGGTGATGCTCAAGGGTTACTCCTGGCTCTGTGCTCAGAAATCACTCCTGGCTTGGGGGACCATGTGGGACTCAGGACTGTCCTGGGTCAGCCACGTGCAAGACAACTGCCCTACTGCTGCGCTATTGCACCAGCCTGAGTCTATATAATTTTATTTCAGTTATGAAGTATAACATTGGCACAATGAGGGGCCGGAGAGATAGCACAGCGGCGTTTGCCTTGCAAGCAGCCAATGCAGGGCCCAAGGTGGTTGGTTCAAATCCCTGCGTCCCGTATGGTCCCCAGGACCTATTTCTGAGCAGATAGCCAGGAGTAACCCTTGAGCACAGCCGGGTGTGACCCAAAAACCAAAATAAAAATAAAAATAAAAAAATAAAAAATAATAAAAAAAACATTGGCATAATGATATCTTCCAAGATACAGATTTTACTAAAATTTCACGTTTTCTTACTAACATCCTCTCATTTCAGTATCTCAGGACACATTGTCACATCTCAGTTTCCACTTATCTTTCCTTAGAAAGGCTTCAATCTGTCCTTGTTTTGCATGATATTGCTAATGACGACTGCTCAACTGGTTTGTGTATTTTTCTAATTTTTGAAGTTGTGTGTTTGGAGAAAGAAGGCCCTAGAACTGATATGCCTTTCTCACCACATCCTATTCAAGGATCCATGTTGTCAAAAATTGTTACTTATGATAATATTAACCTTAATCCTTTATTAAGATGTCATCTTCTGGGGCATTTGCCTTGTATGCAGCTGACCCAGGAAGGATGCGAGTTCAATCCCTGGCATCTCAGATGGTGCCCTGAGTCAGGAGCAATTTCTTAGCTCAGAGCAAGGAGTAACCCCTGAGCACCGCCGGGGGTGGCCCCCAAAACAAAACAAGCAAACAAATAAAAAAAAGCCATCTTTCCAGGGCTGAAGAGATAGTAAAGGGGTAAGATGCTTAACTTGTTTTTATTTTATTTTATTTATTTATTTTGGTTTTTGGGCCACACCCGGCGGTGCTCAGGGGTTACTCCTGGCTGTCTGCTCAGAAATAGCTCCTGGCAGGCATGGGGGACCATATGGAACACAGGAATTTGAACCAACCACCTTTGGTCCTGGATCGGCTGCTTGCAAGGCAAACACCGCTGTGCTATCTCTTCGGGCCCAAGATGCTTAACTTGTATGTGGTCAAGCCCAGTTCAATCACTTGCACTGCATATGGTCTCCTGAGCACTGCCAAGAGTGATTCCTGAGCAATGAAGTAGAATAAAGCCCTGAGCACTGTTGGTTGTGACCAATTCCTCCAACTCAAAAAAAAAAAAAAATTAATCTGCCACTTCCCCAGGATAAATGACTATCTTACTATTTTTATTTAACAAACATTTTATGAATAATAGTTTGAGTCTGGAAATATCAAATTTATCTTCAAGCTATTTCCTCTTCAGTATGATTTTGGTATAAAGAGGCTGAAATGCATGTGGTATTTATTATGATCATGATTTAATGGTAATTTTTATATTACTTTCATTCCTTTTATATTTATTGGACTCATTTGTCAAGAAAGAGGGCTTTTGTTTTACAAGTAGAAACCCTAGGTCTGGTTCCCAGCACTAGGTTTGGTTCCCAGTACTGCATGGTACCTTGAGCACCATTGGGAGGGACCCCCCAAATACTGAACAGGAGGAGGTCCTGAGATTGCCAAATGTGATCTCAAAACAACAAAAATGTTTGCTCTTCTCTCATATGTACTTATTAATACATTACTCAACTATGTGCTTATGTAAATGGAAATAATTTATATTGTTTTAGGGCTATAATAGAATACTTCCATTTATTTCTTTTATTGAATATGTACTTAATAATTTTATTAAGTTAAAATTATTTGGTATGGGCCTGGAGAGATAGCACAGTGGTGTTTGCCTTGCAAGCAGCCGATCCAGGACCAAAGGTGGTTGGTTCGAATCCTGGTGTCCCATATGGTCCCCCATGCCTGCCAGGAGCTATTTCTGAGCAGACAGCCAGGAGTAAGCCCTGAGCACCGCTGGGTGTGACCCAAAAACAAAAAACAAAAAATTATTTGGTATGAAGAGATAGATTTTTATTTTGTGCAAATATTCTAGTTATTCAGTAGCTTTGTTCAATCAAAAGAATAATGCTAAATAATGATGACTGTGCAAAAATTAGAATAATTATACTCACCAATGATTCTACACAAGCTTCCTCTTTAAACACACTTTTTTTTTTTTTGGTGTTTGGGTCACACCTGGCAGTGCTCAGGAGTTACTCCTGGCTCCATGCTCAGAAATCGCTCCTGGCAGGCTCTGGGGACCATATGGGATGCTGGGATTTGAACCACCGACCTTCTGCATGCAAGGCAAACACTTTACCTCCATGCTATCTCTTGGCCCCTAACTCTTTTTTTTGTTTGTTTTTTGTTTTGTTTTTTTGGGTCACACCTGGCAATGCTCAGGGGTTACTCCTGGCTCTATGCTCAGAAATCTCTCCTGGCAGGTTCGGGGGACCATATGGGATGCCGGGATTCGAACCACCGTCCTTCTGCATACAAGGCAAACGCCTTACCTCCATGTTATCTCTCTGGCCCCAAACACACTTCTTGCTTGCTTGACTTTGTCTCTTTGCTTGCTTTTTCCACCCTAGAAGTCTGTATTCTCTCTTGAACACATACTTCCTCTCTTTCTTTCCCCTCAAATCTATCTAAGCAAATTTACTTCAGTAAAAACTGTCATTTTGTTTTGTTTTGTTTTGGGGCCACACCCAGTGGGACTCAGGGGTTACTCCTGGCTCTGTGCTCAGAAATCTCTCCTAACAGGCTCGGGGATCATATGGGATGCTGGGAATTGAACCCAGGTCCATCCTGGGTTGGCCAGGTGCAAGACAAACGCCCCACTGCTATGCTATCACTCCAGCCCCAGTAAAAAATATCTTGCTGGGGCCAGAGCAATGGCACAGGCAGGAGGGCATTTGCCTTGCACGTGGCTGACCGAGGACAGACTGCAATTCAATTCCCGGCTTCCCATATGGTCCCCCAAGCTAGGAGTGATTTCTGAGCACATAGCCAGGAGTGTCACCAGGTGTGGCCCAAAAACCAAAAAGAAAAAAAAAAACTATCTTGCTTCTCAAAAAATAATTTTTTTTTATACATATACTAAACATAGTGACCAGTACAATGAGCAGCCAGGACAAGAGAAATTCTCTGAAACATCAGAGCTTTGTCAGCAGTGTTACTCTTCTTTTAGACCACCAGGTGGGGATATGAGCTTTATAAATTATTCTACCAGGCTTTTGTTTTGAGTCTTTTGGGCTTTTGTTTATAATTTTAACCTCTAGTATAAGTGGATTATGGAGGTGCTTTCACATAGTATTATTAATATTATTATTTTTTTTTGTTTGTTTTGTTTTTGGATCACACCCGGAGGCGCTCAGGGGTTACTCCTGGCTCTGTGCTCAGAAATCACTCCTGGCAGGCTCGGGGAACCATATGGGATGCTGGGATTCGAACCACCGACTTTCTGCATGCAAGGCAAATGCCTTACCGCCACGCTATCTCTCCGGCCCCGTATTATTATTTTTTAAGAGCTAAGAGTAAAGAGTCTCTGTAACTTGTCTAAAATTATATACCTAGGGACTGAAGCGATGCACAGAGGTTAGGGTATTTGCCTTGCATGCGGCAAGCCCCTAGTTCAATCCAAAACATCCCATATGGTCCGTTGAGCCTACCAGGAGTAATTTCTGAGCGCAGAGCCAGGAGTAAGCCCTTAGCTCCACCAGGTGTGATACAAAAACAAAAACAAAAAATATACACCTACTATGACAACTGGAACTACAAGTCCAAACCTAGAGCTTTAGCCTAAATTTGTAGGCCAGGCAGGTTCTTTCCTTTTTTTTTTTTTTACTTTTTGAGTAACACCCTGAGTGCTCAGAAATCACTCTGGGAATGCTGGGGTTACTATATGGATGTTTGTCATTGAACCCCTGTCAGCTGCATGTAAGGCAAACACTCTACCTCTGTGCTATTGCTCCATACCCACTTTTTTTTGTTTTTGGGTCAAAAACAAAAAGTTTTGGGTAGTGCTCAAGAGACAGGAGTGATTCCTTTGTGTAGATCCAGAAGTAACCCTTGAGCATTGCCAGGGGTGGCTCCTAAACAAACAAACAAACAAACATAAGTTGATAAAAGTGGTTATTTTGGCCTATATTAGGGCAGTGATAGGATGTTTGCCTTTCACGCAGCTGACCCAGGACAGATTTCAATTCAATCCCTGGCATCCCATATAGTCCCCCAAGCCAGGAGCGATTTCTGAGCACATAGCCAGGAGTAACCCCTGAGTGTCACTGGGTGTGGCCCAAAAACAAAACAAAAACAAAAACAGGTGGCTATTTACAGGTTGGATCGATAACAAAACAGGTTGCCTTATGTGAGGCCCACTTAGATTTAATCCCTGAATCCCATATGGTTCTCTGAGCCTGCCTGGTGTGATTTTTGAGCTCAGAGACAGGAAGGACATGGCTTAAAAATAAAAACAAACAAACAAATAAAAGACTGGCTATTTAACAAAGACATTGGCCACAGAACATAGTGACATTTTGACTAACAAAAATGTGATGGTGGACAGACAGTACAGTATTTACCTTGCCTTGCACACAGTAAACTGGGTTTAAGCTCAGCACCACTATTATTCTCTGGACTAAATATCCAAACCAAAGTCAACGACAATAGAATCAAAAGACCTAAACTTGGGCCCAGAGAGATAGCACAATGGCGTTTGTCTTGCAAGCAGCTGATCCAGGACCAAAGGTGGTTGGTTCGAATCCCCATGTCCCATATGGTCCCCTGTGCCTGCCAGGAGCTATATCTGAGCAGACAGCCAGGAGTAACCCCTGACCACCGCCGGGTGTGGCCCAAAAAATAAAAAAATTAAAAAAAAAAAGACCTAAACTCGAGCAATCTAAACTTAAATGGGTGTTATACTGGCAAACTAGGGGGCAAAGTTTAGTATACGATGCACTCTGGGATCATTGATGGAAGGAGGTCAACAATGGTGGTGGGCGTGGACCTAATTCACAGTATATCTAAAATTCAACTATGAAGGACTTTGTAGATCACAATGGTTTCAATAAAATAAAATTTTAAAAAATCATGAATGAGCGATTCCTGAGTTCAGAGCCAGGGAATAAGTCTCGAGTACCATTGGTTGTAACCAACAAACAAATATGTATAAATGTGTTGTATGCGCGCCGTGCGTGCACACAACACACACACACACACACACACACACACACACACACACACACACACACACACACTGAGCAGGTGATTTCTGCATGGTTTTCAATTAGAGCTCATTGCTTGCCCAGTTAGACCAGGCAGTTTCTGGTTGCTGTTCTAGAAGCTACTGAGAAGATAGATGCTAAAGACCTAAGACCAGGAGGACGGGCTCTAAACCTTGATCTTGCATACTTTCTTTTTTGTTTTTTGTTGTTGTTGTTGTTTGTTTGTTTGTTTTTGGGTTTTGGATCACACCTGGTGACTCTCAGGGGATACTCCTGGCTATGCCCTCAGAAATTGCTCCTGGCTCAGGGGACCATATGAGACACTGGAGATGGAACCCGGGTCCATCCTGGGTCATCCATGTGTAGAGAAGCTGTGCTATTGCTCTGGCCCCAATCTTGCATGCTTTCCCGGCAGTTAGTAACCTATAATTCCACAACGGCTTTAAAAGACTTACAGAGTACTTAAGTACTATAAATTGTTCAATTTCAATATGTTCCTTGGTCATCAATTCTACTTTATTTTATTTCTAAAAAAAAAAAAGAAGGCTTCCATCTCTAAAGCAAAGAAGCAAATCTTAGAAAAAGTTGAGGTAACCCGTCCAACCCACTTTCAGAAACTCCCCAGAAATAGGAGATGGAATTCATGCCTGCTACGCTCGCCTTCCCGGGGAAGCACCCACAAATCAGGGGTCGCAGCCGTTAGGCCCCCACTTTCAGAGTCCGTGCCTGGCGGAAGGTTCGGGAGGTTCCCCTGCAGGAACCTTTTGCACCGTTTTCAGATCAGAACTGCATTGGCAGGATGCTGGGGCAGTGAAAAGCCTGCAGTTGACCTGCAATGGGACAGGTGGAGATTGGAAAACTTGTTACTTTATTGAAGACTAAGGAATTACTTACTGAATTACTCAAGAGCAAGTAATTAAACCTGGGCCTACGGGGGCCTAGGTTATAGCACAGATCAATAAAGGGCTTGGTGACCGAAAGCAAAGTAAACAAAACACAAGTGTGAATTGTCTACTCAGGCGGAGTTCTGCACTGTTCTGCACCAGTGTGAGTTCAATTATAAGGCCTAATTATGAGGGACCAAATCAAATACATTGTGGACGATCTTAATAAGGAGCCTTATAAGAAGAATTATAAGAATCACTTTTGATTCCATTGAGTTCTCAATGACTTTCTTTCTGGCTGAGATTGACCCAAAGCAAGTTGTTGATATCAGAGAGGAGATGCCAGAGCAAACAGCCAAAAGGATGTTGAAACTTCTTGGTATCCTTAAATACAAACCTCCAGGAAATGCAAAGGACATGAGTATCTTTCTTCAGGGTCTGTTGGTTGGCAATAAGCCTGTCATTTGTCCAGTGCTACACTTCGTGTGCGGAGAAAGGTCGGGAAATAAAGAGATTTCTACAGCTCGTTTTTTAGTCAAATTTGAAGTACCAAATGAATTTCTTCAGGATAAAGCTGTAGCTGGGGTCAGAGAGATAGCATGGAGGTAGGGTATTTGCCTTGCATGCAGAGAGATGGTGGTTCGAATCCCGGCATCCCATATGGTCCCCCAAGCCTGCCAGGAGTAACCCCTGAGTGCTGCCAGGTGTGACCCCAAAACAAAAACAAAACAAACAAAACTGTAGCTGATATTAATAAATAGTATGAAGAGTTTATGGAAGCTTTTAAAACTTTACATAAAGAAGGACCAGAGCAGTAGTGCAGTGGTAGGACTTTTGCCTTGAGCATGGCTGACCCAGGACAGACCTCGGTTTGATTCCTGGCATCCCCCAAGCCAGGAGCAAATTTCTGAGCACACAGTAAAGAGTAACCTGAGCATCAAAGGAGAAGTTAAACCAGCCTAGAGGGGAGGTATCTGTAAAGACCAGTCAGATTCGTGAACTGGATGGCACTGAAATTCTGAAGGGAGATGAGTTCAAATGATATGTCATTAAGCTTCGAACTAAGAATATGGTTTCAAAAAGAAGCATCAGATAATAGCTGAATTTAAAGTGGAATTTGCAAAGTACAGAAGAACTTCTTAAACAACGTCATGAAAATATTTAACATCAGCTGCAAACTATTGAGGAGAAAAAGGGTTTATCTGGTTATAGTTATACTCAAGAAGAGCTGGAAAGAGGATCTGCCCTGAAGAGTAAAGTTGATGAGATGAAAGGACAGACACTGGATGACATATCTGAAATGGCGAAAAAGCTGAATTCACTGGTATCTGAAAAGAAGTTGGTTCTATCTCCAGTTATTAAAGAATTATGACAATTGCATCAGAAATGTCAAGAACTGGGGCTGGAGAGATAGCATGGAGGTAAAGTATTTGCCTTTCATGCAGAAGGACTGTGGTTCGAATCCTGGCATCCCATATGGTCCCCTGTGCCTGCCGAGCGACTTCTGAGCATAGAGCCAGGAGTAACCCCTGGTGCTGCCTGGTGTGACAAAAAAAAAGAAAGAAAGAAAAGAAAGAAAGAAAGAAAGAAAGAAAGAAAGAAAGAAAGAAAGAAAGAAAGAAAGAAAGAAAGAAAGAAAGAAAGAAAGAAAGAAAGAATGAAAGAAAGAAAGAAAGAAAGAAAGAAAGAAAGAAAGAAAGAAAGAGAAAGAAAGAAAGAAAGAAAGAGAGAAAGAAAGAAAGAAAGAGAGAAAGAGAGAAAGAGAGAAAGAAAGAAAGAAAGAAGAAGAAAGAAAAAAGAAAGAAAGAAAGAAAGAAAGAAAGAAAGAGAAAGAAAGAAAGAAAGAAAGAAAGAGAAAGAAAGAAAGAAAGAAAAAGAAATGTCAAGAACTAACCCAGGAGTGTGAAGAAAAGAAATCTCAATATGATGGTTGTGCAGCAGGCCTTTGAAAGTCAAAATTAGAACAGGAAGTCAAAGGACTCTATGAAGAATGTCTTTAGGAAGAAAGTAGATCTCATTATACAAATTGTATAATTAAGAACGTTGAAGTAGGGGCTGGAGAGGTGGCACTAGAGGTAAGGTGTCTGCCTTGCGCTAGCGTAGGATGGACCGTGGTTCGATCCCCCGGCGTCCCATATGGTTCCCACAAGCCAGGAGTGACTCCTGAGCTCATAGCCAGGAGTAACCCCAAACTAGGAGTATCACCGGGTGTGGGCCAAAAACAAACAAACAAAGAACTTTGAAGTGCAGTTTAGTCATGCTATTGATGAGATAAAGGCATATGTCTCCTTCGATCAACAGGGAAAGAGATAGACTATCAGGGAACAGAAATATTGCTAAAAAAGAAAATCTTGGGAAGAAACTCTGAGAAAAACAAAAAGCTGTATGAGAAAGTCATAATCCAAATATGAAACAAGTAAAAATGTGGTGTGATCTTGAAAAGTTGATGGAATGTAAGAAGCAATGCTTTCTGAAACAGCAAAACCAGGCTTCCAGTGGTCAGGCAATCCAGGAGGAAGGAAAGCACCTCCTGACTCTTTGAACCCACATATCGTTTGAGGTGCAAGTCATACGATTAACTGATAAGAACCATCTCTTGATGAATTTCTTAAAAGTAATTTGCACAACACTTTGCTTTTAGAATAACCATTTTCTATTAAATTTCTTGAAAATCATGGTTGAGTATGTTTAGGCTTTAAAGTTTTAATCTGAAGGAGACTGGTATTGTTTTACTTAGCTTATTCATCAGTGATATCTTCTGAATTTTGTTGAGACAGGAGACTATGTTTACTATCCTGAAATGTAAAAGTATGTCCATCTAAGGAAAAGCATGTAGTCTCTTTTAAGTATAAATAAACCCAATGGGCTTACTGTTATTTCTTAATCTTTTTTTAACTTTAGAAGATTCTTTTAGCAACTAATATCTCTTGTTTTGAAAAAAATAAGGAAGAAAGAAGAAGAAGAAGAAGAAGAAGAAGAAGAAGAAGAAGAAGAAGAAGAAGAAGAAGAAGAAGAAGAAGAAGAAGATAATAATAATAATCTTGTGGCGCAATTGGTGGTGCAAGTGGTATGGCGTTTGCCTTGCATGTGGCTAACCTAATACCAGGTTGACCCAAAACCAGGTGTGCCTCCCCCCCAAAAAGGCAAATCTTGATTCAGACAGGAGAAAAAATGGTTAAGATTAGAGGAAGGGGGCTGGTCTCTTCCTGTTAGACCTCAGTCCTTTTGACTCCTTTTATTGGGGAGTTTCTGTTTTTTACTTTTGGGCCATATCCACTAGTGCTCAATAGTCACTTCCAGTGTGGGTTGTATGACCATATAAGGTACGAGGGAGCTAATGCAGGTTAGTCAGATTCAAGGCAAGTGCTCCATCACTCAGGCCCACAACTCCCTCCATCTCCTTTCTCTCCTCATAGCCCAGAAGGAGGGGCTTTTTCCTCTCCTGGCTACATCACCCACTTTTTTCTGGACTGAAATCTCTACACAATGAAAAAAACACACTAGCCATCCTTCCCCAAACTCCTCCTACCCTCCTTTTTTTTTTTCCCCAGAGTGAGCTAAATATTCCCTTCCCTCACTCTTCCAACCACAAGAAATTACCTTCTTGTTCAGCACATTAAGAACTTTCTCAAAGGGGCCGGAGAGAGAGCATGGAGGTAAGGCATTTGCCTTTCGTGCAGAAGGACGTGGTTCAAATCCTGGCATCCCATATGGTCCCCAAGCCTGCCAGGGGCGATTTCTGAGCAGAGAGCAATGAGTAACTCCTGAGCTCTGCTGGATGTGACCCCCCAAAAAAAATTTCCTCAAAAACCTCCTAGACTGCAGTGGTAGTACAATGGGTAGGCTGATTGATTCCTTTGCACTTGGTTGACTCAGGTTCTATCCCAGCTCTGTGGGTGTGATGGAAAAAAATGACAACAAAAGAAAGAAAAAAAAAAAAAAGAACTGACTGTCACATGTACTCCCTGGGCCCATGTGTGGATGCTGACACAAGTATGTTGCAAGCCTGTGCATATGGCACCTGCATCTTCCATCTTGAGATGTGTACTTTGATACTTTCCTACTTTTATGCTGAGACATATACTGAGGTGTGTTCTCTGCCTTTGAAGAAGCCTTTGTTCTCTCTTGAGCACTATTACTCTCTTTCTTCTCTTTCCTTCTTCAGAATTTCCAAAAAACTAAACTGTAATATTTTTAAAAAATTCAAAAGAATGGATAAGATCAAAGAGAAATTGTGTGTATGGGTGGATGGTTTTGTACTTTACAAAGTTCATCCCCTCCCCTCCTTTTTTGAATATTATTAGCTTGGCTACTCTTCAGCAATGGCATATTCATGTAGAGAAACTTATCTAAAAAACTGAGTATATTCTACCAAACAGATATATGATCACTAATAGTAAGCTAGACAAAGAGGGGACCACCTACTCTAGCAGTCCAGGAGGGTGGGATGGTGGGGTATATGGATTGCAGAAAGGAAACTGGGATGGGGGGAGGACAAATTTGGTGATGGGTATTCCCCTGATTCAATGTTAATAAGTACCTAAAATACTACCGTGAAAGATATGTAAGCCATTATGATCAAAATAAAAATTAAAAAAAAACTGAGTATATTCTAATTAGCTAATGGTAAGTTCAGTGACCCTATTTGGAAGGGACCTATAAAACCAGACTGTAGCCATGCAAAGCATCTGCAAACTGCACAGTTCTTCACCTTTAGCCTAAGCTCCTGCTGAAAGCTGAACTCAGGCCCATCTGTGACTCCTCTCCTCATGGCTGAGGTGGGTGGCAATCATCCAACTCCATGTGTCCTCAGAAGAGTAACCCAGGTGCCTTTGAATCATAGTCGGCAATGAGTAGGTGGTACAACCTGCCTGAACAAAGACTGGAATGCTAAAATCAGGATAGGAGCAGCCCCATCTGTTCCCCCTTTACCAACAGAGCCTGTCAGCAAGAGAGCTGATCTTTAATAAGAGGTAACACTGAGTAGAAGGAAAACTCAGGAATCTACATGAGTTGCTATTTTCTTTGTTTTTTGGGCCACACCCAGCAGTGCTCAGGGGTTACTCTTGACTCTGCACTTAGTGGTCATTTGGTGCTTGAGGAACCATATGGAATACCGGGGATCAAAACCAGGTTGGCTGCATGCAAGGCAAACATACTACTTGCTGTGCTATCACTCTGTTTCCAGAGCAACTGTTTTTTTTTCTGAAGGCCAGAGAAACCCCATTGGGATGCTCAAGTATTTATTTCCCTTTACTATTGAGGGTTCCAGGTACAGGGTTGATAAATGAGAGGTGGACAACCATGCCAGGCTACATGTGGGAATAGCTTGCTTGCATGACAACAGAGAAGGCCAAGGCCCCATACACACCTCACCTAAGACCCCATCTTTTCCTTCACACAGACACCTGCACTTCCTCTCCCTCTATATTCCCCTTCATGACTGTCATAACATATTTATGTTTTATTACTTAAAATTTTTCCTAGGCTGCAGCAATAGTATAGCAGATAAGATGTTTGCCTTGCACACAGCAGACTCAAGTTTAATCCCTAGATCCATTTATGGTCCTCAGAGTCTTGCCTTGAGTGATTCCTATAAGTAGATTCAAACTATATCTTGAGCCAGAGAGAGAGAACAGCAGAATGGATATTTGCCTTGTACGCAGTCACCCAGGATGGACCTGGGTTGGATTCCCAGCATCCCATATGGTCTTCCGTGCCGGCCAGGAGTGATTTCTGAGCATAAAACCAGGGTAACCCCTGAGAACCGCCAGGTGTGATTCCCCCCCCCCCAAATAACCAAAAACAAACAAAAAAGTAAGCCTTGAGAACCACTGGGTATGGCCCCAAACCAAACAAAATATCCCTATTATTCTCCCTCCTCCCTATGTTGCTGTTCTCTCTGTTTCACATAAAGATCCCTAATGTGGGCCCAAGCAACAGCAACAGGGGTTTGCTTTGCACGTGGCCAACCCAGGTTTAATCCCCCCAATAAGCTCATATGGTCTCCCACCCAATATGGTCCCTGACCACCGCCAGGAATGGCTCCTGAGAGCCACCAAGTGAGGCCCCACCTCCCAAAAAATCTCTAATGCTCTGCAGTATAGGTACAGTATAAAGCTGGCCCAATATTCTCTCCACTTAAGTTGCAAAAAATTAAAAGATTATGAAGAGTAGAGATCACAAGGACTCCTGCATGGAGAGGGCAGCTGAGGACAAGGATGGGTGTTGTTGTCTAGGAGTGTTGTAGGTTCTCTACATAATAGCACTAGCTTGGACCTCTGCTCTATAAAGTATGCTCTATGATACTGTTTCTCTCTCTCTCTTTTTTTTTTTTTTTTTTTTGGTTTTTGGGTCACACCCGGCGGTGCTCAGGGGTGACTGCTGGCTGTCTGCTCAGAAATAGCTCCTGGCAGGCACGGGGGACCATATGGGACACCGGGATTCGAACCAACCACCTCAGGTCCTGGATCGGCTGCTTGCAAGGCAAACGCCGCTGTGGCTGTGCTATCTCTCCGGGCCCACTGTTTTTCTCTTAATTGTCAGGCTGGACTAGGAAACCCTGACACCTCCAGATAAAATTTTGAAACTAGTCTCTGACATTTCATACTTTACAATTCAGGGCATATTTTTGTTTTGGTTTTTAGCTTAGTTCTTTAGAAACTGTGACTGCATTAGCAGCTTCTGGAGGCCTGAAAATTATTGATATTTTCTTTGCCCTCAAGGATGACTTTATGCTTTCTGACTGGGAAGGGTTGTTGACTCTTTCCCTGCCTTGGTCTGTTAAACACTGAAAACAAGGGTCCAAAGCAATAGCACAGTGGTAGGGTGTTTGCCTTGCACCTGGCCAAACCAGGATGGACCCAGCATCCAGCAGGGTCTCCCAAACCTGCCAAGAGTGATTTCTGAGTGAAGAGTAACCCCTTAGCCATGCTGGGTATGGCCAAAACACAAACAAAAAAAAAAACACCTATGAACAATACTGATGTCCCTGTCTGAGGAATATTTTTCAGAGTACATTAAAACAGTACACTGGGGGCCGAAGAAATAGCATGGGGGTAAGGCCTTTGCCTTGCATGCAAAAGAACAGTGGTTTGAGTCCCGGCATCCCATATGGTCCCCCGAGCCTGCCGGGGGCGATTTCTGAGCATGGAGCCAGGAGTAGCCCCTGGGCACTGCCGGGTGTGACCCAAAAAACAAAAAACAAAAACAACAACAAAAAAGAGGGCCCGGAGAGATAGCACAGCAGCGTTTGCCTTACAAGCAGCCGATCCAGGACCAAAGGTGGTTGGTTCGACTCCGGGTGTCCCATATGGTCCCCCGTGCCTGCCAGGAGCTATTTCTGAGCAGACAGCCAGGAGTAACCCCTGAGCACCGCCGGGTGTGGCCCAAAAAAAAACAAAACAAACAAACAAAAAAAAAACAGTAAAGAAAAGAAAAAAAAAAAGAAACAGTACACTGACAACAGAGTGATGGAATTTTAAAGTGTTTTAAAATGGAGTTTCTCTTGGGGTTAAAGAGATGGTGGGTGAAACATTTGTCTTGCACAAGTTTGACCCATGTTCAATCCCCACCACCACATATTGTCCCCCCACTGCTGCCAGGAGTGATCCCTGAGCACTGCCAGGTATGGCCCAACTTCATCCCATGCTCCCCAAAAAGAGGTTAATTTTTTCATTTTGTTTTGTTTTGTTTTTATGGGGGGCCACACCCAGTAGCACTCAGGAATTACTCCTGGTTTTGCGTTCAGAAATCACTCCTATAGGGGCCAGAGAGGTGGCGCTAGAGGTAAGGTGGTATGGTCCCCCAAGCGAGGAGCGATTTCTGAGCACATAGCCAGGAGTAACCCCTGAGCGTCAAATGGGTGTGGCCCAAAAAAAAAAAAAATAAGAAGAAGAAGAATCACTCCTATAAGGCCCAGGGGACAAACCCGTGTCTGTCCCAGGTCGGTCATGTGCAAGGCAAATGTCCTACCACTGTGCCATCACTCAGCCCCAGGTTAAGTTTTTGAGTTAATATGGGCTTCTATGACAACTTGGCTATTTACTAATTCTATGTTTTTGAGCAAATTACCTTCACACTGAGTGATAGCGCAGTGGTAGGGTGTTTGCCTTGCATGTGGCTGACCCAGATCAGACCTTGGTTCAATCCCTGGCATCCCATATAGTCCCCCAAGCCAGGAGCAATTTCTGAGTGCATAGCCAGGAGTTTCACCAGGTATGGACCAAAAAACAAAATAACAACAACAAAAAAAAAAAAACAAAAACAAAACTAAAATAAAATAAATAAGCTATAAATAGTTCACATTTATGAAGATCAAGTGAGAAATTTTAGTAAAGTTTATATTTCTTTGCTTGACATGTCAAAAAAAACCTCAATAATGATGGCAATCTATTTTTAGATTTTTGTTTTGTTTTGTTTTTTTGGGTCACACCCATTTGATGCTCAAGGGTTACTCCTGGCTAAGCACTTAGAAATTGCCTCTGGCTTGGGGGAACCATATGGGACGCTGAGGGATCGAACCTCGTTCCTTCCTTGGCTGGCGCTTGCAAGGCAGACACCTTACCTCTAGTGCCACCTCTCCGGCCCCTGGCAATCTATTTTTAGACCAAACTCTACCTTTTCTCTTTCTCTCTCACACCACCCCCACTTTTTTTTAATTTTTTTTATTTTTGGGTCACACCTGGCAGCACTCAGGGGTTCTTCCTGGCTCTACGCTCAAAAATCACCCCTGGCAGGCTCGGAGGACCATATGGGATGCTGGGATTTCAACCACCGTCCTTCTGCATGCAAAGCAAACACCTTACCTCCATGCTCTCTCTCCGGCCCGCTCTCTCTCCCTTTTTATCTCTCTTCCTCTCTTTTTTCTCACTCTTCCTCTACCTCTCTCTCTTTCTACACAGGGGTGAGGTTGGGTCATAGTAAATAGAGGTGCTCAGTTTGCTCTTGGTGGTGCTTGGGGGACTGGATTTCCTGCATTCAGAGCTTGCACTCAGTCCTTTGAGTTATCTCTCTGGCCATAAAGTTTCACCTCTAACAAAACAAATTGTGCAGTAGGATCTAACAGCAGTTTGTCCTTCCAGCATTTTCTCTCATCACTCTCCTGTTTCCTAACAGAAACCACCTGTCCTGTGTAGGGGGAACACAGAATGTTCTCCATTCCTCCTCAAACTGACCCTACCATCTAACCTGCAGAAACTGACCCTGCCTTCTAACTTGCCATCCTCATCCTTGAAATCTCTGCTTGTCACCAGATACTCAAACTGCTTCTGACCCATGACTCAACCCTTTCCCCAAACCCTCATGTAACTCCCTCCCTCCCTTCCCACTCAGTCTCTGCCCAAATGCTTCCACCCTAATGCTGCCTTTCTTCATCATCACAAGCCAAGTGGGGTGTCATGCCATACATACCTGGACTGCTTAGTTGCCTTTTATCTCCCTACCTAGTATTGTCAATGTTTTCATTATTTGCTTATTTGTGTCTTAAAATATAATATGTACAAGGGTAAAAATAAAGAATCCTATCTTGGGACCGGAGAGATAGCATGGAGATAAGGCATTTGCCTTTCATGCAGAAGGATGGTGGTTCGAATCCTGGCATCCCATATGGTCCCCCTGTGCCTGCCAGGGGCGATTTCTGAGCATAGAGCCAGGAGTAACCCCTGAATGCTGCCGGGTGTGACCCAAAAACCATAAAAAAAAAAAAAGAATTCTATCTTGGGGGCCGGAGTGATGGAGCAGTGGTAGGGCATTTGCCTTACATGTGGTTGACCCAGGACAGACCAGGGTTTGACCCCCGGCATCCCATGTTGTTACACCCCACTCAGAAAGGGCACACACATTAAAAGTGTTGCACTCCTGAAAAAGAATTATTTGCCAAAAAGGCCCGCTTAGAGCAGTCAAAATCAGTTGACCCTTCGCGTGGATTGTTTGGCCATAATTCTAAAACGTGGCTGTAACTATCTCTCTCTTTATTTTTGACAATTATTAGAAATCAGGCCTTAGTAATTCTTTCTAACAAAGGAGGACAGTACAAATCCTGCCAAAAGTCTCCCACTGACCAGCTCTTGTGATCTTTGCTACTTTGGCGCCAAGATCATGTTTTTTCCAAAACTTAGCTCATAGTAAAGCAATTTTCAGTTTTTTCCCAAAACTCTAAAACATTTCTCTCTCTTCCCACTTCCCTGAAAATTACCTGTTTTCTCCTGCTTACCCAAAACAAAGCAAACCCACAACAAAACTGCCTTTCACCTCCAGTATCGGTTCTTTAATATGCAGATTTCAGCCACCTCTTTCATTCTGTTTCCCTAACCATCTCCCACTTTCTTTGATGTTAAAAATTACACTCCGCATTCCAAAGCTCAACCCTTAAAAGCTACCCAGCTCAAAAAATAAATTTGTCTTCGTCTTTCTAGACGCAAGTCCCCATGCATTCTGTGTGGTCTCATTCATTTCATATTTCATAATTCATATTTCATATTCGCCTCTTCGTGCTCCTGCTTGACTCTCAGTGGGAAAATGAACTCACTAAGGTTATGCTTAGGAACTTTTTATCTCATCAGGATAAAACAGTCCGCAGCACCATGTGGTCCCCCAAGTCAGGAGCAATTTCTGAGTGCATAGCCAGGAATAACCTCTGAGTGTTACCAGGTGTGATCCAAAAACAAAAAAAAAAAAAACAAGCAAAAAGAAAAAAATCTCTTCTTGGAGCCAGAGATAAGATAGTGCAGGGAGCTATGTTACTTACCTTATGTGCAGCCAACCCTGTTTCTTTTTTTTTCTATTGTTTCTTCTTCTTCTTCTTCTTCTTCTTCTTCTTCTTCTTCTTCTTCTTCTTCTTCTTCTTCTTCTTCTTTGGTTTTTTTTTTTTTTTTGTTTTTGGGCCACACCCATTTGATGCTCAGGGGTTACTCCTGGCTATGCGCTCAGAAGTCGCTCCTGGCTTGGGGGACCATATGGGACGCCAGGGGATCGAACCGCGGTCCGTCCTAGGCTAGCGCAGGCAAGGCAGGCACCTTACCTCTAGCGCCACCGCCCGCCCCCCTTCTTCTTCTTCTTCTTCTTCTTCTTCTTCTTCTTCTTCTTCTTCTTCTTCTTCTTCTTCTTCTTCTTCTTCTTCTTCTTCTTCTTCTTCTTTTTGGTTTCGAGGCCACACCCAACGGTGCTCAAGGGTTAGTCCTGGCTATCTGCCAGAAATAGCTCCTGGCAGGAACGGGGGACCATATGGGATGCTGGGATCCCAACCAACAACCTTAGGTCCTGGGTTGGCTGCTTATAAGGCAAACGCTGCTGTGCTCTTTCCGGCCCCATTTCTTCTTCTTCTCCTTCTCCTCCTCCTCTTCCTCTTCCTCCTCCTCCTCTTCCTCCTTCTCTTCCTCCTCTTCCTCCTTCTCCTCCTCTTCTTCCTCCTCTTCTTCCTCTTCCTCCTCCTCCTCCTCCTCCTCCTCCTCCTCCTCCTCCTTCTTCTTCTTCTTCTTCTTCTTCTTCTTCTTCTTCTTCTTCTTCTCCTCCTCCTCCTCCTCCTTCTCCTCCCTCCTCTTCTGCCACACCCAGTGGCACTCAGGTGTTACTCCTGGTTCTGCACTCAGAAATCACTCCTGGAAGGCTCCAGAGACCATATGGGATGCCAGGGATTGAACCCAGGTCTGTCCCAGGTTGGCAGCGTGCAAGGCAAACACCCTACAGTTGTGCTATTGCTCCGGCCTTAGCCAACACTATTTCAATTCCCAGTACTATATATAGTTTCTCAACTTCGCATAGGAGTCACTCCTGTGCACAGGGCTAGGAATTAATCAGCACCAATGGATGTGGTATTGTCCGGTCCGAGGATTCCAAATTCTGCTCCGTCTCGGAGAAATGAAGGGAAACCAACTCAAGCAAACGCTTAGGTGGATTCTTTTATTCTGGTACCAGGGTCTACAGCCTCCTCCCACAGAGCAAAGCCAGAAAGACCTCGTGCTACGGCTGGTTACCCCTTATATAAGATGGGAAATGGGAGGAGAAGGAAGTAGAATGATGCACTTCCTTGAGGGCTGGGTTTCCACCATGGTAACACAGATCATTGGGTGAGGTAGGGGTAGAGGCGGGACTTCCGCCACAGTAACGCAAACCATTGGTGAGGTAGGGTTTCCGGCTCGATAGCGCGGATCATTGGGTAAAACCTAAGTAAAACCCGGCATGGATCTAAGTAAAACCCGGCATGGATCTAAGTAAAACCCGGCATGGATCTAAGTAAAACCCGGCATGGATCTTATTCCTTTTCATCTCCCCACTTCTTGTAGTAAAAACTTCTAATCCTAGAAGTTAATGTGGTCAGGGGCCTCCACTTCCTGATTAAAATTATCTGCCTGAGCTAATTCTTGATATTGTTGACGTAATACCATAAGTTTAACGTCCCCAACCTGGGCTCGTATGAACGCAGTGATCCGATTGATTATGCATGGACCAATGGCTACCAGAAGTAAAAGGCTCAGGAGGGGTTCCAGTAGGGGCATTAGATAGGGGAGAATCCCACCCCATAAGGACCATAAGGGACCATCTAATAGCTCTTTTCTTCTTTGGGCAAGCTCCTCTTGATGGTGTCTGATCCTGTCTCGCACTATTCCTGACTTGTTAGTATAGAAACAACATTTTTCTTGCAAGGCCACACAAAGCCCTCCTTGCTCTGCCAGGATCAAATCTAACCCCCGCCTATTTTGTAATACCACTTCAGCCACGGAGTCAAGCTGGTCCTGCACATCATTAATGGAACTATATACTGTGTCCACATTTGAAATTAATTTTTGCGAGAGTTTGTCATATTTGTCTATTGATATGGCTAGTCCTGCGCTTCCGGTTGCTAGTCCACCCGCTACCCCTAGCCCTACCAGTAGGGGCAGGAACATTATAGCTCGTCGAGACCGTCGGGTGCCGCCTAAGAGATCTATGCTAGGCAAGGGGATGGACTCTGTCCCCGGAATGATGTCAATGTTGGGGAGCACTAATGCTGGGACGCATATTCCGGTCCAGTTCTGGGGAAAAAGAGAGTAAGCCAAATTTCCACCACATATCCATGCCCGTCCCGGAGGTAAACACCCTGGGCTAGAGGGAGCAGGTAGGACTTCTGAACACTGAGTAGCCCCTGCCTGACCCAGGTCTATAGATTCGGTGCTGTTATGCGAATAGCAAACAGATGATTCAAAGCTATAGGGGACTACC
The DNA here is from genome assembly GCF_024139225.1 of Suncus etruscus. Taxonomy (NCBI): domain Eukaryota; kingdom Metazoa; phylum Chordata; class Mammalia; order Eulipotyphla; family Soricidae; genus Suncus; species Suncus etruscus. Next base: position 136,805,621 of record NC_064849.1, on the reverse strand, counting down.
TTAAAGGGTTTGACATAGGTACAGCTAGAAGAAGCAAAGGTTAGATTACCTAGTTGGACAGGGATAGCCAAAGGCCAATTTTCCCCCATTCTCATACAAAGCCAACAATCAGCAGCTAGAGTAGGGTTAGAGAGATTAAGAAGTTTGTGAGTTTCTTCTAGGATGCCATGAGTATTTGGATCTAACTTCTCAGCAGGCATCCGGGGTCGGAGGGAGGGGTGCCGAGGCCACTTAGGCATTTTAGTCTCCACTTCCTTTGTAGCCCAGTCTATGGCCTTTTTTTCTCTTTCCTGGTCTGTTGGCCCTCCACCATCCGAGATGTGAATGGGTGCCTTTAGGGGCCAGCAGACCAAGTCTCCCACTTCAGCCATGCAACTTGCGACTCCATAGGGAGATCTATGCCTACTAACTGTCCATTTCCCTCCTATGCTCCCCTTGTAAGTTTCAGTGAGTCTGGCCACCAGATATGCCCGGTTATTTTTGGTACACTCTCGATACTCCCGATAGCACCGGGAGTGAACTTGAGTAAGCTCCACACATCGAGCAGGGCACTTCCCCCCCGAAGAGGGAGGCAAGGGTTGAGGTTTTTCTCTACACACCCATTCTGATTTTTCCCCCACTTGGGAAGAAGTAGGGGACTGGAGGTAAGCAATTCTAGTTCCACAGTCTACTGCTCGAGTGTACAGGAGCCTACTGTTGAGTTGATAGCCTCCCACACAGTCACAGGGGTTTCCAAATAGTTTTTTTACCAGTTCTTCTGGGCTTATGGACTCATCGAGTCCTCCTTCAGCCAGTGCCAGGAGGAGCATTGTTAGAGTCAGAGGGCATATCAGGGCTAGAGTGTGTTCGCCGGACTCGAATCTTGAGAGGATTCTCGGTGCGCTCCACTTTCCACTCATTACGGTTGAGGTCAGCAGGGGCAGGTTTCAGATGGGAGGCGTGAACCCAGGAAGCAATGCCGTCCACCTTAACAGCAGTAGGGGTGGTCAGAAGGACGACATAAGGTCCCTTCCACCGAGGCTCCAGTGTCTGCGAGCGATGCCGTCTCACCAGGACCTGGTCTCCCGGCTTGAAGGGATGTGGCACCGTCAATTCTCCGGGTTCATATGCCTGTCTGAGTTCTTTCCAGACTTGGCTTTGTAGGGCAGCGATGGCGGCCAGCCGAGCTGCTAAGGGAGTGGAGGTGGAAGAGAAAACATCATAAGGCTCAAAAAGCATTCGCACCGGGGGGGGAGCACCATACAACACTTCAAAAGGAGTTAGTTTACACAAAGAGGGCAAAGGGGTATTCCTAGCCCTGAAGAGGGCAGAAGGTAGGAGGGTAGTCCAGTCCCCTATGCCAGTCTCTAGAGATAATTTGGTTAAAGTCTCCTTAATAGATCTGTTCATTCTTTCTACCTGCCCTGAGCTCTGCGGGCGATACGAACAGTGTAATTTCCAATTTATGCCCAGGGTCTTGGCTAATCCCTGACTTACCTGGGCCACAAAAGCTGGTCCGTTGTCTGACCCAATTACCTGAGGAAGTCCAAACCTGGGGAAGATGTCATCTAATATCTTCTTAGCCACCACCTGGGCTGTTTCCTTCTTGCATGGGTAGGCTTCCACCCAACCTGAAAATGTATCTACAAAGACTAGCAAATACTTTAGTCCATATTTGGCAGGCTTGATTTCAGTGAAATCAATCTCCCAATGTTGGCCTGGTCTCTCCCCTCTCAGTCTCTTTCCGGTTCCCATTTTAGTAGGATAGGCATTTACCAGTTGACAGGGTTGGCAGGACCTTACAATTTTTTCGGCCATTTCCTTTAGCCTCTCTGGTTTTGGTACCCGAGGCCATTCCTTAATTAACTCCATCATTTTTCTGGCCCCCAAGTGGGTGAGTTGGTGAAGAGTTTTCAGATACTGATTTACCTCTGGTTCTTCAGAAAGGGAGTCTACAGTTGTTGACACTGGTGGGAGGTTGTCAGGTTCAGTAACAATAAGTGCAGGGATCTCCTTCATGCGGGATGCTGCTGCCTTTGCTGCTTCATCAGCTCTTCTGTTTCCGGACGCGACGGTTTCCTTTCCCGTTTGATGACCTGGACAGTGAACTATCGCCAGTTCTTTGGGTAGGAGAAGAGCAGATAAAAGACGCAATATCTCTTTTTTGTGTTTAATTTCCTTTCCTGCAGATGTCAGGAGTCCCCTCCTTTGGTAGATAGCGCCATGGACATGGGCAGTTCCGAAAGCATATCTGCTATCTGTGTAGATGGTTGCCCTTTTTCCTGCTGCCATTTCTAGTGCTCTGGTAAGGGCTATCAACTCAGCTCGCTGAGCAGAGGTCCCCTCTTTCAGGCATTTGGACCAGATAACGTCATGGTCACTCACCACTGCAGCCCCAGCTCGTCTCTCTCCATCTTGGAGAAAACTACTCCCATCTGTGTACCATATGACATCAGGGTTCTTTAATGGCTGGTCCTGTAGGTCCCTTCTCAGCCCACTCTCTTCGGCCAGCAAATCCTGGCAGTTATGCAACACTGGTGTCTCTGACTCTTCAGGGAGCAGGGTGGCCGGGTTGAGAATCACAGGTAGGCCGATAGTTATTCTGCCTTTGTCTAGAAGGATGCTCTGATAGTGGGTAATACGGGCATTTGAGAGCCAACGGTCGGGGGGCTGTCGAATTATACTTTCCAGAGCATGAGGGGCTATTATAGTCAGCTTTTGTCCCAAGGAAATTTTATCTGCATCCTTTACCAGAAGTGCAGCTGCGGCTATTGCTCTCAAACATTTAGGCCACCCACTGGCCACTGGGTCTAGTTTCTTTGATAGATAGGCAACCGGCCTTTTCCACGGACCCAGCGTCTGTGTCAGCACTCCCCTTGCCATTCCCCCTTTCTCTTCTAGATATAAGGTAAAAGGCCTGCTAGCATCAGGGAGGGCCAGGGCTGGGGCTGTGAGCAGAGCTGTTTTGATAGAGTCAAACGCCCTTTGGCATTCATGGGTCCACTCAAACTTGGCATCCCCTTTTGTGAGGGGGTACAGTGGGGCTGCCAAGTTGGCGAAACCAGGGATCCAGAGGCGGCAGAAACCTGCCGTCCCCAGAAACTCACGTAACTGCCGGCGAGTAGTAGGTGCAGGGATCTGTGCCACGACCTTCTTCCGGGCCTCCGTCAGCCATCGCTTTCCCCCTCGTAGCATGTATCCCAGAAACGTCACCTCTCTCTGGCACAGCTGCGCCTTCTTAGCTGATGCTCTATACCCTAGCCGAGCAAGTTCCTTCAGCAGGTCATGGGTGGCCTGCTTGCAATCTTCTTCAGTTTTTCCTGCAAGTAAAATATCGTCCACATACTGGAGCAGGGTTACCTGGGGGTGCTGGCTGCGGAAGAGACTTAAGTCTTGGTGCAAGGCCTCATCAAAGATGGTAGGGGAGTTCTTAAATCCCTGAGGCAATCTGGTCCAGGTTAGTTGGCCTGAAATTCCTGCCTCAGGATCACTCCACTCAAAAGCAAATAAGGGTTGACTGGCTGGATGTAGAGACAGGCAAAAGAAAGCGTCTTTTAAGTCCAATACACTATACCATACTCTTTCAGGACTTAGGGTGCTGAGGAGATTGTATGGGTTTGGCACAGTGGGATGGATGACTTCCACCTGACTGTTAACTGCCCTTAGGTCCTGTACTGGCCGATAGTCCCCAGTTCCAGGCTTCTTAACTGGGAGTAATGGAGTATTCCAGGCTGACTGACATTTTACTAAGACCCCTTGTTGGAGAAGTTTCCGGATATGAGGAGTTATGCCTTTCTTCGCTTCCTGACTCATGGGGTACTGCCTAACTCTCACAGGGACAGCAGTAGTTTTTAACTCTACCACTACTGGAGCCTGTAAGGTAGACAACCCCAGTCCAGCAGTTTCGGCCCAAGCTTCTGGAACTAGTCTTAACCAAAAGTCGGTGTCTTGGCTTTCAACTGGCAAGGGGTCATCTGTAAACAGTCTATATTCATCCTCAGCCCTGATGGTCAGGACGGAGGTGGTAAGTGGTTGAACACTGGGATTAAGAAAAGCAATTTCTGGACCAGTTTCTTCAAAGGTTATCTGGGCTCTGAGTTTGGTTAGCAAGTCTCGTCCCATTAGAGGTGAGGGGCAGTTTGGTATGACCAGGAAAGAATGCTTGATTTCTCCTTTCCCCAAGTCCATAGTCCGGGAAGTAGTCCAGGAACGATAGCTACTTCCATTTGCTCCTTGTACTAAGGATTGCTTACTAGAGAGGGGTCCCAAAGGTTTCTTTAGGACCGAGTATACTGCCCCTGTGTCAAGTTCAAAGTCTATGGGAGTCCCCTCCACCTTAAATTTAGCCCTGAGCTCCCGGAGGGGGTTGGAGCCCTGACCCCCCTATTCAGATTCAAGGGCCAGGGTCCTTGAAGGTTGCGGGGATCGTGGGGGTTGGGTGCCACGAGGGGATCGTGGGGGTTGGGTGCATTCCCGAGCCCAGTGTCCCCTCTGGCGGCAGCGAGCGCATTGGTCCTTGTCCAGGGGTCGGCGTCTTCGTGGGCCCAGGTCCCTACCTTTCTGACCTGTGCTAGATCTGTCTACTGCTACTGCCAAGACCCTTGCCAGTTCCTTATTCCTTCTTCTGTCCTTCCGTTCTTCCCTCCTCTCTCTCTCTTCTCTCTCTTTCTCCTCTGCTTCTTTCCTTTCCCTGTCTCTCTTTTCCTGCCACTCTCTTCTTTCCTTTTCTAGTCGCTCCTCTCTTTCTTCCTTTGTTTCTCTCTTACTGAACACTTTCTCAGCCTCCTTTACTAGGTCTTGTAAAGTCTTTCCCTGGATATCCTCCAGCCTCTGGAGTTTCTTTCTAATATCTGCTGCTGACTGTCCTACAAAAGCCATAATGACTGAAGCCTGATGAGTTTCAGAGGTTGGATCGAAAGGAGTGTACCTCCTATATGATTCCATCAGCCTTTCTAGGAAAACCCCGGGAGGCTCATCGGGTCCCTGTATTACCTCTTTTACCTTGGCTAGGTTTGTGGGCTTTCTAGCCGCTTCCCGGAGACCTCTCATGAGAGTCTGGCGATAGGTGGACAGATTCCCCCTACCTTCATATGTGTTGGGGTCCCAATCCGGTCTCCGCAAGGGGAAAGAGTCATCAATAACATCAGGTCTGGTTGTCACCAAGCCATCTAGTCCTATCACATTTTTCCGGGCTGCTGCCAAAATGCGGTCCTGTTCTTCAGTAGTGAACAGGGTACGAAGCAGCTGCTGGCAGTCGTCCCAAGTAGGCTGGTGGGTGTTCATCAGAGAATCTAAAAGATTAATTAACCTAGTGGGGTCTTCAGAGAAAGAGGGATGGTTAAGCTTCCAGTTATAAAGGTCAGACGTGGCGAAGGGCCAATACTGGAGGGCAGGCATCTCCCCTCCCCTCCCATCGTCCATCATGGGCCCTACTGGCCTCAGCGGCATGATTGGCAAAGCTCCAAATGTCGAATCTTTTTGCCTGCTGCGGGTTCCCGCAGCTGGCCCTGCTCGCTGGCTCTCATCCGGCAAGGACTCTGGGGATGATGGAGGCAAGCAAGTTGCTCTTCCCCCTGCCCCCTGGAGCACGTGAGAAGCTGCTCCTTCCACAGCCCCCTGCAGCACGTGGGAAGCTGCTCCTCCCCCAGCCCCCTGGAGCACGTGGGAAGCTGTTCCTCCCCCAGCCCCCTGCAGCACATGGGAAGCTGTTCCTCCCCCAGCCCCCTGCAGCACGTGGGAAGCTGCTCCTCCCCCAGCCCCCTGGAGCACGTGGGAAGCTGCTCCTCCCTCTCCCCCCTGCAGCACGTGGGAAGCTGCTCCTCCCCCTTCTCCCTGCAGCACATGGGAAGCGGCTCCTCCCCCAGCCCCCTGCAGCACGTGGGAAGCTGCTCCTCCCCCAGCCCCCTGCAGCACGTGGGAAGCTGCTCCTCCCCCAGCCCCCTGCAGCACGTGGGAAGGCTGGGAAGCTAAGGAGAGATTTAATGGGGAACGGGGTTCTGCAGTCGCCTCCCCTGCTGGAGCAGAAGGGGTGCGAGCAGATGGGTTGTAAGGGGGGGGTTCAAAGAGAAGTAGGTCCGTAGTGTCAGGGTAAATGCGGGGCACAGCTCGCTCCTCTTTAGGCTGTGACTCCGATCCCCTTTTCTCCTTCATGGGTAGGATCGTAGGCTCCAAAAGCGGCTGTAAAGAAGAAGGTTTAGGGGGGGGGAGGAATGGCCGCACCCAGTCAGGGGGACTGGTACAGAGGTCCTCCCACATGAGAATGTAGGGTTCTTGATCAGGATGTCCATGCGGCCCCGGTCGGTACACGATGTCTCTCACTCTGCGAACTAAGGAAATATAAAAAGACCCCCCCTTTGGCCATCCAACTTGAAAGGCTGGCCACTCAGCAGCACAGCATGTCTGCCACTTGCCCCTTTTCACGGCTAGGGAACGATTTTGTGCACGAGTCCTCACTTCTGACCAGTGGTCCAGAGTGAGGGACAAAGGAGTAGTCTGCTTCTGTCCCATAATGAGAACAGTAAATCAAAGGAGTTGATGAGGAAAAGATTTGGGGGGGGGGTAAAGGAGGTGAGGATAGAAGAGTTCAAAGAATTTAAGCCAACACACGTCTACAGAACCTACACACTTACACGACACAACTACAATGGAACAAGACAGAACAGAGGAGCAAAACTCAAAAACAGAAACCTCTAATTAATAGAAATAAGGTTCACCACAGCAGCCTGGGGAACGTCTTCCCCGCTGCAAACTCGAACTCCTGGGGGCCCTCCAGGGTCGTGACCTATAGTTTCTGAACTCGTCAATTCACTACCACCCGGTATCCACTTCGAGTGGGGACTCTCAGGTCCTCGGTCACCCTACCATTTCCCTACTTCCATTTTTGATGCACATCCAGTCACAACAACATAAAGTATACTGCCAATTTCTACCCGAAACAAGTTACAACCGACAACATAAGATACAGTGCTAGCTTCTACTCACAACAAGTTACAACCAACAACACAAGATACAAGATACAGTGCTAGCTTCTACTCACAACAAGTTACAACCAACAACACACAACAACACAAGCTACATTAATTAGAACCCACCGAGTGGTCCGTTCACTACCCCCGCTCCGGGCAGATCTGGTATCTCCTGGCTGGCTCGCCAAAATGTCCGGTCCGAGGATTCCAAATTCTGCTCCGTCTCGGAGAAATGAAGGGAAACCAACTCAAGCAAACGCTTAGGTGGATTCTTTTATTCTGGTACCAGGGTCTACAGCCTCCTCCCACAGAGCAAAGCCAGAAAGACCTCGTGCTACGGCTGGTTACCCCTTATATAAGATGGGAAATGGGAGGAGAAGGAAGTAGAATGATGCACTTCCTTGAGGGCTGGGTTTCCACCATGGTAACACAGATCATTGGGTGAGGTAGGGGTAGAGGCGGGACTTCCGCCACAGTAACGCAAACCATTGGTGAGGTAGGGTTTCCGGCTCGATAGCGCGGATCATTGGGTAAAACCTAAGTAAAACCCGGCATGGATCTAAGTAAAACCCGGCATGGATCTAAGTAAAACCCGGCATGGATCTAAGTAAAACCCGGCATGGATCTTATTCCTTTTCAGTATAAACAGCACCCCCAAGAGAAAAAGTATCTAGTAAAGTGCATTAATAATGCTTATTCTGAAACATTAAATACAATGTTGTGCCCCATGCACAAACCCCATCACCAACCATGTGTGTAACTCTTGGTTACAACCACCATGTCAGCAAACAGAAGGAAAGAGGGAAAGAAATCTATACCATTTGTTTTATTATTTTATTTTATTTTATTTTTTTGGGTTTTGGGCCACACCCATTTGACGCTCAGGGGTTACTCCTGGCTATGAGCTCAGAAATCGCCCCTGGCTTGGGGAGACCATATGGGACGCCGGGGGATCGAACCGCGGTCCGTCCTATGCTAGCGCTTGTAAGGCAGACACCTTACCTCTAGCGCCACCTTCCCGGCCCCTGTTTTATTATTTTTATTCACTACATTGATAGATTGATTTTTGTGGAATAACATGTGAGGTCTTCATGATTATTGTGACTAGATTGATAGAGTGACATCAAGATACAGAAAAGAGAGACTTATTCAGACACTTAAGTGGCCCCTGCAGGCCAGCTTGAGGACATTGCCAGACAGGCTCACAGAAGCACATTTAGAGCCTTGAGATAAGAGGTCATGATTTCCTGAGGGCTGGAAAGGGCCTCTTTAGAGGCTTTCATTGGTTTTAAAGGGTGTCCTAAAAGAGCAACTTTAGATTCTCAAACATGTCTAGGAAATTTGTTCTTAGAATCCTTGTGGAACATTCCCTGGCTTTGAAAAATTGCGGTTTTCCAAAAGCACTTTTTTGTTTGGGGCTTAAATAGCAAGAGAGTTATTTTCTCACAATTCTGAAAGTTGGGAGTCTGAGATCAAAATGCCCACAGTTTGAATTTCTCCTTTAGCTTCTCTCTTTGGCTTGCAGACAGGGCCTTACAAGACCTTGTTTGGGGGTCGGGACATCCCAGCACCTCTATCTTAAGTCATATATGACAAGGATATAACTCAGGGTCCAAGAGAACAGCTCAAAGAACAGGAACATAAACAAAATATTTGGGAGCCTTCATCTGATCCTTAGCACCACAGGCTCCCTCTGATACCAGGTTTAATTCCTGAGTACTGCTGGATGTGACCCCAAGACAATCTAAAACAACAACCACAAAAAGGACATATTGTTAGGGTTCAAGTTGACACCTGACGCTGAGAGTCAGAGACCACCTCAGATAATGCCAGGTGCAAAAGGGAGTTTATTTGGTTAACCAAGGTCTGAGCCTCATCCAACTAGGAAGTCTTGGCAAGGACCCCGAGTCAGATCTTCAAGCAGTTAATATAGAAACCACAGGCAGTAATAGTATAATCATTTCATTGTAGAGATGTTTTAATTAATCCCTGGTTCAACCTTGGCTGTCTACAGATATTCTGATTCAAGCCTTGGTTGTCTAGGGATAGTTTGATTCAGACCTTGGTTGTCAAGGGATATTCTGATTTGAATCCTGGTTGGTGGTGGTGGTGGTGGGGAGATACTCTGATTCAAACTCTGGTTGTTGGGGGATACTGATTTAGACCCTGGCTGTTAAGGGAGCCTTTTTAGATAGAACATTCCAAGTTCACTCAACCCGTACTTTCTTATTCTTGGAGGGCACCAAATTTTGTTTTATTTCTGAGTTAACTCTCTCTGCCTTCAGCTAGGAGTGAAAAAGTACAGTTTACTAGGTTTTGGGCTTGTCTTACTCTAGAGTTCCTTATCATGGACTTGGTGAGGGAATCTTGATTCTTACATTCTCCCCTTTGTCTCTGCCACAGAGAGGAATCATCCTCCCTTGCACAATGGTTAGGGGTTCTAGTTTAGATAGTATTTTCCGGGGGTTGGAGAGATAGCATGGAGGTAGGTGTTTTTTTTTGTTTTTTTTTTTTTTTTTTTGGTTTTTGGGCCACACCCTGTGACGCTCAGGGGTTACTCCTGGCTATGCGCTCAGAAGTTGCTCCTGGCTTCTTGGGGGACCATATGGGACGCCAGGGGATCGAACCGCGGTCCGTCCTAGGCTAGCGCAGGCAAGGCAGGCACCTTACCTCCAGCGCCACCGCCCGGCCCTTTTTTTTTTTTTTTTTTTTTTTTTTTTTTTTTTTTTTTGCATGTAGAAGGACAGTGGTTCGAATCACGGCATCCCATAAGGTCCTCTGAGTTTGCCAGGAGCAATTTCTGAATGTAGAGCTGGAGTAACCCCTGAGTGCTGCCAGTGTGAGCCCCCCCCCCCCCAAAAAATAGTCTTTTCCACCTCAAAACTGCAGAACTTTCTTAAGCAAGCAGAATACAGAAGCCAAAGCACTGTCATCTCTAAGCAAAGGCACACTATAGTCTAACATCAACATTTATGGTTGTTTCACCTTAGGTAATACTCACACCTCAGTAAGTGAAAAATCTTGTGAAGCACAATCAGAATTCAAAGTTTAGGGAAGGGGTTCCGAGGGTGACAGTTTGACACGCAAACCCTCCATTCACAGTCTGGATAATAGTCCAAGTACAGTCCACAAATAAATCAGATGTTCATTCTTGCCAGTAGTCCCACAGCCACCACTGTCAGCTGGTACATCAGGATGATCTTTGTTTTGCCTGATTCTGGAAGTTGAGTCAGCTGAATGTGCATATAAATGCTGCACCACGAAGAGAGGGGAGGTTTCTTTGGAAAGAAAGTTCCTGTAACTTAAATAGCTGTTAATCCGGGGCCTTTTCCTGCTCTGAATTCAAGAGAACTGCCTCTTGAGGCAGCTTGCCTCCTACACTGGTGTTTAATTCTTTTACCCTTAGAAGCCAAAATCTTTGCTTCTTCTTTCCTATATCAGCATGAGGGAAGCTGGAGCACTAGTACAGCTTGTAGAGATTTTGCCTTGCACTCTACCAACCTAGGTTTGACCCCAGTATCCCATTAGTCCCCCGACCACTGCCAAGAGTAATTGTTCAGTGCAAACCCCTAAGCATAGGTGGGTGTGGCCACCCCCCAAAAAGAAACAACCAAAGGGGAAGATGTATAGAGTGTGGTATGGGGAACAACTCAGAGTTTATATCCTTTCAGAGCTTATAACTCTTTCCAATCCCCTTGTGTTTCATCAACCTATTGTTTGGAGAAGTTGTTTTATTTTGTTTGTTTGTTTGTTTTGTTTTGCCCACACATTACTGTGCTCAGGGCTTTCTCCTGGCTCTAAGCTCAGGAATCACTACTGGCTGTGCTCAGGGGACATACAAAGTGCCAGGAATTGAATCAGGGTCTGCTACATGTAAAGCAAGGTCTCTACCTTGTACTATCCCCTTAGCCCTATCCAATGACTGTCTTTGATCTATATATACACTTTAATACAATGTTCACCTCTCTTGAAAGCTCATTCTGTGTGTACATGGAAACATCTGTGATTTTTGTTTTGTTTTGTTTTTGGGTCACACCCGGAAGCGCTCAGGGGTTACTCCTGGCTCTACGCTCAGAAATTGCTCCTGGCAGGCTCGGGGGGACCATATGGGATGCTGGGATTTGAACCACCGACCTGCTGCATGCAAGGCAAACGACCTACCTTCATGCTATCTCTCTGGCCCCACATCTGTGATTATTTTCACTACTTTTTTGTTTGTTTGTTTATTTTTTGGGCCAAACCCACCAGCACTCAAGAGTTACTCCTGGCTCTATCTATGCTCAGAAATTGCTCCTGGCAGGCTCCGGAGACCATATGGGATGCCAGGGATGGAACCCAGGTTCGTTCCGGGTTGGCATTATGCGAGGCAAACGCCTACCGCTGTGCTACCTCTTCAGTCCCTGTGGCTATCGTTTTCAATCTTCCTGGAACAATTTCTCTAAACGAGTACTTGGGCTTTAAGCAGTAAGCAAGATTTGTCTTTCAACTTCTCTCTTTTTCATCCATGTCAAGCTAGCCAACTCAGCGCCAGGTTGGGGCTGGGAATGACCTTTATCTTTTCAACTCTGGTTAGCAAAGTTTCCATTTGTGAGTGGCCATCTGTCATCTGTTTTTTCACTCTTCCATCTGGTTACCTGCCAGGTTCTGCAGCTGCACAACACCATTACTTAAAACTTACATTTCTTTTTTTCTCTATGAGCAAGAGAACTTGCTGTGTTGTTAGACATTTCTGACAATGTTTGATTAGATCACTGAGCTCAGTTTAGTCTCTGCTTCCAGCTGTAAATGTCCTCTCAGTATAGTGCATTTTATTTTATGGATTTATTTTATTGATTTTGGAGCCATTGCTCAGTAAGTGCTGGGGAATTCTCATTTCAGTGGTCATGGATCTCTTCTAGCAGTGCTCAGATGGCGAGGACTGCCAGTGATTAAACCCAGGGCTCCTGCATACAAAGCATGTTCTCCAATCCCTTTTTTGTTTTGCTTTTTGTTTTTTTGTAGCCACACTCTGCAGCTCTCAGGGGTTACTCCTGGTTCTGCTCTCAGAAATCACCCCTGGCAGGCACGGGGGACCACATAGGAAGGCAGTATTGAACCGAGGTCAGCTGTGTGTGAGGCAAATGCCCTACTGCTGTGTTATCAGTCTGGCCCTAGTGTTCTCCAATTCTTTGAGCTATCTCTTAGGCCCTCAGTTTACTTTAAAAACCAAGCCAGGGGCCTGAGTGATAGCACAGCTTGGGTTAGATCCCCTGTATCCTATATGGTCCTCTGGAGCTTGCCAAGAGTAATTCTGAGCTCAGAACCTGAGCAACACTGAGTGTGACCCAAAAACGAAAGACAAACAAACAAACGAAAAAAACCAAATTCTTTGGAATTAAAATTTCGTCCTTTTACTCAATTTTATTTAAGGCTTCTCCCTGCTGCCCTCTATGTACTTCCCTTCTTCATCTCTCAAAGTTTTGCAAACACTGGGGCCGGGCGGTGGCGCTGGAGGTAAGGTGCCTGCCTTACCTGCGCTAGCCTAGGAGACGGACCGCGGTTCGATCCCCCGGCGTCCCATATGGTCCCCCAAGCCAGGAGCGCCTTCTGAGCGCATAGCCAGGAGTAACCCCTGCGCGTTACCGGGTGTGGCCCAAAAACCAAAAAAAAAAAAAAAAAAAAGTTTTGCAAACACTGATGGAAGTTTCTCTCTCTCCCTCCCTCTCTCTCTCTCTCTCTCTCTCTCTCTCTCTTTCTCTCTCTCTTCCCCCCCCCCTCTCTCTCTCTCACACACACACACACACACACACACACACACACAAACCTGATACAACTTTCAGGGAGTTCTTGTGCTTTCACATTTTTTCCTATTTCACACTGCTTTTTCTTTCTTTCTTTCTTTCTTTCTTTCTTTCTTTCTTTCTTTCTTTCTTTCTTTCTTTCTTTCTTTCTTTCTTTCTTTCTTTCTTTCTTTCTTTCTTTCTTTCTTTCTTTCTTTCTTTCTTTCTTTCTTTCTTTCTTTCTTTCTTTCTTTCTTTCTTTCTTTCTTTCTTTCTTTTGTTTGTTTTTGTTTTTGGGCCACTCTTGGCTGTGCTCAGGGGTTACTCCTGGCTAACTGCTCAGAAATAGCTCCTGGCAGGCACAGGGGACCATATGGGACACCAGGATTCGAACAAACCACCTTTGGTCCTGGATTGGCTGCTTGCAAGGCAAACACCGCTGTGCTATCTCTCGGTCCCACACACTGCTTTTTTTCATTGAGACCTAAGATCAACTTGCTGTGCATTATGTAAAAAAGTTCTAGGTTCAATCCTGGGGGGAGAAAGATAAATAGATAGGGAGGGAGGAAAGGAGGGAGGGAGAGAGAGAGAGAGAGAGAGAGAGAGAGAGAGAGAGAGAGAGAGAGAGAGAGAGAGATGAGAGAGGTGAGAGAGAGAGATGAGAGAGGTGAGAGAGAGAGGTGAGAGATGAGAGAGAGGTGAGAGATGAGAGAGAAATGAGAGAGAGAGAGAAAGAGAGAGAGAGAGAGATCCAAATAATTGGAATATTCCTTGATCTCTTTTCCTGGATATGCATGCAAGAATTATTGTTTTAAATAGCCTATTGGTTGAATCCAACTCAGCACTGTCTTTCACATTCCTCAGTTCTTCATCTGAATTCAAGCCTGCCTCTCTGGGCTTTTCCTGTAGTCTCATGTTCTCTGTGAATCTGAGAACCTGTGCCTTCACCTGGACCCTCCAATTCCACTAATCACATTCTCAGAGAACTGAACTCACATGTTTGTTGGTCTCAGGCAGAGCTGGAGAGAGTTTGAAATTTTCTTTTTTTTTCTTTTTGGTTTTTGGGCCACACCCGGCGGTGCTCAGGGGTTACTCCTGGCTGTCTGCTCAGAAATAGCTCCTGGCAGGCACGGGGGACCATATGGGACACCGGGATTCAAACCAACCACCTTTGGTCCTGGATCAGCTGCTTGCAAGGCAAACATCGCTGTGCTATCTCTCCGGGCTCTGAAAATTTCGTATCTGAAGGGCTGACTATTAGTCTAGTCCCAGCACAGAGAAAAAGAGAAATACTCATCAAACCCTTCAACTCTTCTGAATTCCACAGATAGACTTCCCTCCTCTTGTCACAAGGGAGAATCCGATGTGTAGCACTGTTTTAGATTAACAGTCAAATTGTTGTGAATCTATTCCATCAAAAAGTTGTTTCTAAAAATATGTATTCTTGAGCCAGAGAGATAGTGAAGGGCTATCACTCCAATTTCCTTCATTTCTTTTCCAACTAAAATTTTATATAGTTCAAAGTGTTTGTATATTATTACTTTTATTAATATTAATATTAATATATTGTATGCATTAAAATCTTTAAAAGTGTAATAAAGGGCTAGTGAAATAATACAGAGGATAGGGAAGATGCTTGCCTTACATGCTGCTGACCCAAGATGACCTCTGGCACCCCAAATGTGCCTCTGAACACTGCCAGAAGTGATTCCTGAGTGTAGAGCCAGGAGTAATTTTTGGGCATTGCCATGTGTGAGCCAAAACAAAAAATTAAGTAGTAAAATGTGGTTAAGTTATTGGAGTAAAGACAGACCCTCAGATCAATGGAATAGATTTGAGTATTCGGAGAATGTTCTTCAGACACACAATCAATTAATCTTTGATAAAGAGGCAAGAAATGGAGCAAGGAAAGCCTCTTCAACAAGTGGTGCTGGGACAACTGGTAAGCCACATGCAAAAAAAAACCAACTTGGACCTCCATCAAACACCATGCACCATACACAAAAGTCAAATCCAAATGGATTAAAGACCTTGATATCAGAACCGAAACCATAAGGTATATAGAAGAACATATAGGTAAAATACTCCATGACATTGAGACTAAAGGCATCTTCAAGGAGAAAACAGCACTGTGCAAAGAAGTGGAAACAAAGATAAACAGATGGGACTATATTAAACTGAGAGGCTTCTTCACCTCAAAGGAAACAGTGACTAGGATACAAAGGCCATTCACAGAATGGAAGAAACTGTTCACCCAATACCCATCAGATAAGGGGCTAGTATCTAAGATTTACAAGGCACTGACAGAACTTAAAAAGAAAAAAAAAACTAACCCCATCAAAAAATGGGGAGAGGGGCTGGCGCGGTGGCGCTAGAGGTAAGATGCCTTGCCAGTGCTAGCCTAGGACGGACCTCGGTTCAATCCCCAGGCATCCCATATGGTCCCCCAAGCCAGGAGCAACTTCTGAGTGCATAGCCAGGAGTAACCCCTGAGCGTCACCGGGTGTGGCCCCCCAAAAAAAATGGGGAGAAAAAATAAACGGACATTTCCTCAAAGAAGAAATACAGATGGCCAAAAGACACATGAAAAAATGCTCCACATCACTAATTATCAGGGATATGCGAATCAATACAACAATGAGGTACCATCTCATGCCACAGAAACACACATAACAAAGAACAAGAACAATCAGTGCTGGCAGGGATGTGGGAAGAAAGGGACTCTCATTCACTACTGGTGGGAATGCCATCTAGTCCAAGCTTTTATGGAAAATATGGAGATTCCTCAAAAAACTGGAAATTGGGGCCAGAGAAATAGCACAGCGGCAGGACATTTGCCTTGCAAGCAGCCGATCCAGAATGGACAGTGGTTAGAATTTTGGCATCTCATATGGTCCCTCAAGCCACCTAGGGGCAATTTCTGAGCACAGAGCCAGGAGTGACCCCCAAAATTCAAACCAAAAAAAAAAAAAAAAACACCTGAAAATTGATCTCCCATATGATCCAGCTATACCACTCCTAGGGATATACCCTAGGAACACAAAAACACAATACAAAAATGCACACCTATGTTCATTGCAGCACTATTTATAATAGACAAAATCTGGAAACAACCCAAATACCCAACAACAGATAAGTGGCTATAAAAACTGTGGTAGATATACACAATGAAATACTATGCATCTGTCAGAAAGAATGAAGTCGGGGCTGGAGAGATAGCATGGAGGTAAGGCGTTTGCCTTTCATGCAAGAGGTCATTGGTTCGAATCCCAGCG